>NC_137542.1:15971789-16509289 GCF_963082525.1 Nesoenas mayeri | reverse complement strand
CATGGTCTTCTCTATCAGATGATCAGAGTGTTCTTTTTCATATGATACAAATCATGTGGATTTTGGAGGATGCAAACATAAATGTTATGAGGATGGGTGGGCTTTTAGCCACTCTTGGGAACTGATGGGGATACATAAGATCAAGGTCCAGGCTGGGTAAGTTGCTTTTCAGAAGTTTGTTACTGGTGCCCATTCTAAAAGTATGTGCAGTAAATGGAGATGAGGCTGTGCTGATTGGATTTCCCAGCTGTAGAAAGAAGGACCCTGCCAAGGATGCTGAGGTGAGCATTGCCTCTGACTTAGCTGCCCAGCTAGCTGACTCAGTAACAGAATAAGAGGAAACATGGGAAGTGATTATTATTTATAATCTGCTTCTGGATGTCTCCTGCATCGTGGCTTTGTGTGGCATATGGCACTGGATTCCTGGAGTTTGACTAAAAGGAAACTTTGGGGTATGAGTCATGGGTCAGTTGGTTACCATAGGTAAGAAATGCTCTCTCCTAGCTGAGATATTCTGCTACAGGTATGCATGCTTCCTCCAGTCTGAGCTGTGTATGTAAACTTCATTGTGTTGCTGAGAAAAAAGGTAGTTTAGCCTTTTCTAAGCCACCGTGTGCCTATTGGCCAGTTTGTGGTTGAAGCAGAGAGAGCTGCTTGCATCTGCTTACAGATGCATCTGCTTGCATCTGTTTCCTCCTGGCTGGTTAGTGGTTTTGGTACCGTGCGCTTAGTGTGAGCACAGCTTTGTGCTGAGGAAGTTCAGTGGGAGCAGGAGTATGCATAAGGCTGTGTTACTAGTTCTGAAGCTCTCAGACATCCCTTCCCTTGTCCCCAGCTCTCTCTTGCTGGTTCAGGAAAGTCATGCAGAAGTACGATGGAGCACAGCTGTATTTTCTCCATACTGTTTGGTGGTGGTTGTGATCTCTGACAACAGCAGAGCTGAAAAAGTGGCATTGGATACCCTTCCCTAAGTAAAGTGTGGATGGTTCCCCTAGGGGTACAGCTTTGTGGCGAAGATGGTGCTTTATGCTTCACCTTGATTAATACATCCAGAAAGCATCAACCATGTCTTATTTTGAAAAGTCATGTAAGCCTAAGAAGAGTGAGAAGTCTGCTTGGTAGAAATAAGTACTTTGTTTTATTTGTTGTTTAAAACATAAATAAGTCCCTGACATTGATTTTAAATATATGGTTTGCATGTTGAGTTTCAGTATGGAAAAATTATGTATCTCTTGTGATAAAATGGCATATGATATAAACTGATTTTGCTGAGTGAAAGAAGAAACCATTATTCTATTAATCTAGACTTTGTAATGCAGGTAGAATCTAGTCTAAGATGCTTTAGCCCAAGAGAAAGCCTTCATTTGCTGCCCTGTGAAAAGGGTTAATATTATGAGTACACTGAAATGACCATCTCATGCGAATTTTAGTTTTAGACATAGAATTGAGAATAGACTTTAGGAAGTGAACCTTCCTGGACCTCTTTGTTGAGGTGAGTTACTATGTTCATAGTTCATAGGATCAAAAATCTACAATGATAATTCTGAGACAGAAGCTGTGGAAGAACCTCTGCTGCTTTTAGCATGTAATTTGTTTTGATTTTTCTGGATTGCAAACTTCTGGTCTTTGCTCTTAAACGACTCTATTTTTCCTACAGAGCTTGGATGTTGAATGTTTTCTGCAGTCTTGAAACACAATATTGTGCTTTTATCTGATAATGTTAGAATTTTAAACTCAGAGCTCAATTATAGTCCAAATTATTCGCCATCTTTGCCTTACTAATTATACTATTTTCTTTAGTTCTTAGATTACAAATAAGAGTTCAGATTTAAAGCTAGAAAGCAAAAAGCCAAGAAAAGATTGTGTTTCTTTCTGAGGATCTGACAGCATTGTACTTCTTTATTCATTAATAACTCTTGGAACTCTGGGTTGTTCATAAAGTCATGTTTTATACAGAAGGAATTGAGGTTTTCATAATAGCCAAATCATTTCACTAAATAATTTGATTTTTGTATTTTTTTTTTTCTCTTAACCAGGATATCTGGAACTTAGAAGTGTAGTAATATAAATAGACATGAATCTGAAACAAAATACCAGAGAGAAAAATTTCACCCAGCTTTCTATCTTTGGAAGATCTCTTTTTATGTCTTAAAAATTCAGTTTTAAAGATCCTCTTGATATTTGAGTAAACAAAGTCTTCTAGGCTAGGAAATGTAGAGGAAGATTTATAAAATAGTGAAGGATATGTTAAATTTAACAGAAAATGCTACCTAGCTCTTCTTAAACTGAAGTCCATTGATAAACAAAACATCCATTTTTAAATAGTCCTCTTAGGTTATGTCTGGATTTTTAGAATTCCTGAAACTGAAGAAACTTCACAGCATACTTAAGAAATTGAGCAGGTTTTGAGGATATTGTAGACCCAAATTATACAGGAAGTTCTGTATTGGTAACAATGATCTACTGAATATGTAGAGGGTAAAACCATAGACATTTTGGAGGTATAAGTTAAGATTGGGGTTTTTTTGGGTTTAGTTTCCCAAGAACTATGTGTGTTTATATGTGTGGACAAAGACTGTTTCAAGAGTTTTATTAGAAACTGTGCCTTTACAGTACTTTAATTTGAAATAAGTGTCACTGCATGGTAATTTCTAGAGCTCTCTTTTGAGAGAAGAAAAGAGTAGGGGAAAAAAATCCAAAACAAATAGAGAACTCTTCATGTATCAGTTTTATTGAAGTCATTAGCACAACTTAATTGACACAGAAGAACGAGGATTTGATATAATGTGTGACTCTTAAATGTATTTACATTTTTAGGTACCCTACATTTGATTTTGAAAGAAATTAAGTAGTGATAGAGTAAGAAGTTAATTGTTAGCTAAATTTGTGTAATGCTTATGGTTCAAAGGTGAGCAACCTTTAAAAGTTGTAGACTTTTAAAAGTAATGGTAATATGAATTAAAATGATGAAAACAGTTTGAAGCTGTTGATTCTTTTCGTAGCTACCAATGTGATTGTACCATTAGTAGAATGGGGCAAGTTAGTAGATGTATTTCTCTTAATAAGACAGAATAAAGTCAAGTTTTAAAAAATTATATAACTTACATATAACTATATTTCCCTTATCTGCTGGCACTATTTCTGTCTTCTGGGTTTTGTTGGAAACTTTTTTCTTTTTATATAGTGCCAAGATTTTGGTCAAATGAAATAAAAGCCTAGTTTGCTTTTAAATGTTCTTTTCAGTGCATGTGTTCTCTACTCCTCATTTTTCTATTTTCCTTTTTTTTCTTCTTTTTTCCTCTGTGTGGAGTTCTCTTTTAGTTATAAACTGGCCTTTTGCTGATCATAGGTGGAAATTACATCTGTTTGCAACGACATATGGCCTAAATTATGCAAAATGAGCAACAGAAATTATTTAAGGAGCAGTCAGCAAAAGCATGGGTGACTTTTTAGTCTCTGACAACTTTACTGTGCTTGTTTGCTGCATGAGGAGTTGTGCTTTTTCTGCAATAAATGCTTAGTATTTCTATTTTAGGATTTATTTGTATACAGTGTGAGCTTAAAATAGGCTTTATGAAAAGCTTCATATTCTGCATAGAAAGAAACAAAATTGCTCTGCCCATTAATGAAGTTCACTAGGGTGTTTGCCTGTTTGATTTTAATCAGCTTTGGACCATCTCCTTTCTTGATTGGCATGAATTTGAAGACTTTTTAGTTTGCTTAACCTTTTTTATACTGCCTTTTCTGGTTTTGTCATTATATGTGATTTGTTTTGCTTGGAGCATACCAGTAACTGAGATAGAAGGAGCAAGCGATAATTGTACCAGATTTTGTCTTCTCTGTTGAAATTAGTGCTTTTCTTAAGAATATTCTCAAACAGTTGCAAGCAAGTCAGGTTATCAGAAATAAAACTTTCAGTCAGTCTTGACAAAGTTGTCTTCTGAATCAAGCTTTGCTGGTTGTAGACTTCACTGTTTTCCTAGCTGTTTGTCATTGCTGTCAGAGCACCGCTGGCAATGAAGGTTTCATGAGTTTGCCCTCATCAGTGCAATACAAGGTCAGCTGGGTCAGCTCAAGGCACTTGCATTGACTTTTTAAACTAACCTGCCCTTTTATTTATGCGATCCGTTAGGTAGGGCGTTTACACCTTTCCTTCTTTCAGTGCTAGTGCTGGAGTGCTAGCATCCAGCTGCCTGGTCGTGCTGACCACCTGGGAATTATAGCATCTTTGTCCGGCACAGCTGTTGCAAGGTGAATGTCTGTCCCCAGCCTTAAAGCACAGCAGAGGAGGTTTGAGATAAAGCATTTCACTTTGTGATTGCCACAGATTGCCACCACAGGCAGGTTGCTGTTTCTGGTGCTAAGCTAATAGTGTTGTGCCTTGTGGTTGTAACGCAGCGGGGTGTGATCGCAGACAGTTAATGCAAACTCACCTGACAAGGAGTAATTTATCAAGCCGTGGTAACTTGACCACTCTCGGTCATGTGTACATACGAGTCTGCTGTTGAACATTGGGGATGTGACTTAAAGATGGCTGGTACCAGTGAAAATGTATTTTGGTCTGCAGAGATTTTGTAACCTGGCCAAGGTGAGCAGTGCGCAGTGGTGTGGTCGTGTGCCAGGGAATTGCTATGCGTGGATTGATAGCTGGGAAGGGTCCTGGAATTCAGTGGCTCCATGAAGCGACAGATCTGCCTTTAGCAACACTGTGATCTAGGTTTACTGTCTATTTTTGCTTGAAGTCTTCAGTTTGACTGCAACATTTGTGCTTTCCAAATTTATGGACGTAGTGGATGCATGTTGTAGATTTACATTAAAGAGGTACTTTTCTGAGGTAGTTTTAACTATGAATATTTTTATTGACAGAATATGCAGTTAAAGTGGTGATTTTGTTGTATGTTTGTTTGTTTTTTTCCCTATGTTTGATAGGCTGGTCATACTTACCAACTTAAAATTTCACCAGAAATAAGTCTAAGAGGTGTAATATTTTGTCAAGAAATGTTGATGGTATGTGAGATACAAGATACCAATAGCAGAATAAGTTGCTCCAGAAAAAACATCTGTATAAAACAACCACTGTTAAGGCTGTACATTTGAATTTGGAAAATATGGTGGTGATGGTGTGAAATAGTTTGTTTAACACTTTGGGGTCTGGTTTTGATTATGGATTCATGAGTCATTTAAAAGGCAGAATTATTTACAGCTCTCCTACATTCCTGTAATAATGCTAATGTTGTGTTTCTCTAGGCAATTTTATCTAAAGGATCTGTTATGCTTCTGATTTTTTGTTAATGTAATAGACCTATGCTGTCATTTTCTAGGTATTTCAACAGCCTTCTTTAAGTGAGCTGGAGTGTCTTATTGCAGTGCAAAAATCGGAAATTGAACTTTTACAGGAAAAATTAAAGAAGGCAAGTCTTAACCTAGCAGAGTGTAATTTGTATGCTTCAGATACTCTGGAAAGCAACAATATAAGGACTGGAAGAAAGCGTAAGGTAGGATAGTTGTATTGTCTTGTGTATTTGTGTCTAAGTCAGGCTGGTAAAGCCAAACATTTTTGCTCAAGGGTCCAGATAATAATTTTAATATCTGTTGATGCTGCTTATAATTCTGGAAGCTTGTTTGAATGGTTCTTGTGTTATCTGCCAAAGACTTGTTAAAATAGCTGTTGGGAGTAGAAGGTTTTACCTTATTAAATACTGAATAAGGGATTCTTAATTAAATGAAATATTTGAAGGATAAATTCTTTGTAGGTTTGTTAAAATGAATATTTATCAGATATTTTGTGGTGTATATCAGAATGACCATCTTTCCCTGGAAAGAAAGTGAGAGAAATGTAAATGGTTATTATTATGATTTTATAAATGATTCTTTTTTTCAAAGTCTTGTTTTTTGAAGTACGATGTGGTATGTTTTCTATGAAGAATGGCAGTAATGTCCTTTTGAAGTTATACTTCGAACTTTCTATTGTTCTGTGTAATGCTGGACTGCCTCTTCAATGATGACTTGCTGTTAATTTTAGGCATGAGGTAACAGTAACATCTATGAAGTATATTTCATGAAATAGATCCATACATAATTCTACAGGTTAAATTGTTTTAATAAATTAGTCAAAGTCATTATGTTTTTCAGTGTGTTCAGCCTCTTCCTCATCTAAAAACTTCTTTTAAATTGTGAGTGTATAGAGTATGGAAACTTGGAAGAGATTTCTGTAGCAAGGAAGCAAATAGGAACATGCTGCTGTGTGGCATAAATAGTCTACGAGGGTGAACCATCATATTATGCTTCTTTAGAAGTCTCCTGGTTTTCCCACATTTGATATCTTGTAACATTTTGTTTGAAACCTGTATGGCTTGCTCTTTCTCAATATCCTGCACTGTATGCTATTGTTTGGGAAAAGACATATTTTAGAACATTTGCTTAGGAGTGTGTGGTGGTGCCTCCGTGAAAATGTGTGTATAAAGGAGAAAATGCTGCACAGGCAGTGGAGAGAGAAGAACAGAAGGTGAGAAACATCCCTGCAAACACCAAGCTCAGAGGAGGAGAGGCAGAAAGTTCTCCAGGTGTCGGAGCAGGTATTTCCCTGCAGTGCATGGAGAGAGACCACATGGAGCAGATGTCCACACCACAGCTCATGGAGGAGCCCACACCAGAGCAGAAGGATATTTCCTCATGGAAAATGCAGAGTGAGGACAGGAGTCCATGCTGGAACAAGTTCTTCTGACAGGAACTGTGGCCCATGGAGGCCCCACTCTGGAGCAGGTTTATCCTGAGGATGCCAGCCTCTGGAGAGGCCACACACTGGAGCAAAGGAAAAGTGTGAGGAGGAAGGAGGGGCTGAGAGGAGCTGTAATGGACTGTCTGTAGCCCCCCTGCACTGCTCAGCAGGAGGCAGATGGGTCTGGAGTGGAGGAGTGAAATTGAGCCTGGGAAGCAGCTTAGGGGGGAAGGTGTTGGTTTAATATTTTCGTTATTTCTTACTCCCCAAATCTCTTTTAAGTGGCAATAACTTAAATGAATTTTCTCCAATTAGAGTCTGCCCATGAAGGTAAATGGTAAGCAATCTCAACTTCTTTTTCTCAAGCCATTGAGAAAAACTTTTCCATCCTATTTTGTCCCCCTGCCCTGGTGAGTGAACAGTTGAGTTGGTTTAACCCACCACAATGTTATTTATTGTTTCCTCAGAATAATGTAAATAAGAGTACTGTGTTTGTCATGGACTGATAACTGTGCCAGGAACAAAGGAATTATGTCCATTGAGTAAAACTACATACAAACTTTTAAATGCTTCTGTAGAGGATATTATCCTGTTTTGATATGTCGATCCTAGTCGTGCCCTTTCAGTAATCAGGGTTGTTTGATAGGTGCACTTTTTCACATGTGCACACAGTTACCTATTAAAAGTTTTGGGAATTAAATTGACAGGCTACAAATCCTTTGTATTTAGGCAAGACAGTAAGGAAAATTGTGGAAACTTTCCAGCTTTAGGATCACAAAATACACATATAAAATAGAAAAGGTACTATTGTTGTCTTCACTGATTTTCCTTTGCAATGACATATGTTCCCATTACGTTGTTGTTCAGTCTTTTGTGACAAAAAGTATTAATGACAGAATTTATTAGTGCATGATTTGACAGGAAGAATATGTTGGATATGCAAATCTTATTTTACAATGGTGATCCATTTGGTTTCACAAATACTTTTGTGTTAACCCTTCGTTCCCCCTTATGTGGCTTCCCAGATTGAAAAGGACAAATAAGCAGGAATAACTTCTAATCAGAACGACACTGCTTTGATTACTTTCTGCCTAAAAAAGCCAAACATTTTGATAGATGAAGCAATGGTAGGTATTAAAAAAAAAAAAAGCCCTAGGGCAAAATGGGGGCTTTCCACTAGTGTGATAAATTGGGATGTGTGGCCACACAACTGTATGCTTCCACCTATGTTTGGTTCTGCAGAATGCAATTTTATACATACATATATATATATACACACACATACAGTCTAGTGTTGTTTGTTGTGAGTTGCAGAAATTCAAATCCCATGCCTACAGTCATACTCTCTGAGACAGATGATGTGGTGATTAAAAGCTGTAACACCGACAGTGCAATCTCTGTAGAAGATGGTGCAGCTGAGTCCTGTTTTGTATGAAGACTTAGGAGTCAGTTGCTTGGTCTTCCTCAAGCTCTTGTTAGAGCTTACACTTTCACAGAATCACAGAATGTCAGGGATTGGAAGGGACCTTGAAAAATCATCCAGTCCAATCTCCCTGCTGGAGCAGGAACACCGAGGTGAGGTTACACAGGAATGTGTCCAGGTGGGTTTTGAATGCCTCCAGAGAAGGAGACTCCACAACCCCCAGGGGCAGCCTGTTCCAGTGCTCTGTCACCCTCACTGTGAAGAAGTTTCTTCTCAAATTTAAGTGGAACCTCTTGTGTTCCAGTTTGAACCCATTGCCCCTTGTCCTATCATTGTTTGTCACCGAGAAGAGCCTGGCTCCATCCTCGTGACACTCACCCTTTATATATTTATAAACATTCATGAGGTCACCCCTAAGTCTCCTCTTCTCCAAACTAAAGAGACCCAGCTCCCTCAGCCTTTCCTCGTAAAGGAGATGCTCCACTCCTTTGCTTTGTAACTTTGTGGGCTATGTATGATTTCTGTTACCTAATTAAACTGCCATTCATGTCTGGAGGTCGATACAGTAACACAGCCTTTGTTTTTTTCCCACCTAAGCTTTCCCATTGTATGAAGATGCATGGGAGTTATAATTGCCTTTTATTGATATACTTTCTATAGCATTCCTCTAAGTCTATAATGTCAAGGTATTAAAAGGCATGAGTTAACTAACTTGTAGTATTCACCAAGTTCCTGTTGAAACATCAAGAACTTGCTATTTTACCTCTCCAGAAAACCCACCTGTATCTTGTTAGCTTCTGGTTCAGCCTCCACAATGTTTCTGTTACTTCAGCTGATAAAAACCACTAAGATTTCTGCCCACCGTCTTCATTGCTTTACTCTGGAAGACACTGATTTGGTCTGTGTGTGTAGAAGAGCTCTCCAAGACATTTCAGTAAGAACTCTGGCTTTCCTTGTTTGCTTTTTTTTTGTTATGGGGCTCCTTCTAACATATGACCTGTTGAATTCGAGAATGTGACTCTTTTTGTCCCCTGGTGTCCTTCATGGTGCAGGTGGGTAACAGTAGGTTGTTAAGAAAGAGGCACCTCTTCTTTTTCTGCTTCCTATACCTGTTAACAGTTAATGTGTGTCACATTCACTTACCAGCTACTTCGTTAAAATAAATCTTGTGTCACAAAGTTTCAAATCTATTAATATTACAAGGTCTGTTTATTTCTGTTTTTTACTGTTTGGCTTAGTTTTTTGTGAATGTGTTTTAGGATCATTTGATGAAAAATCTTCTGTTGTTACCCTTTACTGACTTGGATTAACATTCTTTGCTCATAAACCTGGAACTTTCTTACTCCTAAACATTCACGAAATGAAATGTATAAAGCATTACAATTTAATACAGGTATGTCTAAATTTACTTTAGTATTTTAGCACCGAATTAAAAATTAAATCCCAAACCTGGCAGCAGCCAAGTTTACATTTGTGAGAAGAGTGTTACAGATGCTATCTTCCAAACAGAGTTTTGTAGCAGCCCCAGGCAATCAAATTACAGTGTATTTTACTATATAGTCTTTTCTATCTTGGTAGGAAAATCAAACTATTTGCCTTCTTAACAAAGATGGCTTTCAGACTACCTATGTGCAGCGGTAAAGTGCAGACACAGCCCCTTCTCTCCACAGACCTCTAGTCTGATCACTAAACAGGTAAAAACATATTGAAACAATAGATTGTTTCTTAGTGCACATCATCAGTCCCACCTGTTCTCACAGGGAATTGTTTCCAAGTCCATCAATAGTTAGAATTTTTCTCTGTTGTTTTTCTGTACCTTGCCTCTGTGAAGAAGATTCACAGTGCAATCCTAAGTAGCTATATATGAAGTCTATGTATGTATCTATACATATATATATATACAAATAAATAAAAACCATTGTGTACTCATTGTATCTGATCACCTTTGATTAAAGAAGCAAGACTGAATTTTATATTTTTCTCTATTTTTTTTCCTTTTTCTCCATTCCACTGTAGAGTCTCTCTTAGTTACTCATAGCAGTCTGGTGCTGGTTGATCCACTTTCCTTGGTTGTCCTTCTCTTTGGCAACAAATGCAGTGCTTTGGCCTTTTATTCCCAGTTTCAGGATTTAATATATTTTCCAAGTCTTTGTATACAAGCATGATGTTTAACTAGGAAACACTGTTGAAAAATAATGCATTCTAGATTTTTAAGAAAAAAATAGTATGGATATGCAATACTTAGGAAATGAGAGTTTTATTTATGTCTAGATTTTAATCAAGAAATCTGGGAGTTTGAATATGAGTAGATTGGATTATTAGAAAAATTATTAGAAAAAAAAGTAAATAATCGTACTATTTCAAAGAAATCCCTTAGTACAATGTTATACTGACAATATAAAACCATACATTTGGAAATATTGTTATAAATGTTCATTAAAACTTTCTTCTAGTTTCTCCTGTTATGTAAAGGAACTGACAGGAAAATGCAAAATATGTCCACTTGACATTCAGATTTTAAATGTACTAAAAAGTACTAAATGTACCTTTAGTTTGGGTTTGGTGGTGTGTTGGTTTTTGTTTGTTCTGTTTTGGTTTGGTTTTTTTCCCATAACATTCAGGCACTTTTCAGAAGCAAACCCAAAACCACCCTAGCAATATTTAAGTTCTTAAATGTGTGATATTATTATTTTCTGATATTTCGCAGTATTTTTTTTCCTCCTTTTTGGAAACCCCTGCAATATAAAGTGAAAGTGTGGTATACAGTGTCTTGTAAACATGTAGTACTGGAAGGTAATGGTCAAAGAAAAAATATAGCAGTTGCTAGTTAAGTTTTTCTTTAATATTAAATTAATTTAATGAAATAGGAAAAGTGTTGAGATATATAGAATTCAAGAAGACTTTGTCCTGAATTCCTTTTGTTGTAAATCAGTCATTTTACAGTGAAAATGGCAGCATGCAACAACAATAATTACAACTGATCTTTAGTTTTTGTTTGAGTTTATGTGTTTATGTAATAGCATTTTGCCTTATTGGTATTGTGTGTTCATATTTCTCTGTCCTTAACCAAAGTTATTCAGAAAATCAGAAAGTCTAATTTGATGAGGTCTTTTTTCCATTGCCATAAGGACATATGACATAGAATGAACAAGAAAGCTGCCCAGTTTAAGTGTTACTTTCGCATATTCTTTTTCCAGATTGCTATATGAAGCTGTACATAATATAAACACATATTCTTGTCTCTAGTTAGTCACATTATAGTTAATGACCATATGGTCATTACGGTATAAGATCTACTGTCTGTTGTATTTATATTCCTCAAGCATATTGTTCCTTCAACTTCACAGTGTGTTAAACTATTTCAAAGGGAAAAAAATCCTTTCCCTCTTGTTTCTGGTTGTCCTATCAAGTGTAACCTTGGACCCTTATAGAGCAATTAGACCAGCCTCTATCCCCTCCTTTGTAATGAGGTTTCTTGCATTTCTGAGTCTATAACCCTTTAGTCTTCCCTAATGGGACATCATTATTCTGAAAGAAACAATGTAAATGTAAATGAATATTCTCATTAACGAGTCACAGAGAAACCTTTAGTGGTAGCGCTGTGGTAATTCTGCTTGTTATTTCTCTGGTATTCCATGCAGATTTTTTTTTTTTTATAATTCATTATTAGTATTCAAAATTACTTCTTCTTTAATTCTGCATGTCTTTCATAATCCGGTGTTCCAACTAGTTCAACCATGTCCTTGTTTTATTCTCCAGGAGCCACCTGTGAAACGTTCAAGGTCTCTGTCCCCAAAGAGCTCTTTTAGAGAGTCAGAGGAGCTAAGGAAGCTTAAAATAGCTGAAAATAGGAAGATTGAAAACTTACAGAAGACACTACAGCTAAAGGTGAACATTAAAAAATAAAAATAAAAAGCCTCCAGCTATAAGCTTGTATAGATAAAGATATACCAAAATAAACAGACATTTTAAAAATGCAAAAAGTACATATTGTTATGACCTGTAAGTGTATTAGCATAAGACAGCACTCTCCATTAGTTTACCTTTTTCCTTTACTGTTAGGAATCTTGTATTGGTATTTCTGTGGTCCTATGGAAGCTTAATTCAAGCGGTCATCAATAATACTTGTTAAATACATTTTCAAAATCTTTTGTCTGAGAATATATATTCTGAGAAATTCATGTATTCATGTAGAAAGAAAGTGAAGCAGAAACTACAAAGAAATTGTTTTTCTGTACAGTGAAGCCAGTATTTTAAAATGCTGAAGTCGATTACTTGGAACAGGTTTACCCCTTGTACTTCTAGAAGTTATGGCTCAGAAGTTGTTCCTCTAGCAAATACTTTTTAAAAAAAAAAAAAAAAGACTCAATAAAAACCATCCTCCCGCAAGCTTTGGTAGAAAAGCTTAACTGAGCATGTATTACAATTTCCCATTTTGTCCCTGTTTTATAGATTTTTGTTGGTTTGCTTATTTATTTCAAAAATAGTGCCTTTAGAATGACCCATTGGTTTCAAATTACACCTCAGAATGCAAAACCCAATCCTGAGTTGTATTTTCCAAAACATTTACAATTCCTTCTCTTTTCTGCTCTTCTCTTATCTCTCCCTTGTCTTTTATTTTTTTATTTCCTTTAAAAAAAAAAAATCATTTTTATTATTTTTAGTTTTAATTTTCTTATTATTTTTCTTTTTTTTGTTGTTGCTTATGTTAGTTCAGAGTTATGAAATTTTAAAAATATATTCAGTATATGTAGCCTAAAGCAGAACTGGTTACATTGAACATGCTGTGATAAATGAAGTGAAAGAAATTGGGGAACCATACAAACCACTGTCCTGAGCTCCTGCCTCACGCAAAAAGGTGCTCATGTGATAAGTCAGATTTAGAAAAGATGTGAGATGGGATTGTATTTTAGCATAAAGACAAAAGCTTATCACCCTGTATATTTGACAGAGTTTGTTGTGTTGTCTTAACACACACAGAGTATATGAACAGGAAAGAAGATTTAGATTTCAAATTTAGTCTTACAGCCCATCTTGCTCCTTGTTCATGGGAGTAAGAAGATTAATTTTTTGTTTTGTTTTTTTCTCTCTATTGAGAAATCTAAGGCACGTCCTGCCAGCTTTACCTGAGAACTGGCCTTTGGCAGGCCTTCTGTTTGTTACTTTTAGTTGGCTTGCCAGGCACTGATGCTACAGATTATTCTGGCACTGTGGACCACAGCTGCTCTGCCGTTGGCAGCAAAGCTCGCACATCACTGTGTCTGGTTCTTGTCTTACATGATAGAGAGTTCCACATTTCTTTGTGTTTTCTTCTGGAAAGAGAAGTGAAGAGAAGCACTCTGATTTTCTAAGCAGATACAGAAGAGAAAAGATTGTTATTCCTTCTGCATGACCTCATAATTTTTACCATTCGCCATACTGCCTTTGTAATTTCTTCCATTTCATCTTAAAAGCATATTTTTAACAACCTATGCAGCTTTATTATGTTGCAAGAGTGGGATCTCTATTTATTACAGCTGTTAATCCATGAGGTCTTTAAGAGTTAAGACTTACATCTCCCCTTGAAACTGAATATATGAACTCCTTGCATTTTCTCTAGGAAAGCTACTTTTCTTCTTTTGCAGAATGCTTTAATTGCTTAAAAATATGCTGTAGAGGACCAGGTTAACATATTAAACGCTGTTGTGGCACTACTTTGAGAATTCAATGAGGCTATTGCCAGCATGACAGTGAACTCAGCTATCATAACACTGATGTCAGAATAATTCTGTTGGTATTGTACAATGCATGTGGTCAACATTTTCATAACTGGCACTTGCGTTATTGCATCCTCGAACAAAGTGTTTGCTATATGATTACTTGAAATATACTTGCTCAGAAAAATGCTTGCTCTATCAATGAATGTACTGATGATGCATATTCTGAAGGTGAAATTGTGACTTTATCCATCAGTCCTTTTGCAAAATTGGCAACAATTTTAAAATAATCATAATAAAAATAACACCTTTTATAAGGGATTTTCAGGAACAGGAATATTTTGTGCCCCAGTTGGTATTACAAAGGCACAGAAAAGGGCTATTGTCCTCAGCTGACTCATTTTTGGCCAAGGAACGTTAACTCTTATGGTCTTTATTGCTAATAAAAATAGGGTAGTCATGTTAATTCAGAATATCTATAGTTTTGGTACAGAATTGGCTTCATTTCTGCGGTCCAGGACATACTAAAAAGTATCAGAGCATGCCAGATTGTACTCTAGTTTAGAAAACAGAATATCAAAGTAAATAAGGTCATTTCGCTGATTTTTGGATAACAAATTATCAAGCTGCTATTTAAAATCGTCCAAAGCATAAGTACATCAATCTACTGTTGGTCTTTAAGAAGTGGGCAGGAGCTTGGTTGCTGAGAGTTAGATATTTGATGTGAACTAAGAATATGTTCTCTTCTCCTATATTAATTTTCTAGAACCATGATCTCTGGTGTAGCCTAGACGAGATCTTCCTGTCTTTAACTGGAAAGTTTTCAAAAGCAATAGAGGATCTTTCCTTCAAATTGGTCATCCTTTTTGTTTAAACTTCTAAAATTTTGGAGAGAATTGGAACTAGAATATGTAGATCAGTCAGGGCCACTTTGATACTTCTTTATGTGAGTGAGTGCACACCATTATATTTAGTTTAGATATCATATATAGTCCTGTTCCATGTATGCTGTTCAGATATTGAAAATATGTTAATATTGTGGCATTTCCATGTAACTACTTGTGGATAAAGCTATTTTTGTATTGGTCCGGTTCCTCACTTCTTGTCAGCCTGAGAAGAGTAGTCAACAAATTGAATCAGTATATTTTTTCTAGTTCCATTGTAGTTCAATTTTTACTGTAACAGAAGTTGTTACAGATCAATTTCAATGAAATTTTGAGGGAGTAAGTAGAATATTTTGGCTTGTGTGAGCTGCCTGCAAATAGCAAAATGGCTTTTTGGTGAGCAGTTGGATTTTTCCTTGTGCAAATTGGACTCTGTCTTTCGCTATTGCATGGGAAGTACTATGGAATGACAGTGGAAAGCTGGAGAATAATCTGGAGATACATCACTGCTAGAGGTGGTTGTTCATTCCCATTCTGTCAATATGTAGAAAAAGGTACACAAGACTATACAACTATTAAAAATAATAACATAATCAGTGAGAGGTGGAACTAACTGAGATTATGGAATTTACAGTATGAATGTAAAGTTCTGATATAATAATTTAATAAATTTAATAAAGTGTCAAAAAAAATGCAGCTAACTTCAGGAAAGTACAGTTACTTAGAAGGCACTTAGAAGAACTTCGCTGAAAGGAAAAATCACTAAAGGAGAACTGGTCTTGTTTTTAACAAACCCAGGACATTTAATAATTTAATAAAAGAGAGTGATTAGGACAGTTAATTGCTTAATTTCTATTTCTGTGAGAGCAGAGCAACTGATAAGGGAAGGGAATAACTCTAACAGAATGGACAATGTAACAGGTAAGCAATAATAAAACATGTAGATTCATAAACAGGAAAGGCCAAATTCTACACTTGGTTGCATCTCTGAAAGGACATTGACAGCTACAAAATTCTGAGGATTTATGGTGAAGAGATTATTTTACAGAGCTTGCCAGACTTCATCAGTGTTCACTAGCAATATCAGACAATCTCAGAATAATGATTTCATGAACTTCTCTTGAAAACACAGCATTTGTAATTGAACTCTTATAAAAATTTCCTGTTCTAGTGTCAAGCAAAGCTTGGTAATTGTGTCTGTGTCATTTGTCACAAATATATCCTATTATTTTTGTGATTGCTTTTAATATCATTCTAGTATTTAAGAGCTACTTAAAACCAGTCAAGAGTACTTTTTAAGCAATTCTAAATTTATAAATGTATCTGGCGTAGAGGTTGTTTTAGAAAAAAAACCCCACCACTTTGGAAATGTATTTAATGGTAAACTCACTTTGGTACCTGCTTATTCCTAAATCTGCTTTGTGTGTTGGCTGAGTCACTTCTAGAAAAGTTCTGTGATTTTATATATATTAGTACCTAAAATTTTAGCTGGCATCTTTCAGCTTTGTTTATGTGTCATGAAAGCTGGGCTGTATCTTAGAAGCCAACCTTAGTCTAGGTACTTTGTAGTTGGCACTATTGTAGAAACTCTTGCCATGTTGTTTTTAGTGGGCCTTAATTTTTATTACTTACAGTGCTGACTGTTGGTGTATCTTATTGATTGACTAATGCAGGAAAGCCCTTGTTGCATATAAGCTAGAATACATGCAAATAAAGTATTGTGATTTACTTAGAGATCAAGGAACGTGTTCGGTAGCTGCTTGACAAGCAGAGCTCCCATTGAGCTGGCAATGAAGCACTGAGGGCAAATTTTACTACCAGATAGTGTCTGGTGAATTCTTTACTGCCATGTGCAAGAATTTGGCTTGCTTTATACTGCGGAATGTTCTACTCAATGTTAATTTTTTTTCAGAGCACAGTATTGTCACTTAGGAAACCCTTTTTCTGAAACTGCATGACATTATCCTGTAATATAAGTCAAGGTATATCTTAATTTCATTCTGTAAAAAGAGACTACTTTTTTCATGTGGTTTTGATTATATAAAAGCTATTGCAAATTTTGTTTTTATTTCCTGCTTGTTACATAACTAGAGGACAAAGTCTGGGTGTTGCAGGTTTTTATGTATTTACAGAAATAAACTAGTATCTGAGGAAATCCTGAAGGGATTTAAAATTATTTTTTTTTAGTATGGACCTCAGTGTGGCCAGTGTTTCCCTTGAAAATACATAGATTAGTTTTCCATGGAGAAGAAAAAAATTTAAAAAAGAAAAAAAAAAAGTTTGGAGGAAAAGACAGCGCAAACAATCCTTTTTCAGCCTGTGTAGGTGTATTAGGCCAATGCATTCACAAGATGAAAACTGACATTTTGGTAGTAAATTTTTTAAAACTTCTCAGCAACATAAAAAAAAATTCAAGTAATTTTTCTCAAATTACCAAAATTTGCCAAAGTAATAATAAGAAAAGTTTGACCTCAGGGTTTGTGATTCCTCATATTTCTACTTAGAGTTCTGAGGCTCTTAAGAGTTACTCGAGCAGAGCTTTAGTTTCATGTGATCTGTGTGAAAGTCTCTTACATTATGCCCAACTTTAATTTTGTTTTTCTGGTGCTATACAGACTCGAGAAACTGATGAGCTAAGAGCAGCCCATGAAAAATGCAAAGAGAGGCTGCAGATGTTACAGACCAACTACAGAGCACTAAAAGAGCAATTAAAGCAGTGGGAAGAGGGCGATAGCAGGTAAGTTACGTAGCTCATTAAAAACATTTCCCTTACACAAGAAATCTGAACAGAAGTATTATACAGGTATTCAAAAGAGAATTTGATTTGAAGGAAGAAGCCAATATGTGGTGATCAAGACTTCATCCTTTGTTGAAGCAGAATATGTGATATACCCCTATATGAGAAAAATTACAGTTGAAATCAAAATAAAATGCATTGAGCTGACGCCTTGACTTATTTTATTTAGGATCTCATTTTGAGCAAGAGTACTGGACAAAGGTCTGCCAGGGCTGCTTATTTATGCTTGTCTAATTCCCCAGTCAATTAATTTGTTGACTGTGTATGTTTTTATTTTTCAATAATAGAACAATTGCTCCTTATGTTTCAAATAGTTTTAAAAATAATTTTATTCATTAAACAATATAGAAATAAAAGCGTCTTGAATGTTTAGTGATTCAAACATTAACTGAAGCTGATTTTAAAATCCTTTTCTTAAGAGGGGAAATAAAGAGTATGTGCATGAAAGGCCGGGTGTTTTCATCTGTTAAATGATTATAAAGTGAATTATTTCTGAACATTCTATGAAAATATTGCAGTAATACATCTTGATAAATGGAAAGAAGAAAGACTCTACCACATAAAAATTTAAATGGTGAATGTTCTCTGTCTAATTCTGCCTTAAATTCTACACAGAACACTGAAAAATATATGCAGAAATCGTTTTTTTTCTTTTTAAAGCCCTTAGTGGAGAGTTAGAACATACACATTTGGAGATGCAAAGACATTTCATTTCAGTTCAGGTATCAGACACTGCTAAGATACAGTTTTTCAGGTTGCAAGCAAGTAATTTGAGCAGGTCCTTGTGTCCTGGTGGCTTTAGTACTTCAGCGTGCACCTACAGTTCAGCAAATACATACGTGTTTTACTTAAAACAATTCTTTTTTGTAATTAGAGCAATACTGGCTAATCTTGACAGAAACTTTGTAACTCTGTGCCTGCAAAGAGAATAATGGAAATTGGTGCAAAACTGCTCTCTGTTCAGAGTCCCGGGTGACATAAAGTGTCCTACTGTGAATGATAAATTGTCCCTCATATATAAATGATGCTTTGGCCTACCTGAGTAGATTAACATAACTACGGCATATCTGTAAGAAGAGTTTGTCTTTTGAAAAAGAAAAAAAAAATGTGGATGAAAATAATGTTAAGGTACAGATCTACTACATGCATTGATAGGCCAGGAAGACTTTTTTAATTATCCAAGTATAAATAACAAATAGTTTTGTTTAAATCAGGATGAAAGGTTTTGCTTATTTAGGAAAAGCATGGATGATTTTGTCTTCCAACTCACTATTTTAAATTCAGTGCAAGGTGCAAACAACTGAAACCTATTGAATGATAGTTAATTTATGCAATGAAATGTTTTAATTCAGTATCTAAGCTAAGTAGGCATTCATGGACCACAAAGAGGCCAATGCAGAAAACATACAAAAGTTTCACCTGCATAAAGTGAAGCACTGAGTGTTCTGTTTCTGATTGTTTAAAAAAAAAAAAAAAAAGAGCAAAAGAGAGTCAAAAACAACTTCTATTTCTTTTTAAAATAAATGGGACCAGCTTGTGTCCTGATAGGAATATATTTGGGAAAAGTAGGTATTGGGGAAGGTACAATACTAAATATTTTTTTGTTCATCTGATTTTTTCATCTATAATTAAGATGACCTAAAATTACAGAGTTTTGATTGTTTTTTGTCATCACAACAAAATTGTATGAGGCCGTCATACAATACCGCTTTTGAAGGGGTTTGGTTTTCCTTTTGAATGTGCTTAAACAAAGGAAAATGGCTAATGCAGAAATGAAAATGTAAACAGTTATACCATATATTGTTATTTCGGCATCTCCAAAAGCTTTCTATCACTGGTGTAACGTAAATTGTGCACTAAGAACTCAGTATCAGTTACTTATGTGGCACTTCTGATCCTCTGTAAGTGACAAAGGGCACCATTCTTTCTAATTCTTCATGGATTAGAATCTGTTATTGAGATGGCAGCTGATGGGACCAAATCTACCTGTCAAGGTACATACAACTTTCACTGACATACGTGACTGCAAAGATGATGGGGGCTACCACATTCTCTGAGAGTTTATTTCTATACCCAGTAGGAATTTAAATTGCAGAGACTTTAAAATTCATTTTATAAACAATTTTAATACAATTTTTATCTTTTCCATTACTAAAATGCATAGAAACATTTCAATGCCAGAAAAACTGTGAAATATTTTTATTTTCCTTTTCTGTGTGTCTAAATTCAGTATGATTTTTCCTGATACATCATCTTCTCCATAGGTAGCTTATTCTTTCATTAGATAGTAGACCAACAGTTTGCTTTAGAGTGGGCATCAGTGCATCTTCCAGATTGGTTTGCAGGGGTATTAGGGGAGTTGATGACTCTCCTGTTTCTTTGCAAGAGATGATTTCACCTTCTGGTTTCTCATACTAGTATCATAAGGAGTGGTGAGAGAGTGAATGCGGGTGACACTGCTCTGTTGCCTGTAAATTGAGAGCCATGGTACCATACTAGCACTATTTCTGTCTGAAAGTTCGTAAGTGAACTCTTCCATAATAACATATTTAAGGGTTTGAGCCTCACAGAATGTATACATCATACAATATAGATGCTGTAGTTTAAAATCCGTATTTTCTGAAAGCAAGGGTGCTTTTATTCTTGTGGTCCTAAAACATGTAGATACTTGAAAACAGACAACTCTTTTTACTCGTAAACAGGATTGAAAGTGGTAAAAGCAGATACCAGCATGCAGACCTGCGTCAGCTTTGTCCAGAGGATTCTGATGCTATGTGGAATAAACTGGCTTTTTTCAAAAGCGAACACAAAAAGCTGCTGATTGAAAAGTGAGTTTGTTTCTTAAATGGTGTTTACATAAAGAAACATGCATTTTTTCCTTTTTCTGAAGGTAGTACTTTGCAGGCCACATAAGAGGAATTCCTTGCAAAATTCCAAGATAAAACCATCTTCTACCAAAAGCAGTAAAGAAAAACATCAGCTCTTTTTTTTTCTTCTTTTTTTTTTTTTTCCTTTTAAATCAGTGACAAGTTACAAGTTTGCTAGCACTAACAGAAACTGTATTCCATGATCTAGGGATTGTGTTAATTAATGTGGCTCTCATCTGTTGGAGGTGTCGCTCTTCATTAGCCTGTATTTTACACACTGCCGTGCTTCATTTTTGGAATGAGGTGGTGAGGGGATAACCTAGCCAGCCATCCTTGTTTGATCTCTGTGATACATACGCAATGCAGAATGCCTCAGCTCTCTTGGTTCCCTGCCCTGTCCTGCTAATCCCAGCTGAGCTCATTATGGTGTAGCCTTGCTGCTACTCCTGGAGCCAGAGCTGTCCAAGCTAATTACTGGTAGCAGCAGAGCTGCCTGTTAAGGGTCTGGTGTGGATCTGCTAACATGGTCCTTGGTAGTGACCTGCAAAAAGCTCAAGGGAGTTGCTCACTTTCTTGCTGTGCACAGCCTGTCCTTTGGGTTTAGTGCTGATCCCTTCACGCAGCTCTTTTAGCTGTAGTAAGTGTAAAACTTGGTGAAGGAAACTCTTACTTTAGAAAATATACAGTTTGCTGCTTTGATCTCATAATTCATAGGCTATTATACTCAGTCAGGCAAAGTAAGAAAATGTCCTTTTATACTAGACAAAGGAAGTTAGTGTGGTATAATTAGCCCTTTGCTGGTATTTAACACTTTCTGTAAGTCGATATTTTTTTTTAATTTGAGAACCAAGAAGTTGTAGAAACTTTTCTTCAGACTTTATTTTTGTCAGCATTAAGTTAAAATTAAAACAGAAAATATGTTTTTCCAATGGGTCCCAATTTAGCGTGATTTTGTGGAAGTACCGTGAAGGCTGTTATCACAGAACTACAACAGCAGCAAACGCTTTTGTAGTGTGTAGTTGTGTTTCCCATAAGCTGCTTTAGTGTGTTACATACAATAGTGTCAGTATTTGGTTGCATGCAGTATTCTTACATCCACCAGTTACAACTGTGTGCCTGTTCTTGTCACTTCATCGGCACATCTTTGTTTGCTGTTTTGAAATGATCACAACAAATTATCACATGTGTTTCTTTTGTTTTGATTTTAATGTAGGAAAGAACACTTTCTTGCTAACATATAATTGCAGTTGTAATTCTCCGTCACTAATCAACACATGCACCACAGGCAACAGCAACTCAGGAGCAATAACATAAGCCTCTCCTTTTCACACAAAGCCATGAAAGAGAGATTGCTTATTTATTGTGCACACCCTGAAGGCTGGTACAGTTGGACTGTTTTCCTAGAGCTCCTGTGCAGTCACGTTTATGGGGAATGCACTTATGCCAAGCACATTGCAGACTAGTGGCCTTCACTAGATTGTGGTGAAGTGGCATCAGCAAATGGTTGAACTCTTTGAAATACAGAATTTTTAAGTCAAAATGAGTTCTTAAAATTCTGTATAGTACTTCATAAGAAGCCAGTGCACCACTGTGATCATTAAGGTGAGCTCCTTGTGTGGCTTTAGGTGCTTTTTGCTTCTTGTGGGCAATGTAGCTTACTATTAGCTGAAAGTAAGGAAAGTGTACTTAACATCTGTGTTTTTTTTATATCTGCATTCGATGTCTGTCTCTAATAATGACTGTCTTTAATTTGTTGACGCAAACTAGCAAATCAAGACCTGAGCTAATTTTCTTAAGAAAGGCAATACTGAATTTAGTATACTTTTTAGATCTCTGGATAGGGCTTCTTTATATTGTATGTTTTATTTGGTTTGTGTGGCAAAGTTTTGGTAGTGGGGGAGCTACAGGGGTGGCTTCTGTGAGAAGCTGCCAGAAGCTTCACCCCATGTCCGACAGAGCCAGTGGCAGCTGGCTCCAAGCTGGACCCTCTACTGGCCAGGGCTGAGCCATTCAGTGATGGTGTTAGTGCCTCCGGGATAACATATTTAAGAGGGGGGAAAAAAATGGCTGTGCAACAGCAGCTGGGGAGTGGAGTGAGAATCTGTGAGAGAGACAACTCTGCAGACACCAAGGTCAGTGAAGAAGGGGGGCAGAAGGAGCCCCAGGTGATGGAGCAGAGATTCCCCTGCAGCCCATGGTGCAGCCCATGGTCAGGCTGGCTGTCCCCCTGCAGCCCCTGGAGGTCCATGGTGGAGCAGAGACCCACTTGTAGCCTGTGGAGGACCCCATGTCAGCGCAGGTGGATGCCTGAAGGAGTCTGCGACCCCGTGGGAAGCACTTAATGTGTGATTTTACAAGCAGTGTAAGTAAATCAGGTTAGCCCATAGTCTTTGTGGATGCACTTAATTTGATAGACATACTGATTTTTAGCTTACATTGATTTAAAACACCTATAAGCCAAATCCAACCCAGCATTGCCTATAGAATAGTGTCCGTGTAGAGATTTGATTTTGGTTTAAATCTGTTTTAACTTCAAATATGTGTAATTTCTGTCTATGACTAGGCCAGACAGTGAATGTTAGGAACACAGGATTATTTGGTTTTTCTTGTTTGTTTTACATGTAAGGAAGATTCTTTTTCCTTCCTGCCTTCCTTTCCTCTCTCCCTCCCTTCTTTCAAGGGGTAGAACAATGATGTAAAATGTCTATAACTTGCACATATATTGTTCTGAAGATAGATGAATAGTAAAGTAAGTATGGGGTAAAACCAAGGAAACCCCATTGATGCGTGGCCCAGTAATAGAGTCATTGGCAATATTAGCACACTGTAAACAATTAGTTTGTAAGTTATGAAGTCTGGTTTTAAGTCAGGAAAAACTGAAGTTGCTTGGCAAGTCATTTGTTCCAGTGGTCCCTAATTCCAAATCCTGTTAAAGCTGGTGGAAAGACTTTGTGTCAGCCACTAGTTTGTCAGGTCTTTTATAAAGTTTTCCTCTCATCACAGGGAGGGATTGCTTTGACGTTCATGTAAGCTATTAAACACTATGCACCTTCCAAGCTGGACACTAACACACAAACAAATACACAGTGTAGGACTTATGTTAGTCACTTCTTTTTTTTTAAATATACAAAGTTTTCTGTTTTCATGAAGTTCAGAATACTTGATGTCAGAGTTATTTTTTGGAGAATGTTGATGGATAACGCACAGCATTGCTACCGCAATGTCCAAATACCACAGTATTTTTTTTTCCTCTGTTACACGCAATAGCTATGTTGTATAACAAATTCCTATGAAATGAATTGCATTCATGCTACATCAGTATTTAAAAGTGTCACCTACAGAGTATGGGCCTTTTGACATATGTAATACTTTTGTAATCTTTCTGTTCTTCAGTTTTAGGAGTGCTGGGACATAGCAGGCTTCTTACTGCAAAATATGTAAATCTAATAGCTCAAGGCTCTTCTTTACTTTTCACTGATATTAGTAATTCTATACTGCAAAGCCAAATATAGTTAAAATAACGACACATTCGTTTAGGTTTTGGATGGATAAAAAGCTTGCTAAATCTGAAATACCACCTTTTGTTCTGCTGAAAGCGGTTGCAGCCTAGATCTGCAGCTGGTGTTGGGAGGTTCTGACAAAGGCGCATGTTCACTGGCTGGACTGGACGTTGCTCAGTGGAAATGACAGTCGGGCTAAGTGAGAGAATGTGGCACAGTGCAGTACAAATAATTTAAAATGTAAGAAAACAGAAGCACGCGTTTTGCTACAGTGTGCAATTTTTAAAATGAGTTTTTAAAGGATCCAAGTCAGAACTGTAAAAGCAGTGATCGAACAAAAAAATTTTCTTACTATTCATGCAATGGAGTCCTCACCCTATGTGCTTCTGTGAATTACGTTGATTACACTGGTACCCCAGTTGTGGCTCTTCAGGTTTAATGATTTCTGAACTGACAAGTAAACACTGTTTATGAGGCTATTCTGTTGGTGTTGTTAGAAAGGAATGAAAAAATTAAAATAATCAGCAAAATTCACACAACGTAATGTGTTTGGTCTTTTTAAACAACTTTTGGTCAGTCAGCTGGGCTTTTTGCTACAGTAAAACAAATAAAAAATTACTAAACGGTAGATAAATTTTAGGTGTGTGTTTTGTCATGGTTTAACCTGAGCTAGCAATATAGCCACGATAGGTACTCACTCGCTTCCCCCTTTCCTCCCCTGAATAGGGGTGAAAATCGAAAGGGAAGGGAGAAACCTGTGGATTGAGATAAACACGATTTAATAAAACACAATAAAAATAATATGCTACTACTAAAAATAATATATATAAAATGTAAATAGAATATAGAATAAAAGATACTGCATTTCCTCACTAACTCCGTCCACGCTGAGCAGCCAGTCCCAGGAAGCAGCACCTAGTCCTGAACAGCCGATCCCAGAGAGAGAAAAAGAAAAAGGCAGAAAGGCCTCGGCTGCCAGACAACAGTTAAAAGCATTAACTCTGTCCCTGTCTGTTATTTTCTTGTTTTCAAACTTAATGCAAACAAGGACCATGCTGGCTGCAAAAAAGAAAGGTTTCTAACTCCATGAAGAAAATTAACGCACTTTCAGTCAAACCACCACAGGTTTCTACCACCTTTTTGAAAGCTAAATGTTATGCTGCATGTTGAAACTGTTTTTGTCACTACTCACTAGTGCATCTTTGGGTTTTGAGTGACTATTAATTTGAAATATACCTCAAAACTCTTTCTTGACAACTATGACACTGTTTACTTTTTGTTATGTGAACAGACATTGGATTGGTGTGGGGGGAGTTGCTTTTATCCTTTTTCGCTCCTAAATGTGGGTTGTAAATCAGAGAGACTTTACTTAGCACCAACACATATTGCTTCCTGCAATTTTCATCCATCCTATAAGAGACTGAACTGGGAAACAAGAGTGATAAGGACATATTTCTAGGAAGAGAATGGACAGAGTAAGATAGATAGGTCAATGACTCTGTATAGTCAAATATTCCATTTCCTTGGCTAATTAAGGCTAAAAGTTTCTTTGTGTAAACTGTAAGTTTACAATTTTCTTCCTGTAAAGGGGTTCCAGTAAATCATTGTGGATAGCTTGAATGTTCACAAAATGTAAGTAATGCTAGTACTTTTTGCTTTACTCTTGGCAGCATTATCCCCAGACATATGTAATGGTTTTTGCTCTCTCGCACAGTCTAGATCAAACACCTGCTCCCAGGTTTATTCTCACCACCCAAGGCTGTCAGTTGACACATAAATATACAGACCCATGAAAAGAGCATATCTTGCCCTTACTGCAGGCAAACATACTTGAATCATAACACTGCAGGAACAAATGGAAGAATTTCTGTCAGAGCAGTATTTCGCATGTAAAAGTTGAATAAAGTTTCTGCCTAACTTGGTTCTCATGACTCTAAACAATCTGAGTAGTAGAAAATTAAAATCAGTATTTGCACTATGATGTATCAGACTCCCCATCCTAATTTATGACAGCCACTTCCTATATTTTCTGTGTGGGCTTTTTATGAGTGTATGTGTAATATGCTTGTATATTCTACTCTGGTTTTACAAAGTAGAATTTTTGCCCTTTTGAAGACTCATGAACAGAAAGTACAGTTCAGTTTTGCCCTTTCTTTGTTGATCTGCTGTCCTTCTTCTCAAGCTCCTTTATTTTCTGAGGGGAAGAAAACAGAGCTTCTTCTGCTGTTCCATTTTCCTTACAAGGATTATTAGGCTATTTGGATAAAGTTTTGGATAAGAAAAAATTTCCTGGCACTACTTTGACCCGGTGGCTTTAAAACTTATGTTGGTTACTGTAATAAGCAATACTACTTCTCATTTTAAGGACAATGATAAAGAGCATGAAAGGCTTGCTTAGCAGTCTTTTCTTTCTGTCTGATTTTCTTCTTAATTTGGCTTTCCAGTCTTTAACAATATTCCATGACTCTGGAGGAAAACATTTGAAAAGGCAATATTAACCTCTTGGACTCAGGAAGGCTTCCCTGACTGCAGCAGCTCCTGGAGTAGCCCCCTGGTATCTGTCCACACCAGCAACAGTATGCATTAGGAGATTGTGGTTAGTTCTGCTTATTTCTCCAAAGAGTCATCCTGCCGCAGTCTTACAACCTGTAATCCTTGGGAAGGAGTCGGTCTCCTCAGTGGGTTATTCCTTCTTATGTATTCAGCTCTATTAGAGATTCGCTGCTTGGTTTTATTTTCCAGATAAAATTCCCTGGGACAAATGAAAAAAAAAGAAGACTTATTGTTTGTTTGGATGTTTATTTTAGACTGCCATGAGCCTGCTCTCTTAATTCCTTTTATCTGTATGCAGAGGAGTGTAGGAGTCTCCTGCCTGGCCCGGCCTGCCAGTGCTGGAAGCTGCTGATGAGCAATGGCTGACTGATGGGATGTGTGTTACTCTGGAGGCAGTGGTTTGCGAGAGGACTAACTGGAGTCATCTGGCAATGGTTAACCTAGGGTTGGCAACTCTTGAGGGAAGGGGCCCTTTAAACTGATAAGTGTGGAGAGAAAGTTTATGCTATAGTTCAGGCTATCTTTCTAAATTAGCTTTTCTTTAATGCATTGAGACCCAAGTGCGCATGTGTATGTATATGTACCTCAGATTTGGAATTGTGTGAAGTCTCCTAATGGTATCTTTAGAACTGCTGACAATTAAAAATGATGAGTACTAGGAAATTTTGTTCTTGCAAGAAGGTATATTTTGCAGAAGCCCGGCTTATATGCAGATGGTATGAGCATTTCGCCTATTCTAGTAACTTGATAAGTAAGCAACTGTTACGGGGAATTTCTTGCTGATGCCTGGCTATAATCTAAAAGAAATCAGAAGTAATTCCTTTGGCAAAACTGATTCTGTAGCACAGTTTTTATGCTACCTCTTCTTATATTCCAAATGAGTGAGTACTACAAAAATAACTACATAGTGGAAGAGTGATCAAAAGTAGAATTCAGAATTCAGTATGATACTGAAAAAGCTGGTACTATTGTGGGTCAAGGTCAGTACCTTTAAAAATGTATGCAGTAGCAGCATAAACTATTAGCAGGATAGATTTGATCTCTTTTGATTTCTTATTTGTTTTAACATTGTGAAGTGAGACTGTGGCAATCAATCATATTTGGAGGATAGAAATGAAGCATGATACATAAAACAGGATGCTGTGAGCTTTCCTATTCCTTTTGTATATATATGCTACAAGGAAGAAGAATGGCTTTCATGTCGTTATTGATAGTATACGAAGGACTTAGGGGTTGTTTTCGGGGTGTAAAAACAAACAGGATTCTACTTCTGACCTGCCATATTAGAAGATACTGACAGTCTTCTAGGAAGTGCCAGTAGATTCCTGCTAATTTAGGATGCTGATTCCTGTTAATTCAAGGACTTGATGGCTTCTCCTTGGCTAGAAAAGAATTGGAAGTTGGTCTCTGACCATGTAATCTAGAGCACTGTTGCTGGCCTGTGCGCTTTCTTGTAAACAGAGTAAGCTTTGCTTGAAAATATTTTTTATTGTTATTTTTAAAATTATTTTTATTACATTCTGTGATTCGGTGATTTTGAAGCAGATTATATTGTCAGAAGGTCTCTCTGGGTTTTCAGTTTGTTTTGTAACCAGATAAGAAAATGCATGATGTTGAGAAAGAATTACTGAAGAATTAGAGTCAAATTCTATCAGATGTAGTTACAGGCAGCATAACCTTTCTATGCTGAAGCCTCAAGGCCATGAGGCAATTTCAGGTCTGCATAAATGTGAAAATCAGTACACCAGTTTCTAGACTTTGTATAGGTTTAAGTCACTTTCTCCTGTCTGATGAGCTATCATTTGAACTTAGCAAAGCTGCTAGAAAATACAACATTTTTCCTCACAATCTAAGAAATTGTCCTGAGCAGAAAAGTCTGCGTGGCAGCTGAATACTTATTTTACATGAGATTTTCAGTTCATCTAGCAGATACAGGATTAGTGTATTTGTTCTTAAAATTAGAAATAGTAATAATGTAAGTTACTCATAGTTATGTAACCTTCATTGTTGGCAAATTTGTTAGGGTGTTCTATATATTGTCAGAGTATATTTTTCAATTATTCAGTCTTCTTTAGGAGTCTGGAAACCTTGAGTAAAAACTATCCAGTACTGAAAAGGCTTTCCTAGTGCTATCACTTACTCCCCATATCAATATAAAATATTGTGCAACTTGTCAGCATACTTCACAGCATTTGATAAACATTTGCACAAAGTTCATGTCTGGTATCACACTATTGTTTCATTTGTATCCTAGGAACTTCCTTCTTTAAAAGTTGAATTAAATAGTAGAATAAATACACAGAATGAATGTGACAGAGACTCTAAAATGCAGTAGTAGCCTTTGACTTTGTCAAGAGAAAAGGTCCAATGATGTGAATTTATCATGAGCTGGAAGTTACCAATTTATA
The DNA here is from genome assembly GCF_963082525.1 of Nesoenas mayeri. NCBI lineage: Eukaryota > Metazoa > Chordata > Aves > Columbiformes > Columbidae > Nesoenas > Nesoenas mayeri. Next base: position 16,480,443 of record NC_137542.1, on the reverse strand, counting down.
CTCACACTCAGGTTTCTTTCTCTTTCCTCTTGACCTGCATATTTCCATTGTATTCAAATCCCATTGTTTGTTATTGAATTATGGTTCAAAGGTCTATCTTTTCTGAGTCTGTAGAGCACACCCTTTTTTCCAAAGAAAAGTTGTTTGTTTTACTATATGATTACTATAGATTTTCTTTCAAGTTCCATATTGCTATATGTATTCAGTTTAGAATCTTAATCACTTCTGTTGTCTATGTTGTTTTCCCTTGCCCTCTCCTCTCCCACTTTTTCTATTGTCAGAAGATCGAGATGTGCTAATGTTCAGAGATTTCTTTTTAGTATCCATGCCTCAAGACTATAATCAACTGGAAACATTTTACGGAGAAACTACCTTTCCATTGTAGAAAAATCTTCAAAGATTCCATCTCTCAGCTTCAGTTTGTGTGTTGGATCTTTATCAGATGACATAAACACAATGCCATTTGCTCAGCACTTGCTAAATCAAACACAAGTTTTTTAGTGCAGAGAAATCCCCTTCTGGTTAGGATCAAAATCTGGTGCATTTCTTCCTTCCATTGTTTTATGTGTTAATTGAAACTGAATGATGCAAAAAATGATGCAGTAAAATCTAGTGAGCATATGTTTAAGATAATTACAGCAAATATTGTCTTAATCTGGCGAAATAGTTTTGGAAGCTCTTACAGTATCTGAACTTTGATGCTTCTGTTCTGACGCTCTAGTTCCAGCAGGTTAGCATTCTGCATTACCACACACAGCTTCTTTTTGATCCTTTGAGTTGAAGGATTGCAGGTGTACTCCGTCTTTCACCCTCAGTGCAGGAAGCTTCTCATATCACTAGAAGCTCTGTGATTGGATCACAGATCTCTTCAAGTACCTAATCTGCTTCGTAAAAGAGTCGAACATGGATCATTTAAAAGACTAGTGGGACAGATGTAGTCTGTTAAAGGCAATCTTCCTTTTGGGGAAAAAAGCACACATAGATGTTTATCTTCAGACCTAGTTGAAATACTTTTTTGAGAGGAAAGGGTATCAAAAAGATAAATTTGTTCTTACCTATTATGTTGGCACATCTGTGTGATGGGACACTGAGGGAGAAAATGGTGTAGATGAAAGGCTGGAAAGCAAATATCTCCCCTCACCCCTGCTTTTTACCACTATGTCCTTTCAGGTTGAGTAATTTCTTTTAGTGTTGCATTATACTTAAGCACTTTTCTATGACTTCTTCAGTTACTTTGAATTCCTTGGAAACCCTTCCTGCTTCTTAGAAATTTCCTACTTGACCCTTCTTCGATGATTCTTCTGACTGATCATGTTCACTTGTTCTTGGGAAAAGCAGTAATCATACAGTCTCTGGGAAGAACTGTACTCTTCAAGAAGACCACATCATACCCTTTCCTCCTTTTTGTTGAGCTGCAGTTTTGTAACAAAACATGCAGACTACAGTACTTTTGTAGTGAAATTTAGAGAACTGAACTAAATGTGTATATTTTGTTATAACTCATATATACAGGTGCTTTTTTTTTCTGGTTTTTTTTTTTTTTTTTTTTTTTTTACAAATTCTAGATAGATTAGCATGTCAATTATATGCATCGAAAATATTCAAATCTGTCAGAGCACATTTGTTGGGAACAAACAGAAGAGAATAAAGAGCTAGTTGCTTCTGTATGTGATTCATTCCAATTTTGCTCTGGTTGGTTTTTTAGTTTTTTTTTTACTTTGAAATGTAAAAAGATTTATGAGTAATAATAAAAAAAAAAACACTTGACTGCACACAGTTATTATAAAAAGGCACAATTACTTGTACATTCCTTTTTCATATTCTGATTTTGTGTAACTAATGTAGTATGTATCAAGACCATACATATTAGCTATTTGTATTTTTCTGTTAGCACTATATTTGCCATTAAAAAAGTAGAAAATAAGGCTTGAAGATTTTGTTGTATGATGTTTGTTTTTTCAGAAAGAAAAGATCAAATAGAAATCAGTACATAGTCTGTTCCCAAGTGAGTTAAATACTTAGAAACTTGCTCAGTGATAACCATGTTGGCCTTGAGTGTCTCAATGTGTGCTTTGAAAACTTAAAAAGTTTGTGAACTGAAGATAGTCAGGCTTCAGAGTCTAGAAAAAATGAAAGAAAGATTTTGTTTGCAGGGTGACAATAAAACCGTGGGAGATGTATTGTTAAGCCCCTCTCCTCCCCCTTCCCCCTTCAGCCCCTTCCTCTCCCCCCTTCCCACTCAGGACAGGTGATCGGGAGGGAAAGAAGGACAGAGAGAAGAGAGTTGGAAAAATTAAAAATGTTTTACTAATGCTACTAATAACAATAGAGAAAATAATACAAAATATACAAAACCAATCTTGAAAGTCCCAGCAACTGCAGAGCCGGCACCCGAAGTCCTGGACTGGACCCTGCAGCCAACCGGAGCTGGATTCAGTCTGTCACTAGGCCTCAGTTCGCAGGAGTGACTAGCAAGGTCCTCTCCTGATGTCAGCTTTAAGGAAAAGGGGCTGAGATCCTTGTGATCTCACACTTTTATATGAAGTATTCACGTGAATGAGGTGTTATATTCTGTTGGTCAGTTTCTTGGTCACCTGTTTCTCGTTGCCCGTCTTGTGAGATGTCCATCCATGCTTATCAATAACTTCGCATTCCATTTCTGTGTTTACCAAAAATGTGTATCTGGTTTTCCAGGAAAATGCAGCTAATATGAAGGCTTTAGCTGACACGCAAATTCACTAAAAGAGAAACGTGTTTTTCAACAAAACCAGGACAGAAACCAAATAACTATAAATAGGATAGGATGAAAGTAATTTGTTTGAAAAGTTTGGCTATACCTGTGCAAGCTTCTCTAGATTGAAAAAAAAAAAAGATCAGGATGCAGATAGCAGTCTTCCCAGTAGAGTGCACTTTATTCAGTTTGTTTTAGTGTGACATGTAGGTTTGTCTACATATAAGACCTGTTTTATATGTGCTGCTGCAAAGAGCATATATCTTGGGAAATCAGAACATGCTGTTTGCAAGGACGAATCCAGTCTCTTAGATGAAACCATGGATGAGATGAGACCTGCTGTCTTGCTGATGTGACAGTGTCCTCTTGCACCAAGAATGCTCCTGCAGTAAAGGGACTATTTTTAAGGATATGAGGAAGCAGGTATTGGTAGTGGAATAAAGAAAGCTGTTTTAAAATATTGTCAACAGTAGTTGACTGCCATATTAAGCAAGAGGACAAGGAAATAATTTAGAAATACTTCTGTGTTGAAGCCCAAAAGATAAGATGTGGAGCTAGGCTGCTTGGCGTCAGACGACAGTCCTGACACATTAGGCATCTCAATGACCTGGAGGAAGGAGGGTGGTCTGTGGGGTATGGTGTTGCCTGAGTGCCAGCTTTGCAGAAATGACAGAGTGGGAATACCTTGTGAGAGTGTGGCGCTGTGTGAATAGGATTATTTAAGTGTAACATCAGACAGCTATCACAGAAAATGGGAAGCCTGTGTAATGCTTTTGTATAGAAGTCCTATATTTTAGTAATGAATAAGTAGCAGTGAGATTGCACTGCTGACCTTTTCATGAGGATGCTGACAGTGATGCAGAAATGCAAAGCGAGATTTGATGAGTTGTGAAGGCCAGGCTGTAATCATGGAAGGTTTCAACCATCCACATGGAGCATGCATCAGTATCTTGCCAAGACAAGATGTAGAGATACAAATTTTGTATGGAATAAGTAACTCTTCTAGAACAATCAGTCATAGAAACCAAAAGGAAAAATACTGTTCTGGATTTTATTTTGAGTGATATACAGAAATTAGTTCAGAAAGGATTAGAGAGAAAGTCTCTTTACCTCAATACAATGTGAATCACAGAATTGTGCAACTTGGAAGGAACCTCTGGAAGCTGTCTTATCCAACCTGCTGCTCAAAGCAGCGGCAATTTGGGAAGGTTTCTTAGGATCTTGCCAAGTTTTGACAAAGGGTGGAGGAGACTGAGACCAGGGATAGAGATTGCAGAACCTTTCTGGATAACTGTTCCAGGGTCTGACCAGCCTTAGTGAGCTATGTCATTTTATATCTAGTTAGAATTTGTTCTATTCTAACTTGTGTCCATTGGCTCTTATACCATCCACTGTGCTCCTTTGGTATCCTTTTACTAGACTTAATCGATGTCTTTCTTGGAGGAGCCCAAAACTAGACACAGCCACACAGTCATTCTCAGAAGTGCTGAATAGAATCATTTTTGTAAACCAGTGACTGTACTCTTTCCTATACAGCAAATATGTTGTTAGTCTTTGCTACAAATGCATGTCGCTACGTAATGCTCAACTTGTTGCTCAGAAGGACATCACTTTTTCTGCAAAGCTGCTCTTGAGCCAGTTGAGTTGGCCTTTCAGAATGTCCTGTTGTGAGGCCTTATTCTGGCAGGACTTCACTTTTGGTGAACTTCATGAAGTTCCCATCAGCCCATTTTTTCCGTGTATTAGGTCTCTCTGAACAGCAGTCCAGGTGCCTAGTGAGTGTATCAGTTGCTCCCCTTAGCTTTGTATCATTCGTGAACTTGCCGAGAGGCACTTTAACCCATCTTTGAGGTTGTTAATAAAGACATTAAAGTACTGGCTTTGGTATGGATCCCTGAGGGATGCTTTTAATTGCAAGTCGCCAATTGGACTCCACACCACAGATCATTACCCTTTGAGCCTAACAGTCTAGCCAATTTCCCAGCTACCTTATCTGCTTTTCAATTCAGGTCTCAACTGTTTGGCGATAAGGAAGTAAGAAACCATCTCAAATACAAGGTATACACCATTGCCTGCTCTCTCTTTATTCTTACAGTCTGCCACCTCCTTACAGAGGCAGTCAGGTTGGCAAAGCATTTTTTTTCTTTGGTAAATCCATGCTAGCTGTTTCCAGTCACCCTCTTGTATATTAGGTGGCTAAAAGTGATTTCTAGGATGATTTGCTCTGTAACTTTCCTAGAAAAAGAGGTGAGGCCCAATCTTTAATGAAGATATTTGTCTTTTTAAAATTATACTTAAATAATAGCAAAAGAGGGTGGACCAAAGCAATGTGCCTAAGGATATTCACTTTGCAGAAAGGGAACCACATAAAAATAAAGCAACTAGTAAAATAACCTTCAACCCCCCCCCGAACACTAGAACAAGTAATGCAGAAAGCCAGTGAACAGTTCAAGACAGTTAAGAAAGGTACTGTAGCTGAAAGCCTGCTGAAATACATGCTACAACTAAAAAAAAAAGAAAAGAAAAACAAATTAAAACAAACAGAAAAAACCCAATCCTCACCCCAAAATAGTCTTAAAAACCTCAGTTAGGATGTTTTTGTGGCCCTCACAGAGAAAAGGTCAGCATTTAAAACTTGAGCTTGCACTGGTGAGAAGAGGTAGGCTGATAAACAATGGCAGGATAAATGCAAGTGTAAAGTTGGAAAGGCTAACAACTCTTGAAGAGCTGCTTTCAAAGATGCTTTAGCTGTGATAGTAAAATTTTACTTAAATGAGTTAAAAAAGAAGCCAGTTAGGAAATCTGTAGGTTTGTTTAATGATAACAGTGTAAAAGGATGCACTGTGTTTACAGGGCCATAAAAGAACAATTCTAAATCTTTGCATCAGTCTTTGCTGAAGATGCTACAGAGATGCCAACAACTCATGCATTCTTCATGGGAGGTAGATCAAAGTTGTTGGATCTTTTTGGAGTAACTGTACAGTGCTTTTGAGGTCAAGTAGAGAAGTTAGTTTTAATATCTTGATGTTAATATCGTCACATCCTAAGGGGTGTGAAGAAACTGAAGCACAAAATTATGGAACTACAATCTCATTGTAAACAGGCACTGTGCCGGCTGACTGTCAGGTTGCCAGTGTGACTCCCATCTACAAAACAGGCTTGAGAGGGAGAGGGAGCTGCAGAACAGGGAGCCTGGCTGCTGCCACACGTGGGAATGTGGCAGTCTGTCTTCAGGAAAAACAGAAAAAACAAAGCAACCACCACCACCAAAGAAACAAAACAAACAAAAAAACTGACACACACAAACCAACCAAACAATAAAACACCAGAGACAGAGAAAGGGCACTGAGTGCAGATGGACACAGTTTTGTTGGGAAGTATCAGTGTGGCTCCTGTAAAGGGAAATCTTGCTTCATTAACCTGCTGGGATGGAGAAGGGTGACAGTAAGCATGTGGATAAAATCTGATCTGTATTTTCCAATTGCCTTTGACAAGGCTCCACTTGGAAGGTTATATAAAAAAAATCCATTCCTGCAGGATTGGAAGAAAGATCCTTTTAGCAACAGGGAACAAGTTATAGCCGAGGTAACAAAGGGTAGTGCTTATGTACCACTTTCAGGATGGAAAATTGGAATCAGACTGCAGAAACTGTTAGGCTTGTGCTCTTTCCTGAGTAGCATCTGTTTTTGCCTCTACTGGAGACAGAGCACTGGTGATGGGTAGACCCAGCACTGACCTCATAGAATCATAGAATCACAGAATGCTAGGGAATGGAAGGGACCTCGAAAGATCATCCAGTCCAATCCCCCTGCCAGAGCAGGAACACCTAGATGAGGCTACACAGGAATGTGTCCAGGTGGGTTTTGAATGTCTCCAGAGAAGGAGACTCCACAACCCCCCTGGGCAGCCTGTTCCAGTGCTCTGTCACCCTCACTGAGAAGAAGTTTCTTCTCAAGTTTAAGTGGAACCTCTTATGTTCCAGCTTAAACCCATTACCCCTTGTCCTACCATTGGTTGTCACCGAGAAGAGCCTGGCTCCATCCTTGTGACACTCACTCTTTGTATATTTGTAAACATTAATAAGGTCACCCCTCAGTCTCCTCCACACTAAAGAGACCCAGCTCCCTCAGCCTTTCCTCATAAGGGAGGTGCTCCACTCCCTTAATCATCTGTGTTGCCCTGTGCTGGACCCTCTCCAGCAGTTCCCTGTCCTTCTTGAACTGAGGGGTCCAGAACTGGACACAATATTCCAGGTGTGGTTTCACCAGGACAGAGTAGAGGGGAAGGAGAACCTCTCTCAACGTACTAACCACCCCACTTCTAATACACCCCAGGATGCCATCTGACGCAGTTGGGCATTTCTCACATTCATGCAAGCCAGTCATTGACTTGTATGGGTTGGATCTTGTATTCCACATTGTAGTTTCTTGTCTAGGCTGGCCTGAAATACTTCCAGCTTCTATATAACGTAACTTCAGTTGGAGATTGTTTCACAGTCAAGTGAATTTATTTGGAAGTGCTTGAGATATTCGGATTATAAACCTACTCCTTATTTAATATAATTTATTTAGTTCTGCATGTCTTTCATCACCCTAAAAAGTCTTTATGTACAATTTAACTCTCTTAAAAAGTCGTCTTTAATTATTGTTGTATGCTTGTCACATAGTGAGTAGGGAGGCAGTGTGTATGTATATATGTATGTAAACATTGTAAACATGTGCTCGTAGAAATAATGTTTTTAAAGTTGCAAAATAATGTATTCAGAAGACAGAGATTCAAGCTGGAACGTTTCTAAAATAGACTTAATTCACTCCCTTATATTCATGTAATGTTGAATACACTCCTAAATTAGGTAAACAGTGAATATTTTTTCGAGAAGACATTTTGCCATTTAGTGCAAAAAAATGAACATGCTATGAGGAGTTAGGACAGTGTGGAGGTAAAGGCCACTGCAGTCTCTCTTACAGAAATTGATGATGCCTGAGGCATGGAGAATGGAAGAAGAGCCAATAAAGTCAACTTGTGAATGTAGCTGAGTGATCCTGAAAATAGCTGAAGTCTTATGTGTCACACAAAGGAAATCACTTTAATTTTTCATGTTTCTCGTTTTATTCGTACTACATATGAGACTGTGGCATATGAATTGCAGTGTTTAGAGTTACAGCTAAGTCAGAGATGCAATAAACATATAATGTGCTTTAAAATACTGTGTATACTGAAATAACTTTTTTTAAACCACATCCTTAAGTTAGCAGATATTCTGGTCCGATTTTTTTGTGCCTTATCTCAGAGGGATTTTGTAAAGCATAAATTTCCTGTGAAGCAGTTAGGCACTGCCTTTGAGTACAGCAGAAAAGGCTGTGAGGAAATTAGCAGCCCAGCCTTCAGAACAGAGCTAGAATAACGTGTATTTGTATTGGATATGAGGTTATGTTTTAAACAAAATCACATATTAATTGACTGTCCTCTGTTCTGTGTGCTGTAGGATCCTGGGTTAAAATAGGTGGGAATCTTATTGTTAAAATAGTGTCCTAACTACATAATTAAAATATTGTGTCAAACCCACAAGTTTAAGTGCAACATTTAAAATAATGTCTTTTCCTTCTAGCATTTTCCAGTTTGACTTTGAAGCTTTAGCATTGGTATCCTGGCAACTTTATTTGCATTTAATTTTAATAAAATGAAAAACAGTAAATCAGCTGGTTCATGTTACAAAATAAACCATAGTAGTAATATAGTGGTAGATCAGGGCTGAAAAAGGGGATCTTGTTAATAAGTTGCTTAAATAGTCGCTGAAAAAAGAGGAATGGTAAGATATATCTGCTCAGGTTGGCTGGTGGTTTCCCTGAGAGTGAACAATTATTCCCCTCTTATTCCACTTCCTACTGGTCTGCATTTCATCTCAGGCATTTCCTTACCTAAAAAGGACTGTCTGAAACTTCTTAGTGTATGTTACAAACAGCATTGTATCTGAATTTTGTAAACTCATATTTATAAATTTTAATCAGCTGTTATACAAACGACTCTTTATGTTTGAAGTATGCTAAGTGTCATCAAATTAGAACTAATTCCTGGGTGTTGGGAACTTTTTCCATGGTCATATATTGATATGGTTTTAGTTTAGTTTAATGATTTTAGTAGCATCTGTGGTTCTTAATTTTTTATTTCCTCTATTATAGACTGAATCTTGAAGAAGAATTGGATCAGCTGAAAGTACAGCAATCTGTGGGTAGGTTCACAATACAGGAGTTCATCTGTGTTTACAACAAAAAAGGGCAGATGTATTTTGTATGTATATGTGTAGTCTATTTAGAATAGTAACTTTAAGGTTATTTTATTTCCAAACCTTAATTTATTTTTCTTGAATGTGCATTTTGTAAGCATAAGGCCATGCCTATTCTAAGGATGTTTAGCCTTAAGTTCTCCACATGCCTGTTAAATCAGTGACAATTTTTATATATAGATACATAGTAATACCTGTTTGCAACTTACGTGTATATACTACACATAAAGTTAGTTATTTTGTTTACTATATCTGTTTATATCTGTTTACTATTTATATAAATATACACGTCCAAAATCTAAAACATGTTTATATGCTCATGAAGCTTTCCTCAGAATCAGAAATGGTTTGTGCAGTATTGAAATGCAGCGATAGAGAAATTTTGTGCTTATTCAGATTTCTTTTTTTATACGTTTTAATTCTTTTTTTAGTCTCACAAAGTATGTCAACTTGAAAGTAAATCAAAATGGTGGAATCCTTGTAAGAACTGATTGTGCATATCTTCTTTTATATCTTTGCAATCCTTACAATAGTGATGGTTCTGTGAAGATGGGTCTTTGTCAGTTGGATAGGTAATATATTACCGTTGCCTCTCCATCACTCCTCTGATTCTTTGTATTATTTGCTGCTTCTGAATGGTCTGTGGGAACCATTCAAGAGTGTGTAGTTACAGTCCAGCTGGGTATCACATTGGTGGTGAATCCTTTAGGCACAGTATTGTGCAAAGGAAGGGAGTAGGAGCTTGGAGAAGTACTCTGCATATACTTAGCAATAAACCCTTACCATTCTTTATATCAGTTTTCTGCTGTTGGCCACTTTCTGCTTTTGTGATAATGTTGGCCACTTGAAAGAAAAAATCAGATTTTTCTTACCTTTATTTTAAATTTATTTTATTTTATCTGTGAAACTAAGTGGAAATATCCAGCTGCTGAAGACAGAAAGTTACTGTTTTCTTTCACGTTACTTCTTATGGGTTATTTTCATAGCCCCAGATAGAGCTGAAGGGATCTAGTGAAGTTTTCAAATACTGACTTTAAAAATCACTTCTTTGTTTTTGCCAGTTTAGTCAGTCTTTGCACAAAGAGAAGTAGAAAGGCAACCAACAGTGAGAAGGAGTTGAAAGCCTGCTGAGCAATAACCATGTGTTTCCAAAAAGCAGTCAGATCCCTGAAACTGCCAGTTCTTGACATGTTTAGTGCTTTAACCATTAGTCTTTTATTCCTTCTTTTTTCATTATCTTTTCAGATTGAAATATATTCTCTTTTGAAAGTGTGTGGTAGATACACACTTCTAGTTTGGTTATTGGTGTGATGATTAATTGTCATTAAATTGGGACCGAGAAAAGCAGTTAAACTATGAGTGAAGTGCATTAGGCAAATGTTATTTACCTTTTCCAGCATTTGTTGTTATAGGTATCATTTAGATGAATGGAAAATTTTTATAAGATACCAAATTAAGTTCAAAAACATGTATTAAACAACACTTTTTGATACCACATATGACTGAGATGATTCTAGCCATTTAAAAACTTTTACCAACTGAAGTATAAAACATAGTCACTCACCTAGTCCATAAAAAGTATTTTCCTGTTGTTCCCTTTGCAAATCCTAGAGTATTGTGGTGTGGTGGACACTTTTATCAATTGGTTGACATTTTCTAGAAACTAGACCATAATGACTGGAGCTGGATGCCCATCTTTCGGCATAGATGAGTGTACATGAGCAATCCTTGATCGCATGCTAAAAACGCACATATGCCCTCTGCCCTGAAGTGTCTGCTAGATCCTTACCTCTTCCCAAATAAAAATGCAGTGTCAGGTCTGTTATCTGTAGTTTGCTGAGAGTCCAGACTCGATGTGGTCTAAATACGCTTTGTTCATAGTCTTAGTAAGTATGTGTTCTTTTCTGAAAGAAAACCTAACATCAGTTTACTCCATGTAGAAGTGATCTTGGAATTCAGTTTCACCTTAGCAGGTACCTGTTTACATCAGGCATCATAACACCAAGAGGGAAATTCTGAAAAAAAGTGGGTGAGCTTCCCTGTATTAAAAAAGGCTCTATCCTCCTACTTGATTATATATCAGTTGTGTTTGTCAGGAGGAAGTACTGGATAATTTTATTGCTTTTCCATATCATTTTTCAAACCCTCCAGTCAAAGATGAGGTCATGCGATAAGGAAACACTGTTCCTGCCATTCTTAAGTTTTTTTCCATTCCGATTCACTTGTCCATGATGTCTCTTTCTCCATTGCTATTTATTTTCCTGTAGTCATCAAATCTAAATTCACTATTCATGCTATTCATATCAATATTTGTGTATGAATGCAAGGAATACATTGGCAGGTACTCATGTAGTTCCTCCAAAAGTGGGGAAGTGGGTCCACCTAATCCTTTTCAGAAAAATAGCAAGTACCCTATTGAAAGATGGTAAACTGTTGGCCCTCTTTTTCTTCAATGGGGCAGTTTGAAGGCTTGCTTTGTTACGAGACTTCCGCTGAATCCACTGTGTCCCCAGCTCAGGTGTGAGAATGGCATTCACCTCTTCAGGTCTTCACAATGGTTTTTCCCACTTTTCAGACTTGGTGCATTTTTGGGAGCATGGGTGGCTTCCAGTGGAGTCAGTAGCATAGGGGCTTTGTGCAGTATGGCAGTCTGTCGGGGGAATCCGAATCTCATTTTTTTGATGGTTCATGTGGGTACTCTATGAGTGACTGATACACAGCTCTGGGTTTTTTTTTGAAACTAATAGTTTCTTATTTGTGCAAGAAGGCTTTCTGCAAATAGTAGTAGTGAAATGTAGTATCATAGTTCAAGTGCCATTTTGGTGGCGGTGTTGAACTAACTCATCATCAGATTTGGTGACTATTAATTAGGAATTAAGTGTCAAGTTGTAAAGCTGGCAATTAACTATGTTTTCTCAGTGGGATGTAAGTATACTTCTCTAAGACCACAGTAATTTGATAACTAAAGATAGTGGGGTTTATGACTTGTGGGTCTATTCCTTGAGGGAAAACTTATTTTTTTTTATGTAGGAGTATGATAGGTAGAGCATATGTCTTGCTGAGTAGACTGATATGATGAATCCTTCTGCTATCATAGACAGACAGACAGACAGTTATAGATGATGCTGTTTCATTGCCTCCCTAACCAATTCCTGTGAACAATTACATAGCAATTAGAAGGGAGGAGGGGAAAAGGAGGCTGAATTCGCCATTTACTTTCTGCTCGATAGAAAGGGTTATGCATCAGTGACCTTTGGCTTTTCTTTAATTTATGTTTCTTGTGACTTCTACGATGATACTGAACGTGTGTATTTTTTTTCTTTTTGCAGTAATATTCTTTATTCTCTGCCTATAGTATGTTTATTTATAGATAGAGTTTTAAATTGTATTTTAATACATCCACATAATAAACATAACACCTTGTGTGCTTTGATCAGTTTCTTTGACTATGGGAAATAATTTTTCTTTTCAGTGGAGTACAGTAAATGCTGATATGAAAGCTACAGCAGACATTCAAATGAGTGAATATTTAGAAAAAGATGAAAAGCATGTTCATATTATCTTTGTGTGTTACTTAAAGAATGTTGTAAATGTATGCAGTACCACTGTGCTGGGGGACTGTAGTCTGAAATAACATGGGAACTAACATATTAATATCAAGGTAAAGGTACATATTCCCCAGATGCATAGTTTTACCTTTTTCAGCTTTTATTATCTTTAGAATAGTGTTCCATTTATTTCATGAATACAGAAGTATTAATTGGCCATGACATTTTCCAAAGACAAAAGAAAGGTCTAATTCACTCTAACAAACTTGTTAGTCACTGTTTATATCAAGAGGATTGTGAATCTACAGAGAGTAATACTGTTTTCTTCTATGCTTGCTTTGTTTATAAATCAAAAGTTTTTAAGTGACCTGCAGGGTCTGCGTGTAGTTTGAAATGATATTCTAAAGCAGACCTCCACCATGTAGCACAGATATTTATCCCTTAAGATTAATTCTTTAAGTTAATTTTTGGGGAAGAAGGGCAAGAAAAGTACTGTGAATATTGTGGTTTTTTTACAGTGTTGGGATTTTTTGTTCTTTAATGTAATATTTCATATTCTAAGAAAAAGTCCTTCTGAGGTGTGTAATTGCTTATTTCTGTGAGCAGTGCACAATTTGTGAGTGCTAAGCTCTTCGTTCAAATTTAAACAGAATGTATTTTACTTCTGATTTATTGTACATATGAGTACTTCAAAACTTTTTCCTACCATTTTTCTTTTGAATAAATCTAATTTCTAACTTGTCTTTTTTTGTGAGATTTTTAGTACCTAAAGTGCATAGCTGTCTCTGAGAGTGATGCTTGGAGTCATGTTCACTTTCATTAGTTGTATCAGTTTCTAATTGTTATGAATTCATGGTATTACAATGGAGTGATTTGTGTGATTTATCTGATGAAGTACATGATCTTTCACTTAACAAAAAAAGGGGTTTAAAGTTTTCATCCATCCTAATTCTGTTACTGTTTGCTTTGTTCACCAATCACTCTGATCCTCCTGGCAGGGGACAAGACCTAGAGAACAAAACTGGTAGTGACTGTGTAGATAAAAAGGCAATGAATTCTGCTTTTAAGGCATAGAGGGAATAGCCTATCAAAGAATAAAAATCGGAATGAAAGTACAGCGTCTTTAACCTGCAGATCTATTGTACCTTTGAAAAGCTTGCACTCTGAAAAAAAACATGCTGTGATGCTACAAAGATTCATAATTATGTGACAGAACACTTTGAAAAGAGGTCACCCTTTAGAAACTGACCAAAAGGCTTGTTAAGAAAACAGACTATGTTATAAATAATTGCAGAAGTAAAGAATGCATTTCCTTAAAATGTTTAGATATTGTTTTAGTGAAATAGTAGGTGTCACAATATACTTTATTTATTCTTTGATAAAGATGTATTATTTATTTTCTGATAGAGCCATTTTATAAAGTTAGTGCACATGACGGGGTCAAGAACAGTACTCCAAAGCGCAATATGAAAGAAGTTTCACATCAGAGGTTACAGAAGGTAAGATACCAACCCCATCAAACAGATCTAAATTTTAATATAAGAATCATATATATGAAAGTCAGTACATACGAATTCAGGCCATGATTTTCCTTTCCCAACTCGAAAATGTGGATTTCCAGAATTAAGTCAGAAGTTCATTCTAGTGAAGTAGCTGTGACCATATCACCTGAGATAAACATGGTTAATGGCAGAGAAAATTAAAAGAACGTTTAGAGGTATAATGTTAAAAACTAACAAATTATCTAATTAGAAGTAACATATGCTTCATTTTACCACTTTTAAGTTCTTAACCTTAATTTCTTTTGCTGAGTATTGAACTTTACATGATATCAGATGTTAATCCCCATAGAGCTTTTGCTACAGCATAAAATTGATGCATAATAGTGATAAATCCACTTTTTGTTGTATTTAAGTTTTAGCACAACATTGCATGTGCAAATATTTTTTACATATGTGGGTTTATCACTCTTTTCACCAGGTAGTGCCTTATGCATTTAGTATTCCTTGGCTTAGCAAATATGATGAGTATTTAATCTTTACTGCTCAACATTCTACATGTTTTACCTTGCACAGTAACAAGATGTTCTTAACTAGTTGCTATTTGTATTGATATTTGTAATATACACAAGTAGTTTAGTATGTTAACAGGTGTTCACTTAAGAGGGCTCACTTGTATTTTACCATATGGTTTGCTTGCTGCAAAGAAAAGACATCCTTCAAACAGTATCGTGCCTTTTGTTTGTCATTTTGCAAAACAATATTTGTTTAATTACTTATAAATCTTTAAAAGCATGCTTAAATTGAATAAACACAAATCTATTACTTTGAATGTCAGTTCGGGTATGTCTATTTTTTATTTGTGAATTAACTTGTAGGAAGTATGGTAATTTACAGCAGATGATGTGATTGCATATACTTGTAACACTTGCCATATGGTCAGGCAATGAAGGCTGTCATCTCGTTATTACTGAATGACAAACACCACATTAAAACAATAACACACAGAATAGGAAGTGCTCACATTCATTTGTCTTAAGGTAGAGTGAGTAATTGAAATAATATGAATGCTACCATCTGAGATGTCACACAGTTTATGCTTGCTTATCATCTATATTTCAGAACTATAATTTTGTTTGCCAGGTACTACGTAATTTTTATCTCTATGGATATACAGAGTTATGATGGTACCTTAGGGATAGGTGTAGAAGCTATTCATTGTTTGTTTCCTTCCAGCTGTCATACATGACTTTAAGTGCTAGTGAGTGTAAAAGGTTGCTTTAGAAAACTGAGAACATAATAGCAGAATCTCAGTTTAGGAAGGTGTTTAAAGAAAGGTACTGGTCTAACTCCTTATCATTGCAGAGGGAAGTATAAACTATGATTTTGGTTGCATTGAAGCATTTGGAAAAAATCCCTTTTATTTCTAAATTCACGCCATAACTTTATGTAGACGTAAGGCAATCTCTCTTCATTGTGGAAGTGCTATGAATTCCCACAAAAGAAGGTAGCAGTGGATAGATGTGCATATTAAAGGTTTGCTATCAAACTCACAAATGCAATATCAAATTCACAATTGTATATGAAGTCTGAGGAGCTCTTTCCCTAATTTACTCTGGACGTTAAGAGCACTCATTTAACTGAATCATATATCTAGCACCCACTTTGTAAATAATTTCTTAAGTTTTAATATAATATAAATGCAGTGGCAAAATGTCTTTGCAAAAATCTGTAGCATTTTTTGAGAAGTACTCTGGTTTCAGTATTTTCAAAGTCAAAGCGAGTTTTGACATTTCATATTCCTACAAAGTGATGGAGTTGACCAGTATTATACAAAGTGAGTAGGTGGAGTTGACCATGTGCATTCTACTATAGCTTCTTGAAAAACAGCCTTTTCTACCCATATCCAGAAAAATCTAGAGTACCTCCCTTACTGAAGGAGTGGTGATTAAGCTTCCACAAAGCCAATCAAAAATATATCTCAAAAATGGCTAAGTGGTTAGTGAGCACAAAACTCACTTTAATGCCTTTCACTAACTTCTGGGATTTTTTCACAGACTAGATCTTCGTTTTCGTATCTGCTAAAATTAAAATTGATTCCTATTTCTGGAAATGATGGGGTTTGGTTGTAACATTAATAAACACTCCAGAACATTGAGATTCTGTTTATTGTTAATGGCCCTAAATATGTGTAAACTTCAAAGGAGTTCACAAACAAAGGATCATCCCCCTGTACTCAGCACTGGTGAGGTTGCACCTTTAATCCTGTGTTCAGTTTGGGGCCCTTCACTACAGGAAAGACATTTGGTTGCTGAAGAGAGTTCAGAGAAGGGCTACAAAGATGGTGAATGGTCTGGAGCACAAGTCTGATGAGGAGTGACTGAGGGAACTGGGGCTGTTCAGCATGGAGAAAAGGAGGCTGAGGGGAAACCTTATCACTGTCTACAATTACCTGAAAGGAGGTTGTAGCATGGAGAGTGTTGGTGTCTTCTCCCAAGTAGCAAGTGATGGGATGAGAGGAAATGGCCTCAAGTTGCACCAAGGGAGGTTCAGATTGGATATTAGGAAAAGTTTATTTGCAAAAAGGGTTGTCAGGTGTCGGAACAGGCTGCCCAGGGAAGTGGTTGGGCCACCATCCCTGGAGATTTTTGAAAGACATGTAGATGAGGTTCTCAGGGATCTGTTTTAGAGGTGAACTTGACAGTGCTAGGTTAATGGGTGGACTCAGTGGCCTGAGAGGTATTTTCCAACCAAGATGATCCTATGATTTTATTATATGCACCTTACATAGGTTGAATATGCTTCTTCAAACTATATTGGAGAAGCTTGTAAAGAGGATTAATTGGAATAGAAAATTCATTTTGTTCTTCATATTCTTTAGGTGCTGAGCTTGGGATGATTTATTTGGGTTCTTTTTAAAGATTGAATTGATACCTAATTCATGTATTTGCAACATTTGAAAGAACTTGTTGATTTAGATAGCTAGTGCAGAATTGTGTGTATTTCAAAATAGTTTTCCTTCATATAATGTTTTTTTAAATTCAATTAGTATGTATAACCAAATCAGTAATAAGCTCAAGATACATCAGGAAGGTTCATTAGCATACTTAAACTTCTGTGTCACTTTGCTTGGAATTTTAACTTCTTTTACCATCTGCCCTTTGTTCAACAGCTGTATTATTGCAGCTAAAATGTTTTCATCTGCACCACGTTAGAATTATTTTTAGATTAAGGACTATAGATTGCTTTTGTCCTTGTGCTTAATGTAATATTATTGTCATGTCATAAATATATTTGAAAACATAGGGTT
This sequence comes from Nesoenas mayeri, assembly GCF_963082525.1. Taxonomy (NCBI): domain Eukaryota; kingdom Metazoa; phylum Chordata; class Aves; order Columbiformes; family Columbidae; genus Nesoenas; species Nesoenas mayeri. The sequence goes on along the minus strand of NC_137542.1, from coordinate 16,463,072 downwards.
TTTCCTACTGTATAGGCTGAAATATTATGAATGCTGAAATTGCTTTTGTTAGGTACAACAGCTAGAAAGAAGACTCAAAGCTATTGAAGGGGAATTAAAGAAACAGAAAGAATTGAATAAAGATTTGCTGAAGGAGAAAAACTATTTGAAAGCATCTGTGAAAGTGCAAAAGGAAGATGCAGACACAAGGGAAAGAGAGTTGGAAACGCTACATAAGAGGATTTGTGAAATAAAAAAAGACAAAGCAGAACTTCAGTTAGTGATCGATGAGCAGGAAAAAGAAGCTACCTCTTGGAGGAGGCAAGTGGCAGAAGCTAACAGGTTGAGAAACGAAAATGAAGATTTGCTGAGTCAAGTGCAGGAGCTGAAGTGTTTGCTGGATGAAGCCAAAGCAGTGGCAACCTCTGGGCAATGTAATTGCAAGATAACAGGCACCAAGGTTAAATTAAAAACAGCCAAGAAAAAGAGCTCTGTGGGACATCATGGAGCTTTTCTCAAACAGTCCATCAAGGTTATGAGTAATGTATTTGAGAACTTCAGTAAGGACGGCTGGGAGGATGTGAGTGAAAGCAGGTACGGCTCTCATTAACTTAGCCCTGTAGAGGGGACACTGTGCATATGTAAAGCACTAGCAAATGGAGATTGAATTTCAACTACTGTTGATTTGGTATTCAAAAAAAATACTGTCAGATCCTTTGAAATATCTTGGGAGGTCTTGTTCTGAGCTTATTGACTGAAATTTGCATGCAAAATTAGCCACAACTGCATGAGTATTTGAATAGGTGCCAGGAAACCCAAAAGAAGGCAATGCTTGATTTCTTCCAGTGATGCTATTTTCATGCAGTCATGAGGCTTGAAATTGACAGTTTGGCAGGTTGATTTAATTTGCTGGCCCTTTGCATATTCACCACTGACAGCTAAGGATTCCCAGGCAAGCCTACTAAGTCAGTTTAGTTATCTTGTGACATGCCGACCCAAGAGGAGAAACATTTTTTCCCCTTAATTTAGTTAGATAAATTTTGAATGACCCATTTCAGCTTGCTAGCAGATGTCTACAAGCTGTTTAACATCCTTTAAATTAAGAACCATCCACACTAATTATTTCATGTATGTTTTATGCACAGTCATTGTACTAACTTTAATTGAATGATGGTTAAAAGTCAGTTCTTTAAAGGTAATTGTTACTGTATAGAGTCCCAGTCATGAGTCACAAGGCCCTCAGAAAGTTACACTGGCAAGCTTCATAAATGTTTAGAATTTTTGCTTCTGCTGCTATTTGTCCACGCAGGCTTGAGGAGGCAGCAGTAAGCCACCAAGTAAATGGGTATCACACCTTGTCTTTCAGTACTTTGTCCTAAGAGACAGCAAAGAAATTTCTCCAGCCTGTATTTTTCCAAAATATGGAGAAAGTGATATAAGAGTGTAGAAAACAGAATTGTGTTTGTAGCCTTCATGCTGGCTTTATATGTCATATGGAGCAAATTAACAGTGGAAAATCAAGCTGCTTCTCCCTGTGCAAAATAAGAGGCTCCTGAGCACAGTATCTGGAGAGAGAAAACAAATTGGTCAGTTACTATCATTAATATAAAGCTTGTTTGTTTTTCTGTTTAATTTTATATTGCAGATCTGATTTTACAGAAAACATACGTGTTTTTCTGTTATGATTAGTGGGCTTTTTATTTGGTTTACTATGTTTTCCTTTAAAAAAAAAAAGAGCAATCAAATTGTGACTGCCATTTGAGGTTGAAGAAGACAGTCATTGTAGGTCTTTAGTTGTCATGGCTAGCCATAAATGCTGCTTCCAATAAGTGTACGAGTATTGCATTAGGGAATTCAGTTGTAGAATAGTGAACATTCTTGAAGGTAAAGTTTCATGATGTCATTCTCAACAAGTTAGGGAAGTATCTTCATTTAGCTTCATCTTCTACTTATCGATAAATACTGTTCTTTATAGTTCTAAATAGAACATACCTTTGAAAGCATTCAAGGTGAGTGAAACATGTATGTAGTTAGAAATATCTTTGTGCTACTGCAGCACCTCCAGACTCTTATGTTTGTTTCTGTTCTTATCAGTCAATAAGACATACCGATGTGTCAGGATAGGTTTTGGAAAGTATTAACATGTTTCTGAATGAACTCTTCAATTGGCCTTTTCTCTCGTTAAGTAGTCTCCATTTCTAAACCATTGATTTTTATGACAATGCATCTTAATTTGAACTCAGTTGTGCCTTTTAAGATGTCTTGGTTTAAAAAGTAACATAATAAAATTACCTTCTGTCAAGGGATTCCTTCACAAATGTGTTTGTACTAATGGTGATGAATAGCCACTGATGATATAGAAAATAATATATCCAAGCCTTCATGTTTTAAGATAGACTTCACTGAAATCAGAAACCAAATTCCAATCTGGGGCAAGGCAGTGAAAAACTGGAAATTAAGAACACATTGAGTGCAAGTTTAAGGAAAAATTTAAAGTAGGATGAAAGCTTCAGGTCCATTTTCACTGCACGACAGGCAATTTCAGTAGGAGGACTACCAAGTGTACAGAATTTAAAAGCACTCAAAAGGATTACCAGGCAGAGATTTCACTGAAGTGTAATTTCTGAGTTTGTCTCAGTCAACACTACAAATAAAGTTTAGTTGAAACAAAATTTTAATGAGTGAACTATTGTGCATTTGTTTGTTGTGTTATCAAATATGAAAATGAAGGAAAGTAGAAATGTAGTGTCATTGTGAGCCATTCACAGACTAGAAGTACTATCAAGTAATTTTTTAATTGTGTCCATTTTGTAAGCTGTAACAAAACTTGCCCTTTAAGAAGCAGTTAAAGTCTCAGGCATCTGTGCATTGTAGTGTGAGATGCTATTTGGCAGAATAGAAATTGGTGAGACAGTTTCAGTGACTTCTTTTTTGCGTTTGTAAATATCTGTTGAATAGGTCAACTTAGTACTCTTTGGATTTTATATTAGTTTCTCTTCTTTCTTGCATGTGTTCTCTTCTATGTACTCAGGCTTTGGCTGTTTGGAACTTTTAATGTTTAGCTTTATTTTGTTTCCTTTTTCTGAATGTGCTGTTTTAGTGACACTGAAATACCAGCTTCTGAAAGTTTGGAAACGCTGATCATGAAGACGGTGCAAAACACTGATCCACTGCCAGACAGAAGTAAAAAACAGGGGAAAAAACAAATACAAGATAGTCAAAAGCCCTGCAATGTTGTTCATTTAGAAGGCAAAAATCAGCAGTATAATAAAAAGGTATACAATAGAACTTGTTTTGTTCTCCTGTGCAGATTGTTGAAGTTTAATAGTTAGTATTATCACTGTTTTTCCCCTCTTAATTAATTCGACTCGTTATAAGCTGAAGAAGAAATCTGCTTCCACATATTCAATTGGTAGTTTCATTATTGTTTACAGTATTTTTTGAACAATCAGCCTGCCATGGTATTTGAAAGGGCTGTCAGGAGTGCAAAAGCTGACTGAAAAAATGTAGCTAGACTTGGTTTCTCACAGTCCAGACAAACAGTGCCGCAGACATCCCATTAAACTCTCTCTGAATCAGAAAAGCCATGTAGAACGGGGTGACCTAACCCATGACAAGAGAAGAGCATCCTCCCCTCCTCCCCTCTAACAAAACTATGCTGACTAATTAGGTATGAACACCTCTCAGTTTGTTTAGTGTTCAGAGAGAGAGTTGTCTCTATCTTAGAAAGATGCTTTTGGCTCTCCGTCCAAGAGATTGTATCTAGAGAAAAGTGGGCTTTTAGCTTCTTCTTAGCCCATTTACATTCATTGCCTGGGATCTGAACCCCTTGTCTCATTGCTAACATCTATATACCGTTTTCTTACAGAAGAGAGCAGCTGGTCATTTGCCAGGTCTTTAGAGGCTCCATACAATCTGAAACATGACTCATTTTTAGGCTTTTGAAAAGTGTCTAATATTTTTCCCTTTTGTGTTTGCCCAGATAAATCAGTTCATGAAATATAAAACACAAGCAGATATTGTTGCTTCTTAGTTTAAGAAACAGAATACTGAAACACTGAAAAACTTGCTGCTGTTAGAAAACTAGTTTGAAATTCTGTTATGTATAGTGATACAGTAAGATTTTGAAAACATTATATTTTCTTAGTCTCCAAAATTTTGAAGCAGATACAAACTCTCTGGTCTTGTAACACATTTGTGATTTTTGTGTTTCCATCAAAAGAACTGTTCTTCTGTCAGAAGAGCTGAAAAAAAAAAAAAAAAGGGAATATTCTTCTGCAGCTGTCTGTTGGTATAGAATGTGCAGTATGAGCAGGTGCATGTGATATATGTGAAAATCTGACAGTGTATGCTACTCCTGTTACCTCCTGCTGCTCCTAAGTGGGGATATACAAGGCAGGGAATCCAGGAGGCTCTGGTCTCTCTCACTTGGCAGTGTGGACACAGACAATACCTCCCCTGTTTGCCTATATTGTACTTACTTTCTGTTCCTACTGGAAAAGACAAACACAGATATATTCTGGTACACATATGTAACAGACTGGTGGACTTGGAGCATACACAGGAAGCATCCAAAGAGGTCTAAGCAAGTAAATATGCTTCAATAGAAATCCTGTGTTGCAGGAAAAGCAGATGAAAGCATGACTGTGAGTACAGAATGTAGCATTACAAAAGAGGTTTAGTATTGACAATTGGAAACACCAATTTTAACATGAATCTTACATCCCTCCTGAGGTTTTAAGGACACTCCAGCTGGGTCATGGTATTCTCATACAAAGGGAGGCCAGAGGAATCTCCAAAGTCCTGAGCTATGCCTGGAGTTGGAGATGAGATCATTTATGACATAAGGACTTTGCCCTATGTAGTATAAATATAGAATACCCTGTGCAGTATCAGGGGAGTTATTGGTACTCTCTCACAATTCATACATTTATCAGAACTGTGACCTAGAGTGGAGTATGTTGCATGGTATCACGTAGAAACTACAAACTGAAGACTTCAAAAATTGGACTAATGTTTCAGAATTACAGAATAAAAATGTTTCAAGATACACTGAGCATTTAAGAACCAGAAAAATAGTACTTTTATATTGGAGTAATAGTTCTGGCCATTTTCATTTTACGTATTGCAAGCAGCATTTTTATTCAGTCTGTGCTTCTGTCATTGAAAATTTGATAGGTTCTGGAAATGTCTGATTTTACAAATCAGATATTTAAAAGGCATGCAGCTGATTTTTGTTAAACCCTGTACAAACACAGGGGCTGTATTTGCGTGTTCATATGTATTCATGCATCTTCCCCTTACAGTTTGGTGTCTAATCTGATCTTCCTTTTGAACCAACAAGAGCCATGCTACTTTTTATTTGCACTTAAATATCTTGAAAAATATGGTATTGTAGGCTTTCAGGTAATACACACCATCTTTTTTCCCTACAAGTAAATTCATGGCTTATCTAAAAACATAATGTAGGCATTAATATTTCTCTGGGATTCTTTGAAAGGGTTATGGTTTACATATAAGAGTTAATGATTTCTTCTATATTTGTTGGAAAGGATAGAAACTTGTACTCTTTGCTGGCTGATGTTGTAAGACTGATTTTTCAAAATAAAATTAGTATATTGTGTATTATTTGAAGTAATTTTTTTGTTCTCATAACTGGAAAACTTTGGAGTATTGTGGTTGGTGTGCATAATGAAGAGTTGCTAGCTTTGTGCTTCTTTTTATTTAGAGCCATTCACAGAATGAAGACCTAGAAAAGTTACATTTCAAGACGAGAAATATCTGCTGTCTCAAAACATCTTATCCATCAATTCTAAGCAAAGGTAGGAATATTATGTATATTTAACAACTTCATCTGTAAGATTGACAAAGCATTCCTGCATGATATTGCAAAACCTTTTCTATAGTACACAAACCCACTTATATGCTGTTGCAGGATTTTATTTTTTTAAGTTTGGGTGAGTATATTTTTCAAAGATTTGCTTCATTATTTTAAAGTGAAGTTTTTGTATAAAAAATGGCTGTCAAACAGCATTTTTTCTATTTTTACTAAGTCCCACCAGCTGAGTCTTCTGACTAAAATAAGGCTTTTCACTACCTTTTATGCTTTTTTGCTCCTTGTAGCCAATACAGCCAATGAAACAAAATTAACTGTATTTTGGCTTAGACCTCAAAAAAAAAAATCTGTTAACAAGGCACCGAAACCTTTATCTCCAGTAATACTGATCAGAAACTTGAGCCACATTTCACTTCCAAGTTCTTGTTGAGTTTGCAGTGTTGGCACTTCAGAAAAAGAACAACATAGAGTACTTACAGGTTAACTGAATTAATTTACCCATTTGTTTACTGAGAAGTATTTTAGGGGCAAGAACAGTGTTTTGAAGAGTCAAAAGAAAAACCAGAAATCATCTTATGTATCATGATCTGACAGTTTAATAATGCGATGTTTTATGTTTAGCAAACAGAACAAAAAGGAGAAATATAATTGTCCAGAAACCGGGGCACTCCGTTACTCTCCTTCAGGAAAGAATTAAGTCATTGCAGCAGCAGATAGTTGTTTTACAGAATGAGAAAAAGACAGCAGTTTCTTCTGTGAAGGGATTTAAAGAAACCAATGAAAAACTAACAACTCAGCTACATTTGACAGATCAGAAACTTCAAACTAGTAAACTGACCATAGAGGTAAAGTACTTTTTATTATGATGTCTCACAATGTTTAGCTTAACTCTATTGTAATTCCGTGAAATTTTTATAACATTGATTTTTGTCTCTTAATTTGTTATGATCAGGATTATGAAATGTTAGACATTAGCATGATTTATATGAGATTCTGAATCAGTTTTTATGTACAAATGATATTGAGGCTTCATGTGCTAAGTTATCAACCCAATTAATTAATCTCTCTGAAAAATAAGTGGTCTTCATCCTGACATTTTACCTGTTTTCAAATTGGTGAGGGAATTTTCACTTTTAGCCTGTAGTCTGAGAACTTTCCTGACAATCTGGTCAGCCCACATGAACTAGCACCCATTCCTTTGTGAATAACAAGCCCTTTTAGAGAAAGCAGCTGTCTTGATATGCCTCAAGAATGTAGTGCTCAAAGCAACTGGAGTTTTCTTCCAAAGAGAGCTCAGACCAGTTCCATATCTATTCAATCCTATCTCTCTCTGGCAAGATGGAAAGTTAGAGAACAAGATTTATGAAAACAGAGACTGGTAATCTAGTTGGTTAACAGCCCCAAAGATGCCAGCTTTCTTCTCTACTTCAGTCTTCATTCCTACTAAATCCTTTTCCATACTATTACTCCTTTCTGGTTTTCCCCATTCTCATTTATATATATGTATTTTGCGTTAATCTATATGCAGCTTCTCAGTTGGAATTCTTTTCTATTCATACTGTAGTGTTTGGCCTGCCCTTTATAGAGCTGAATCAACAAACACTTTTGCAGTAATTGTCTCCTGTTGGTCACACACACATCCTGCTTCCAGAATTATAGTGCTACAACAGATGGACTTGCTGGAAGGAGGCAGACATTAAAAGAGAAATCAAATCCCCCTCCCCCTCAAACTTCTCTGCATTTCTGCCTTTGCACAGAAGGCAGAAGCAGTATCAGGAGCAGCACTTTTCACTTTCTTAGGGCTGGGGAACTGCTAATTTCTAGAGGAGGGAAAACCTCATTCCTGTTACTCAATTTGCATAACTATATATATGTAATGAATTGTTCAAAAGAGTTTCCAAGGTCATTGGAACCGATGGAGATCTACCTATCTCACAAGCAGTTATCATAATGTAAAGTTTCATGGACAGTATGAACTTCACAGAGAGTTATATGTGTAATTTAGGTAAAATATACTGCTTGCTCAGACATCTTCATGATTTGCCTTCCTAGAAGTCTGCACCTGAGGTGTCCATAGCAGAGCAATGTGAGAAATAAAATAAAAAGGCCATTATCAGGAAACTTAAAAAAAAACCTCAACAAAATGGTGGGGGGGTGGCAAGGTTTGTGTCCAGGTATGTGCTGTGGTAATGCAAAAGACTGACTGAAAGTGAAATAACATAGTCATAAAACCAAATCAGTTTTCTTTCACTCAGTTTTTTTGGAAAGTCTTCTTTTTAAAAAGGATTTTTAAATTGTCACTGATCTAAAGGGTGGCACATCCTAAACAAAAATAAATACATGGTGTTGCAGGTACTGAAGGAAAAATCTTTATTAGGCTTGCACATTTTTTTCCTTCTCAGCAACCAATTCAAATTCCCCTTCTTACAACTAATTACTCTTCAGGTGCCATACTAGTGCTACCAAGTGGGAAATTTAAAGCAGAGGCTTGGGCTACTTGCCAAGTGAAAATTAAGGAGGTAAAGAACCTACACAGTCACTGCAGGGTACATAGATGTTTAAGAGAGAGAACCATGATTCAGACAGATCAAATGGTTGTAAAGCACACATTTGTGTTGGGGGTTTGTGTGGTTTTTATAAGAAATACTATCTAGAAGTGAACTTTTTAAAATATTGAAGGGAAATTATATTTTTTAAAACCTACTTTATTATGTAGCAAGAACACTGTTGCCATTGTTTCTTCTCAGTGCTTCTGTTACTTAAGATTTTAGAAATTTCTTGCACAGGTAAAAGGTAAAAAACAAGTGAACAAACCATAAAAAAACTGAAAAATTGAGGCAACCTCTGCATTTAGGGAGATTTTAAAACACTTCAAGAGTGTCAAAGTGAATAATATCCCAAAATAGGCTTCCATATGTAATCGTAAAGTTATGAGTAATCTTATATTAACAGTGAACTTGTGATGCCCAGCTAAGGTAAGTGCAGCATTCTAGCAACTGTGAACATCAACGTCATGGCTTGGACAAGATGCCATGTTGCTCGAATCTAGCTAAGAAAATAAATCTAATAAGAGACAAGCATAGATGTTTGTGCAGTCATTCCTTCATTATAATCCCCAAGGAATCTAGTGCTAAAAGATTGACCCTGGATTTAAGATTTAAATGTTCCAGATGTTCATTTGGAGACAGATTTTATAGTTCATACAACCTAAGGACTGTCTGGCATCTGTTGATTTTCAGAATGTGTGTACATGCATGGTTTTGTGTATTTTTCTTGAAGATCCACACAGACACGTATATATGTGTATATTTGTCTGTCTGCTTGTAGGATTTCAGAATACTTGATTAAAGTTCTTTTTTGTCTGGCTTCTAAACTCTTTACAGTAATGTAGTTTTCTTGCTTTGTTTGGTTTCTGCAAAAGCAGTTCTTTGCATATTTCTGCAAAAATTACTGTAAAGTGACTGCATATGGGATCATCAAAACTTGCATTCTTCAGGGATTCACATCAACACTGACTGAAGATCGTCTGTACAGAAGTACAGCAGTTGCATTTTGTTATCAGTGTACAGTAATAGCAGCTGGAGCTGATGCTTAACGTAGAAATGAAGCGATTTAGCACATCCTTAGTTTCTTAGAAAAACATCTGAAAGGAATTGTTGGAAAAATTCAAGACAATTTTTTTCTAAGATTTTTCTCTGCCTCTACTAATTTATATCACAAAGTGACTGCTTATAAGAAGAATGCATTTATTGCATACAGCACAGTAATTGTAATTAGTTTTCTGCACTGGGTGTCATTCTTGTTGCAAAAGCTCATACAAAGTGTACTGAACAAAAAATTAAAATCACAAGCAGATTAGGCCATTAGTGCTTATGTTACTCCTGTCAAGACCACTCACAGGTCCACTGCTCAGAAGTACTGTAGGATCTTTTGCATCGGTTCTCCAGTGTTTCTTGGGTGATGTCGCAGGAAAAGCTGCCTTCTAAAAGGAATGCCACAAGTGTTTGCAAAGTACCTGTCTAAGTCTACTTCAGCAGGAAACCTGAATCTCAAAGAATGGGAACAAGTCAACCAGTTAAATGCCGACAGATCCCTTGGAGAGCATAATGTGAAGGTTTAAGTAAAGTTTTTCAGCTGTATTCCTGCAGATACATAACTATCTTTTTGCTGAATTGGGGAAAAAAACCTTTTTTTCAGAAGCCTTTGTATATTTTAGCTGTAACTCAGCCTAGGATATTTTTTTCTGCTAGGACTTTGAAAATCTCTCCAAACTTTATTTTAGCCATTTGATTTTGAATTTTATTTGAATTTTAAGGGAACTTTTTCCCCATAGCTCTTACTGTGCTTTTAGAATACAATTTGATTGCCAAAAGTTAATCTAGTGGATTATCTCAAGCAGAGTGGATTATCTCAAGCATAGAAAGGCATGAAAAGCAAAAGAGTAAATAAAGGGCTAGAGAAATCTTTTTATTCATTCAAGTGTGTTTGTAACTTTCTCTACATGTTCTTGACTATTTTTTACTGCTTGATCTATGAGATAACAGCTCAGATTTCATAGTTGCATCTGCAAATTCAGGACCACAGTTTCACTCTTCTTATGGTACCCAAATATGAGTAAACCAGCCAATTTAGCATTATCCAATTACATTGAAATGTAAATTATTAACATAAATATTATTTACTCAAAGACCTCACTTTGACTCTGTTTTCATGAAGGGGTTCTTCAGTCTTTAAGGTGAATTGTTATTTACATAACAAGTTTTGTATGTCTGGTTTCTTTACAGTAAATTGTAGGAATAAACTTGCAATCGTAAACTGAATGCTGTTTTTAGTTACCCTGCAGTAACCTAAAATTACTTTTGGAACTTCCTCACTTTTGTTCATTACAGTGAATATGCAATTGTTTTGACAGTTTTGGGGGGCTTTCTCCATAAATATTGTCCAGTTAAAAATTCTTCCAGACAGATCCATTTGTTTTCTCTGCAAACACTTTTGCATATGTCCTGGTTTTATCTTTTTCACTCCTCTTTCATGGAGATACTCCAGAGCATTTGAGCCTTTTTGGTTTCTTTTAATTAAATTTGTAAGAAAGCTTCTACATTCGGTGTCATTTTTCTAAATTAAGTGTGGGGTTTTTTCCCTCCAGTGGCATGAAAATGTATTTTTATTATGTACCTTAGATAATAGTACCATACCTACAGAATGATACAAATTTATAAAAAAATTTAGAAGAATTAGAATTTGGATGACTTTAAGTTAAGCACAAATGGTATTTTTTACAGATAAACTGAGCAAGACATTACTAATACATCAGTAGTATATGCAGGAATAATTATTTTCATATATAGAAATAGTAAAAAAAAAAAGTAAAAAACAGAGCTCCTGTAATAAGCTAATCTTTTAATAAATAAAGAATAATCTAACAAGAATTTGTTTCTGCCCTGTTAAGCACAGCAATATCCCTTTCCACTCTTACAGGGCACACTTAAGTCTGAAACGTCTTACTTGTATCTGGCTTGAAAATAAAAAAGCTAAATATACCTTATTTAACACTTTTCCCAAACTCAGTGGAAAATAGTTTCTGCAAATGTCTGCCTTTGGCACAGAGTGTAATGAAACAAAGAATCCTGTGAAACTGTTTAGGAGAAGTCTGTTCCAAATAATGTTAGGCAAAATGTGTTTTCTTCCCTGTCTCCTTCCTTAGAAGCATACAGGTTATCGTTTCCTAACTGCTTTGAATAGAAGTAGTCTTGGTTAACTTGCAGTAACTATGATCTTTGGACACCATTAAAAAGAAAGTAAAGACAGTTTCTCAAAAATAGTTTAAAATCAAACCAGCAAATTTTCTATTCTACTTTTTCTTAAAATGCAGCAGAAGTGAAAAGATAAACCAGAAGGGATAGGAGTATAATAAAGAAGGACATACTACTTGTCCTTGCCAGAGTTTGCAAATACAATCTAAGACAGCAGAGGTTTATCTAGTAATTGAACTAAACTATGTGACAGTATGAGAATGAAGTCTTCTCAGAATTTGTTTGCATCTTTTTCTTCTGATGTCACACTGCTGTTACTGCGTATGCGTGCCTTGCAGTGTCCTCTTTGTGGGCACAGCAGATAATTAAAAGCTCATAACACTCCCCCAGTCTATGTATTCTTGAGAGAAAACCATTTTTCCTGGACTTTCCACATTGTTCCAGACCTGAACAACAACGTTATCTGTAGGCAGAAAAAATTGTCTGTAATGTATTTCAAACTTAAATTTTATGGAATTTAGGTCCCGTTTCTGGGCCCTGCCTGTATTGTATTGACAATCTAGAGAAGAATAGATTCTGATGGATTGCAGTTTTCTTAGTGCTTTGCTGGACCTAAAAAGTTGAAAATCAGGTTATGATGTCATAAAGGCTGGAAAGAGACAGACAATGCTCTGTGACTCTGCGAGACCAGAATTCACCTCTTTCAACTCCTCGTCCAAAATTCTGCCTGGAATGAAACATCATCAGCTAGTTAAATATGTTTGTTCAAACTTTTTGCTTACTAAATCAGAAAATCTGTGTGTAATTTTTCCTGTGGCAAACTACTGATTCAGCATTGCTATTGATATAAAACTGTTCTCAAATTTCTATTTTCTACTCTGTTGGAGAAGTTGACTTGGGAATAAAATGAGGAATTGCCAAATGGTAAACATGAAAGTATCGGCCCTTTTAAAATGCACCTACTCCTTTTTTTTTTTTTTTATTTATTGTTATAGTTTGCTGCATTGAAAACTTACAGCATCTTGAAGTCAGTTCTGTTAGCAGAACTACACTGTAAAATATATTTATTGTGAAAGTGTGCTTTCATTACAAAACAAAAATAAAGCAAAATGCCTTTTACATTTATATTGATCTCTGAAGAAAAATTACAATAGACCTATTGAATTATTGATGAACAGGAGTTGAAGTACATTGCATGTAGGAATGAGTCTCATTCATAAATTAAAGAGAACAGTTGGCATGAACTAGAACTATGAGAGTTGTATTATATTGCTGTCAAAATGAAATAACTTAAGAGATAAGTAAATTCTAGAAAAATAAAGAAAAAATGTAGAGACTACAGGAAGTTCATAGACTATACTTACAAGCAATATGATTTATATTGCTGTATCATGTAGAAATCTTAAAAGGTATGCATAGAATGATTGAGTGGTTTGGCTTGGAAGGGACCCTAAGGATCATTGAGTTCTATGTCCCCGGCCATGGGCAGGGACACCTTCCACCCATCCAGCCTGGCCTTGAACACTGCCAGGAATGGGGCATCTACAGCTTCTCTTGGCAGCCTGTTCCAGTGCATCACCCTTATAGTGAATATACTTCTATATTGAAAGAAAGAACCTGTATCACAAGTGTTAGCATGTTTTTGTAATGTTACAGGTAGGGATAGTATGTGTATCACTAAGTATATCTAATATATTTGTATCTGATAGTATAATACGGTGTAGAATATGCTTGTACATATATTACAGTAAACAGTGGAAGATATAATCCTGTAAATTTTACTTTCTGGATTTCACTTGATATTTATCTTATTTTTCTTCACCTTTCCTGTGATTTGGTCAAACTTTCCTTGCGCATTGAATCTTATTATTATACAAATAATAGAACTCAGTTTGCATTTCTCCTCCCCAAAAAATCCTGAATAATATACTATCCGAGACCTAGAAAAGCTCAGCAAATACTGTCATAATAGGATCTATTTTGTGCTCAAAGGAGTCTGTTCATTGAATTCAGTGTCATCTGATCATTTAATTAAAGTTAAACACAGAGCTCTGTGAACTGTGTAAACTTCTGTGGATAATATATGGCTTTGTTGGATAATATACACTTTTGTCAGATAATATTTATTCACCATCAAATATCACCCCCCGAAAATGCATTGATTGACAAGAGATTACATTTCAGCTCTGGCAGTCTAAATTTCTCATAGATTGTCATAGAAAACCAATTTGGGTTGCAATTGGATCAGTACTCAGGCTTGTGCACTAAAGTGGTCCATGAATTATTCATTATTTGTAATTACCAGTATTAACTGTGAAAGTGATTTACTAACGACTTTATTCATGTGCTTATTTCCACTGATTTCAATGAAATTTGAAGACCTCCTGGGTATGATGGTAAAAAGAAGTTTTATTGGCTCCAGTCCTGAATATAGGCCTCTCTATGGTGAGAGGTTGTTCTTTGAACTTGCAGGGAAGGAATTACAGTAGAGGATGTAGCTGCATATTTTTTTTTAATATTGTATGATTTAGTATTCTGATAGACTGTGCAATAACACCTCTGTGTACCATTCTACATAGGTACTACTAAAATGTGAGAAATAGTTGCCTTGGGTTTCTGTGAAGCATAGCTTGGAAGTTTGACTGATCTCCGTCCCTTTGTTTGAAATAGTCCGTTTCATGATAGATCTTTACCTACCAGTCTCTCTTTCCTCTCTTTCCTGGCCTAGGTAAAGGTTTTCCAGTTTATGTTCTTATGAAAAGTTTTCAAGAGTCATGAGAAACTGGGGAGATACTTTTGCATTCCTTTGTATTTTGAATGTTGAGTTGATTCTCTTGCAGTCTCCCAATGCATCCTTTTATCTTACCTCCGTTTCCTTTGTTCCTGTCCTAATCTGTAAAATTTCCCTCCTTGTGAAGATAGGGAACACAAGCTTGAGGGAGCAGGGTGCTTGTTAGCAAGGTAGATGCAGGTAAGAAATGAATCAGTAAGAGATGGTTTTGTTCCTTGTTTGAGGAGTTGGTTTTCCTAAGAAGTTGAAGGAGCAGGGTCATAGGATTACAAAAATAGCTCTATGACCTGAAAGCATCTGGAAGTCCTATAAGTACATAAAATCATTTTTGTTGTGTACCCCTGTGCAAAAGTGATTGCTCGTATTAATAGGTAAATAGGAGATTAAATTCCAAAATTCTTCATCATGATTGGTTTTAGTTGCTGTTTGGATTGGAGCTAATCACTGACACATGGAACACAGTGTAGATTCAATGTCTCAATTCATGCCTCAAGGTTAAATTGGTGCATGTAAGTACTGCTTAATCATTTTCACTAGCTCAGAATCTCATGTACCATGAAATTAATTTTTCAGTTGATCCCTCACATGAATGATAACATTATTTTTTTCCTCAAGATAATAGTTTACACCTTGCACATCTATTCTCTTTGGATATACTATGAAATATATGACAGTCTTTTTGCTGTTTGTTTTAGAGGTAAAATCTTTCAATCATTTTTTAAAAATTAGTGGCAATGTTAAAAAACCAAGCCAGTACAAGAGGATATCTTCAGTCATTGACAGTATTCCAAGCTTTCAATCATCCACCAGAGGCAGATTGAAAAGTATAGATCATTATGACCTCACATTGTTTTTAATGAGGAAATTATTACATCACAATGAAAACGAAGACATTGCTCAAGTTCATGTGGAGCAAGGCTGAACAGCTGTCTCCTGGGAATCAGGGACTCTGAAGAAAAATGAGAGTCCAAGTAGGTAATGAGCTGAGCGTGAACTCCTATTGCCATTGTGGAAAACATTAGTGCAGTCCTTGGATGTATAAACAGAGACTATGCAATAGGAGCAGAGAGAACCTGTTTTCTTTCACTTGCCATGATTTTACTGCTCCTAGAATATTCTGTGTAGTTCTAATACGTGGAATCAAGAAAGAGATTGATGGAAGTAAAAAGCATTTGAAGAAGACTTATGAGAAGAATTTGAAAATACACCATTCCAGAGAACAATTTGAGATTTTCAGAGAGCAGGTTACATGGTAACTCAAGTTTAAATATCTAAGAAAAAGAAATTTACTTGTAGAGTCTTCAGTCTAGCAAAGGAAGATTGGAAAAACAATTCAAGGACACAGAACTGAAACAAGATAAAATTGTACTAGATATGTGGTCTGTAATTTTTATGTGACTGTAATTGACCATTGCCAGTTGGAGTCAGAGAACTGCAGTGGTATTGGACAATTAATCTAAAAATGAAGAATTAGAGAGATATCAACTGCTGTGCTTAGCAATGGGCAGAGTCTTTCTGAGATGAATTAAAAAAAAGTCGGTTCTGAAGGAAGCCTGAAATAGAGACAGGAGGAGAGAGGAGATGTTAAATGATGTGAACTGAATTCATGAAAAGAAAAAAACCGAGAAGGAATGTTCTCAACTTCAGTAACATTTCATTTATCTGAAGAACTGATGGAAGAAATGCATGTACCTCATAGAGCACAGCTGGGCAACAGTATCTTTGGGATGAAACCCAGAACGCTGTGGAGTGCTGTGGAGAAGAGATGTAAACATGGATCATAAATTTAAGAAAAGTCAAACCAGTGTTTTATAAAAGTCTAACTTCAGCCAAGGAAGAGTGGTGTGATATTCAAACAAGGGGCCGGTAAGAAAAATGAAGACAGACAGTTTAGCAGGGCCTGTTGTGATATGACAAGGGGTAATGGTTTTAAACTAAAAGAGTATAGATTCAGGCTAGACATGAGGAAGAAATTTTTTAAACTGTGAGTGGTGAAACACTGGTACAGGTTGCCCAGAGAGGTGGTAGATTCCCCATCCCTGGTGACATTCAAGGCCAGGCTGATCTAGTTGAAGTGTCCCTGGTCATTGCAGGGTGGTTGAACTAGATGACCTTTGAAGGTCCCTTCCAGCCCAAACTGTTCTATGATTCTATGTAACAGGAGAAATTCTGAAGCAGAGGAAGATGCCAGCCCCACCCAAGATATACAAATATGGAGTCGTGGCACAGGGAGAATTAGTAATGAAATGAAGGAAGTAACCTAAATGAGATGAATGTTCCAGAGTGTGGAACAGGAACATTAAAAGGTAGTTAGGCTTTAGCAGAAGAAACACAAAGAGAAGGAAGAATAGCTTTTTTGGTGTAATGTACACAAAATTTAGGATTACACTGGTCTGGTACAGCACCATGGAATTGCTGATTGCACAGCAATTCAAGTAGTGCATAGTTTGTTACGGAAAATTCAGAAAATAAAAAGATATATAACCGTTCTCAATATTTATTTCATATTCTTTTCCTTATGTGTGGAGTTGAGCATAAGAAAACATTTTTTTAGTAAGGTATTAGTGAAAAGGTTAGAAAGCTTTTCATTTTAATTGCGGGCATAGACACAGATTAATCCTTTTTGAGTCAAAATATTCATTAAGGACTGAAGTTGAGATAGTTTGTTAAAGGCTTGGCTTCCAATGGAAAAAAACCCAACAACTTGCTGTTGTTGTTTTGTTTTCAAAATATTGTTGCACTAGAAACTTTGGCATAAAAAAAGAAAACTTGATTTAATATGAGAAACAAGGAAAGGCATTCTGATAGAAATTTCAATCAAAAATCTACCTGTGCTGCACATACTTAAAGATAAACATTTTACAAGCTGTGTTGCTAGAAAAGAATGTAAAGATAATAATGAGGAAAGCTAAGCAGCAAGAGACATAAATTTCCATTTTTTCTTTAGGAAAGCCTGAAACCACAGATAGTTTGTGTTGATTTACAGTATCAAGACCTCAACTTGAATAGTTTTACTTAAAGTTTTCTGATGTTCTGTGTTTTTAATGAACATAATTTAATAAGAAGACATTAGGTATAGAGTACATTTTATTGCAGCCCTCTGTCACACATATTGTGTACAGGTCAAAAAGTGTTTGCATTCCTCAAATTACTCATAATATTTTGAATATTGTATTGTCCTGACTGTGTTTTTATTTTTCTGTCAAGAATTGTAAGATTTTATTCTCATTTCCATTATTCAGCTGCTTCTTTGTGATATTTGTTCTTGCTTTTCATAAAAAGTTTAAAAATTCTTCATACATACAAATACGTATTTTCCTATTTACATGTAATCACTGTTTATTTCCAGACGTGTCTTTACACTGGCAGCTTTTGTTGTAGACATCCTGTGTAGGGTATTCAGTTTATATATGTCAGATCCTCAAGGGCCATGGCTTTTGCCAGATGAAGCACTTTTGATTTTGAGGCTGATGAAACACAGTGCTATTATTGATCTGTGCATGACACAGCCTGTCTCTCTGCTGGCAGAGTGTAGCAACATTTATCCAGGAATTTGTGAAATGTCACTTGGATCATGTTCATAAGGTAAACTGTGCAAAAACCAGGATCCAAGCTGAGAATCCATGAGGAATTGGGCGTGACTCTCTAATTCCTTCGTCCTATCTTCTAGGTCAGCCAAGTGGTATTTGTTAAAACCACATCTGTCTTTCATATTAGGTGTTGAAAAAAGTATGATTATAACTAGGAATACCCTGTACAATATTGTCATACTGTTGTTTTACTTAGTTTTTAGGTCACTTGAGAAAACAATATTTTAAATCAGTGAAAGCGATCTAAACATTGGAAATCTATAATTTCTGTTCTGTTTGTAAAAAAATGACAGTTCCTGTACAGCTGCAACCAGAAAACTCTGCTTATATATTCTAATGAATTTAACTTCTCTTGCTTCACTTTACCTTTAGAGATATGTGGCAATACATGTTTTATCATTAAGACCTCAGTAAGCAATAGTAGTTAGAAAGGGTGTGTGACTGTTTTTACACATGAAGCTGCTAAAATACTGATATTTACATGTTTTGTTTCTTTATAAATTATGACTGGAAAAGGCTGTGCATTTTTGTTAGTATCAAACGCATGTTATGTAAAAATAATGAAAACTCTGGTAAATAATTTAAAAATAATTTAAAAACCAGTCTTCGATATGCTTCTATATACTATTTATCTATTTGTAAAGGGTCAAATGTGACATTTCTTATAAGGAGTGTTCCACCAAAAGACTCGATGTTATCTGCAAAAAAGACACAAAAAGCTGCAATTATTAATTTATTAATTAGTTTTCATTTTCTGTTTCTAAAAGTTATAATAGTGACATTCTGAAAGTTAGCAATGAAAGAAAAAATAATTGTTATTTGTCAATATTTTTCAATTTTAACATTAAAATTTTTTAAATAGTCTCTAGATCACTTGATTTAAAAATCGATTACTAGCTAAGGCAAGAAAAAACAGGTTTTATTGAAGTTAAAGGTTTATGTTCAGCTATCTTAGGATTTTTTCCCAAGTATAACAAAGATTTACTTTTGATTCTTTAAGATAATTTCTGTAGTTTGAATTCCAGAAGATCAAATCAATATTTAAATGAAATACCACTTTTGAATTACCACGTAATGTGCTTAGCTTCTGCTTTTAAAGGTGTTTTTCCCACATTTGTACATAAAAATATACTAAGCCAGGAGGTCAAAAGTTGTTGGATGTGAAAATATATTTGCATACACTATGCAGATATTTTTACATGTTATCCCTCCCTTTACAAGATGGACATATGTGAAATGCAAACTCAGGAGTTTTGGAGAAAGCCAAAATCACAGCTGGCTGGTTCTGGGGATTTTTTCAGCTTGTGGATATGTGTATTTATTTTGCAAGGTTCCACAGGTTGGATAAATATGCATGTCTGTTTCTCAGGAACATGAAGATGGTATTTCATAGTTTGAAGGCCACCTGCTTGTCAAATCTACCACTGCTCATAGCAGAACCATTGCCCGCTTGTCAGGAATTATTTTTTGCAGAGAGTTTTACAGACTACATTTATTTTACTATTTAGCAGTGTCAAGGCACTCTGTGAAATGGTGTATCTTGTTTTGGGCACCACAAATAAAATACACATATCAAAAGAAAGGAACAAGAATTCTGTGAAGTTTTGAACATGTTAACTATGAGAAAAGATTGAAAATGTGTAATCAATGAAACCTATAAAATAATATATCAATGGTAAAGACTGAAGGAGTGTAATAGCCACCTTCCAGTGCATAAAAATTATTTGAAAGGGCTAGTGGTCAGTTTGTGCTTCCGTCTCCTCAAAGTTGTAATTTTTCAAGAAAGATTATTTGGATATAAGAAAAAATTTATCTCTGAGGGCACTGAATTTCTGTAGAAGGCTGCCAGGACAATTTCTCTGTAGTTAAACTGAAATTTTCAGGAATAATCTACTCATATTTTTTAACGTGTGTGCTGAATTTAATGTATTCTTGATATCATTGCCAT
Source organism: Nesoenas mayeri (assembly GCF_963082525.1). Lineage (NCBI taxonomy): Eukaryota > Metazoa > Chordata > Aves > Columbiformes > Columbidae > Nesoenas > Nesoenas mayeri. Next base: position 16,443,175 of record NC_137542.1, on the reverse strand, counting down.
TCCTGCAGCAATTAATTTTTTTGTCCTTATCCTCAAATGGAAGGACTAGATAACTAGCACAGGAAAAATATCTTAATACTGAAGGGTTTGAACAATGGAGTTAGCAGCTAGTCCTTGCAAACTTGTGTTCTTTGGACACCAAGTTCTCTTTTCACGTCATGCAGCTTATACTCTTTGGTTTCTAGTAAGGTTTATCAGTGATCAGAAAGCAGGACCATAAAAACAAATCCGTTTTTGTCCTATGGGAAACAATGTCAGAAAGAAATATATTTGCTCCTTGAGTTCTTTTGGTTTGTTTCAGAATCTTCACCAGTTCTGCACTGTTAGGTCTTCTGCAAAGTACCAGTTTCTACAATCCACCCTGTTTTCTTACCTATCCTGCACTGAGCTTTCTTTGTTTACTTTATTGCACAAGGGAACTGACATATTTGTTTGAGCTTGCATCTTAGCCCAGCTTTCTCATTCCCACAATCCCTTGTTTAAGCTTTTATGTTCAGAGTTAGTGCTGGTGCTCCATTGTCTTGGCTACTCACTTTAACTACAGGAAGAAACTTCAAAAGACACGTCCATAGCCAGGAGTACAAACCAGAAGAGCACAGCCATTCTCAACACTTTGCCAAGGAAGATGCATGAGCCTTCAGACTGCATTTGATTTTTTGGGAGTCTTCCAAGGAATAAAGGGATAGGAGTCAAGAACTAGGGCATCTTCAACGACAGTAAAAAGGCAAGTGTTACAACCAAGGCTACTTCTGAGGCAAAAAAATGTTATCTGGAAACTACACCTGAGATTCCTTTTCAAAGGTGGATATCTACAGCATTCCCTCCGTGGGATCGCCCTCATTTTTCTCTGCCTTATACCCCAGTTGTGATAGACAATGAGTACTGGCTCACAGGTTTCTTTGGCATCCCTACAGAAGTCAGACACTAATATACTCCTTGTAACCCAAAGGGAAGAGTTTTTGTGTTTTTTAAGTCAAGTTTGCTTGCCCGAAGTCCCTGGACAACATGGACTCAACTACTGCTAGAGAAGGTAGAAGAATGTTTATACTTCCTTACTAATGCTTTGCACTATCTGATTTGCTCTCCTAAAGCTTCATTGACAATTAATGAGGTAATCACAGACTGTTCCCGTAGCTTGTGTCATGTTCAAGTTTATTTTCATCACTCCAGGCTGCCTTTGATTCCTAATGTGGCAAGAGCTTCATTTCTTTCTCAGTAACAGAGACTGTATGGCTAATACCATGTCTCACAACATTCATAGGCACTGGAAAAGGATTTACTCTTTGATGGCTGAACTGATCTGCCTGACCAGCCATCAGGCTGAAAACCTGGCTTTTTCTTATGATGGTCTCTTCCGCTATTTAATATGTAATGTAAGGAATACTTTACCCTAAACTGTTCATTTATGCTTGTAATTTTAGCAAGGGTTCCAATGATAACATAAATTCCAAATGAAAGATAAGACTGTGGGGGTTAATTTACAAGAATCCAGGGGTGAATTACCTCTTTAATTTATATGCACTGCGTTTTAATGGTTATTTTTAAATGCAGTTAATGATTTTGAAAAATACCCCTCTTTGTGTCCTCCATACAATGTCTGTCGTCAGCGTCCTCATACATTGCAGAAGTGGCTAGCAATATGCCTTTATTTTCTTATATAGAAATGTAAATAATACATTAATAATTAGTACAGTATCACCTTCATGGGACTAGAAAAATTCTGGGTTTTTAAACTTTTTCTCCCCCCACATTTTCTTCTGTATTTGTATTTTTGTCCTGCTCTATGAGACCATTGAACTTTTGTAGTAATGCAATCTGTTAATACTGTTTATACTTATTATGTTTTGCTTTTACACAGCTGTCTATGTAAAAAAAAATAAGAAAGCATCTGAGGACATTTTTTTCAGCATTTGTTGATATCTGAAGCGGTTACAGAATAGGTGCTTAAATAATTTTATAAAATTAAATATAGAGCTGTCTTTATAAATTTTGTGTCTAGAATATTGCACGCCACTTCTGAGAATACTTCTGATGTACATATTTTTTTAGTATTTTTTATCTCAAAATACTTACGTCACTTCCTCAAACCTTTGTATATTTTAGACATGTTTTCTGTAAGTTGACAGAAGATAGTCTTTAACACTTGACAAGCTGAGATTTAAACAAACAAACAAAAATATATAAAGAGCAGGGCAGAGTATGGGAGATGGAACAGATTTCCCTACAAGCACAGAATTCCTGCCCAGTTATTTTTGAGACGCAGAAGTATTTCGACAGAAAATGGTTGACTCTCTAAAACAGATGGAAATGAGGAGAGGTTAAATTAATATTTCACCATTCTTTCAGCTGTTTTGTTTCTTTCTTGCTTATATATTCTTTTTAAAATAATTTTAATTTTTCACGATATAAATCTATATGCTTTGGAACTCAGCAAGTAAATCAAAAGAAAGTTTAAAAATGATCTTTAAAATAGCATTTTCATTTTGGTTTTTCTCTGTTTTATGTGAGCTATACAGAAAACAGATGGAAGCATTATTAATTTTTTCCCCCAATGAGTTTTAGTGCAGCATATTTGTATGTGTTATCTGAAACATATGAATACTTAGTATTGCTGCTGTTAAATTCGTAATGAGTTGTAGGGATTGTGAAATTCCCTGACTGGCTCTCATGCAAGTAGTTCATTTGCAGTGCTTAGATGTGTTAAGATTAGGCAAGAGGAATATGGCAAGCACTATCCCTGACCCTAGATGAGAAATTCAAATTTCTGGCTTTCCGACTTTGCCCCAACTCTCATGTCTGGTAAAAATCAGATAAATACTGTGTAACCCTGCAAAAAATCTCGCAATAAAACCTGGTCCTTACTATAAAAGATGGCATGAATTCTGTGTCTTATATTGAAAATTTTCTGATAAGTACAAAGGTGTGGAAATCTTGGGGCAAATTTTATGCATCAGATGGATTTTTTTTGCTTGTATATAACAACACTTAAAATGCATAGGTATGCTAGGTGTTGTAATATCGAAGTCAACTTGTATTTGTTTAAATAGCAATGGTGGGTACACGGAAAGATTGGTTTTGGACTTCAGCCACATCTTCACAACTGGCTTACTATAACATTCAGATATTTTCAAGTGGGACAAAGTGTGGTGAAATGTCTCTGGTTCTATTTTCATTTTAATTTAATTGTAGTAAAACTTATTGTAATATACCATGCTGTGTCTGTGTAGATATTAATACTTCTAATAAGTTAAACTAAGTAAGATATAGTATAATGTACTTTAATCCTAAATATTTTTCTTTTTCAAGAAATAGCAATTTTTAAAATTTCTCTAATTTTTATCTGAAAATGTTAAGGCCTTATATCCAGGGTCCTGCATATCTGCATATATTGGGAGTTTACATCTCTGCTTTGGTAATTCAGTCCCTACAAAAATTAAAGCACATAGTTGTGAACATATAATTGATCATAATGAAACTACTTATATGATTAATGTTACATACATAGTTAATAGTCCTTACATTCCTTTGAAATTTGCAAGGACAGATTGAGTGCTGCGTCTGCTTTGGTACAAAAGCAAGATAGTGTTCTTAACATGTGTAGAAATTAGGCATGGGATACAGCAGTATTTACTCAGACAGAGACATGAAATGAAAGAGATAGAAAATGCAAGCCGAAATAGAATTGCTGCAGGTCAACCCCCTTATCTTTGAATTGGTGTTATTGTTATACAGTTGACATGTTTCAGAAGAATTTTCATCATATTAAAAAAAATGTTACCTGTGTCATTACTAAGTTGGTTTTGTTTGTTTGTTTTTTTGTTTGTTTTTGTTTTCCATAGTTTATTTGAAAAATTACTGGTTGCACAATGTGCAGTTCTGTATTCAGGTTTGTCTGTTGTTTATAACAGCAGATGATTTCTTGGAGAATTGGGCCCAGAATATATTACTCCAATTCATTTATGCATGAGTGTGTGTTTCTCTAGGATAGATATATGTGTTCTACTGTTGATCTATGTGGTATTATCATTATTTACAAAAAGAAAATAAAACAAAACAAAATGTAAAATGGACCTATTTGCTCTGACTTTATGGATTTTATTTTTTTATTACTTCATCAGATGCCATGGCCAGGACAAATGTTGTAAGACTAAGTTTTTATAAATTATAGAATAAAATTAGCTGTAAGTTAACTATAAAATATCTGACTAGAATTGCAAGTAAAACATTTGTTTATGAAGTGTTATACAGCAAATAGTGCTTTATAGACAGTGATTATACTGTTCAATACTAGTGTATGATTAAGAAGACATTCAAAGACTTTGATAAGAGTCTTTGTTAGTGCTTACAACTGTGTTCCCAATAATAGCTGAATTTATAATTTGAATGTGTGAAAGGGCAATTCCGTACCTAACTGTAAACACTGCTTTTATAAAGCTGATGAACTGTGATTGTGTTAAAGCGATCTTATCAATAGGACAACTGTGTTTTTTCTTCAGTAAAATGCTTGAGATGAGAAATAAACCTCTTATCTGCATGCTGATATCTGTATTTCTCATCTGGGAACTAATTTAAACACTTCATGAGAGATTGACATTTTCAGTGCCTTAAACATCCTTAAAAGCTGCTTTGTTCATTGCAAGCCATATTTAGTATGACCTCATAATAATGTAGCACACCTCAAGTGTCATGCCTGTCTTTACTATGCACATTGGAGCTGTGTTCATCTATACTAGACAACTGCACTTCAAGGGTAGATTTTTTTTTCCTTGATAGGCAATTAGCAGTAATTAGGAAGATTCACTTCAGTAAGATGTCAACATGAGATTGTTTTAAAAAGTTGAATGTCAGTGGCTTTAAAAGAGGGGTTTTTTCCCTGACACATAGGTATGGCATGTGAAACATGAAATGTTAATTTAACTTTTCTGCGTATTATTCATGCACAATATTATTTTGTCATTCAGATACTACACTGACAGAGTGCAAAGGGTGTTAAAATAGTGCTGCTAGAATAAAAAGAGGATTAATCTACCATTGGCCAATTAGCCAAAGGGTACTTAATGGTCTCTAAAGGCTACTGAAGTCTAACAACTAGCTAAAGCACTGGCAAGAAGTCCTCTATATTACCTTCATTTACTTGACATTTTGTGAAACAGAGTCAGATGCTGATAACTGCATTTGACTGAAAAAAAGAAAAAACCTGAGTGATACAGTAGACTTTACTAAAATTTCAGAAGAATAAATGACAAATATTTTTACATTTTAGAACTTTTTCTGGCTTTGTGGAGGTCTTTGTTTCGATATTAAATCACCAAAGATTTCTGTTTCATATTTTGTCTTCATGTCTAGAATACTAAGAAATGAACAACTTACAGCACTGGCATGAAAAAAGCTTTCACTGAGGATTTAGTGTTATTTGCCTTTTGTCTATATGGTCACATTAAGTATGCAGCACAGTTGGCTTTTTAGTCTGGTATGTATATTTTTGTATTTTCAGATAGCTATGTACCATCTTTATTAATTTTAACTTTTTTTTTTTTCTGTGACCCATCAGGCAGAAGTAGGTTTTGATTCAAGAGAACAAAACAGGGTCAAGATTAGTGGAATTGAGTCAATAAATTTTGCCTTGGATATCGTAAATAGGTTTATCATTATGTTATAATAACATTTTATAGAGTGCATAAAATCATAAACAGCTAAGACTGTGCCTGCAAATATGTTTTGAAAAGTTCTTTCATGGTTTATGTGTGCAACAAGTACTGCTTATCTTTTATGTTTTTCATGATCAAGCTAAAGCTGTGAGAAAATAGCATTCTATTTAACACCTTTTAGATGAGCCATGTTAGATTTTAGAATAGAACTTGGTACAGGAGTTATGCATGTAGCAAATGTATTTTATTACCTACGCTAGCAAGGATTCTTGAAGAAAAAAAGGAATATGTTGAATTCAGATTTCTTACAGACGTCTCTGTGCACATTGTAATGTTTTCATCTGCCAGGATTTTAGGATGGGAAGCTTCATAATAAATATGATTTTTACACATCTGAAGATATTTAGATTGGTTATAGCTGGATTACAAAATAAGTAGTAAAAAAAGGCTGTGTCATTCCTTACAAAAGTGTTTCAGAAATACCTGATTTACATCCTGTTTTATAATTTTGCCTGAGAAGTACATTCTATGTAATGTATTCTGCAAATAAAAATCTATGGGATCATGTACAGGAGTGGCAGTGCAATAGCAGGCACCACCAACAGAAATGGCATTTTCATACGTGCCAGTTGCAGGAGGGTGACTCTGCTGTAAATAAGTGAGAAGCTTCTTGCAGGCCTGTTTTGATGCCAAAGAGCAATAGGCCATTCCAGGAGCTTCCTACATTAATCCATTGGGCCTTCCATGTCTTTCTGAGGAGAGGGCTTATGGTAAAAAGCCTTGCTGAGTCACTGGAAGTTTTACATTCACTACACAGAAACTGAGATTTTATCACGTATCCCATTGTGTTCAGCAGAACCGGGTGTCATGGGTATACAAGGAGCAAGGAGATTAAGATAGATGGATGTTAAAATATTGAATCTATAAACATCTGTTAAGCCAAAACACTCTGGAGGAGGTGCAGCAGACAAAGGCCGCTACACAGTGGAGGAACAGCAGTAGCCTGCCTTTACCAACATCTGGTCTAGCTGGTGTTTAAGATTCTACCTTTCCTCCTGGTGACCTATTCCCCTGGAGTAAATCCTTTTTACTCTGTCACTCAGGATTTGCATGCATGGTAGCACACACACCAAAAACCCTGTGTCTAAAAAGGAAAAAAGAACAAAAGACTTGACTTAAAACTTGGGAAGTGGTGAGAGACAGAACAAGATGAACTTGCTTCTTAAGTAAGTAAATGCAAGGAATATCTTTTACGCATAAATATCTTGCCGGGGCAGGGTGGCTGTTTTTCACATCCCATGTAGACTCATATGGTGTTTTCATGTACCCTTTCTATATATTGCAAATAGAAGAGTCATGCAATGGTATTACCAACCCGGTAAACACCATTTACATTTTCTCCAGAACTATTAGGAGACAACCTTCTTGATATCTCTGATTGCAATTGTGTGCCTGTCTTAGTCTGCTTTTGCAAGTTGGTAGGTGTTTGTCTTGTACATCATATACTACTTTGATTTCACCCCCATAGTTCTGATGCTGTTTCTGAATTTATGTACATTCATATTTTAAATATTTTTTCCTACCTCCTCACTTAAGTAAATTCTATAACCAACATAGCACTGTCGTTTTTGGCACCTGTGCCATAAAAGCCCTTTCTTTTTTTGCTATATTTGCCATCATTTTTGGGAATGTGGTTGCTACAATCATGGCATTTTAGACCAGATGCATTTTGGCGGCAGCAGTAGTATAAGAAACTTCTGAGAGTCATGAGCTATCTTGGGCAGATACAGGGGCATTTCTAATTTTAATCAGAAATATTGATCTAGCTATGATGTTTTTTCTTTTCTTTTTATGAATAATTTATTACAGAGACACTGAATCATGAAATTCTGCATGTAGAAATATTGGCTATACTGGACGAATTAACCTAATCTTCATATCTTTCTGTACTACTACTGTTTTTGCTTATTAAAGTAGCCTTCATTTTGTCTTTTACTCAGAGTGTATTAATTGTGAGAATAATGTATCAGATTAAGGAATAACCAATTAGAAAATACATTAACACTATTTATCTCTTGTTCAATAATGACAGCAGATGCAGAAAAGAATGGAAAGATCCAGCCCTTTACTAAGAATAGTACTTATCTCACCCTATTGCCTTTAATAAATGCACTTAAGTGTGAAATCCTGTTAGAGTTTTAACTTTAAATACAGGATGCATTTTCTTGTCTCCATTATGTTTTTTTAACCTAATGCAAAATCTACAAGCGTTCTTTTGTCATTCGTAATGGGAATCAACATTACCATAAGTAGTTTTTCTTTTGTTTGGAGATATATATGTGATCTTGAGATGGTCAGGATGGAAGTGTGTGTTTATATAAATGCACATATATATACAAACTTTTTTCTAATAACATCAAACAATATAAAATCAATGTTGTAGTTAAATATAATAATAAAATACTTGGAAATGGAGGACTGTCTTTAACCTTCTCACCCATGTTTTTTTGTGTACCAGCATATAACTGGACACATATTTAGTAATTTCAAACTGTATTATTTTGTCTAGTTTTTTAATCAGGATTCTTCACAAAGGAAGGGGGTTTTGCCCTTCAACAGATTTTAATTTGTATTGAGAGATTTCCATTTTGTTTAATTGTTCATTGTGTTAAACTACTGTATTACAATCTTCTTTGGAATAATAAGATATTACTGTGGTTACCCTCTTAAGAAGCAGAGAGTTGTTAGGCCATTGGTGGCTTTCAGCTGGCTACAGATTCATGACAGTCAACTACTAGCATGAAAATTATTTCAGTTCCCCTTTTCGCAGAACAACATTCAATATTTTTAAAACTAAGTCAAATATTTTATTTAAAAGATTACATCTGTAAGGAGTACTGTGAAATATATTGTTACAAAGATTGAATAAGTCTTGTCAGTTGTCAATCAAGTGCAACAAAACTGAGAGTTTGTTTGCATGTTATTTATTTGAACTAAATCCCTAACAAGCCTCGTCTAGGCTAATTGGACTTAGCATTTATGTTGCTAAATGAGAAGCGTTTTGGCTGCAGTATAGGGTGGTAAGACCTACCCAGTGGAATAAACAACTAACATCTGTTATCCTGTCCTGCTCCAGCTTGGCTTTTACCACTTAAGTACCTCAGCCCTAGAGTCAAGGTTATGGAATATGTGGTTCTCTGGCTATGCTGCATATATGTGAAAGGGAAGAAATAACACAACATGAGTAAAGACCAGCCAACCAGAAGATATTTAGTGCAGCTGGTCCACTTTGCTTTAACCTCTACAAGCCCTACAAATATCAAAACAGAAGCCAAGAGAAGGGTGTATGTTTTATGGCAGTTGTCAACACAGCAATTCAAGTGAGCTTACAGGGGTCACCATTAAAACAGATTTGACATTTAACCACCTTTAATACGCATTGGTGTCTGAGGCACCTTGGTATTTCTTCAGTCTCTGTGTAGAAATAATTGCAGAATCTCAGAGAGGCTCTAGGTAAACAGGGTTCAACAGTAACTACTGTTATAGTTTTATATTTTAATTTTTGCCTATAATGGTGAAAATAGCAGTATGTAAAGTAAAAATTGAATTACGTTGCCTTTAAAAAAATTCCTTGTTGTTAATGTTGTTCGACTTGTCTTTCCTGCTGGATTTGATCTTTGCATGGACTAGACAATTTGACCAACAACTGTGAAGTATAATTACAGATAATGTATACTGTTTCATTCCTCTTGAAATATGAACCAGCGAAGTATCTCATATGATCAAGCAGAAATACTTTCAGGATGCAATTGTGATTGTTTCTTCTGTTTGTGAAACAGGTGTTGACCTCCAACCTGGCCAAATGGCAACAAGAGAAGGAAGATTTAGAAGGAAAATTGAAGTTGAGAGAACATCTGTCTCAAAATGCTGGCAAGAGTGAAGACAACCCAGCTCCTTCAAAGAATATTGATTTAGAGATGAAACAGCTGCAGTGCAAACTGAAGGTGACAGAACATATTATCTAGTGTTGAGGGTAATTCATATGAACAGTATTTCGTAACTGGGTCAAGCAGATATATGTATACTCACATATGCATATAATTTCTATATCTTAGCCAATTATTAGCAACTTAGGTGTTAGATAACCTTTGAGGTTAAACAAAAAGTAGTCAAAACCAGGAGAATTAACAGTTACAATTAAAACAGTTTTGGAAGATCTAATAGGCCAGACAGGGGGCTTGCTGGGTTTTCACACAATGATCACATGCATCTTGTCAGAAATGCTGTAGAATTACTTCACTAAGAATTGTGTTGATGAATTCCTTCCTTTAAGAAGGAGGTGAGCAATAGCTGTCTGTGGAAGGGGATCATAGAATTTGGGCTGATGAGGCAGCTCATGTACTGTAACAATGTTGTGTTACCTATATGTCACTACTATTCTTGTCTTAAAAGAGCCATCATTCTTGTATTTTTGTAGATTAGCTGGTAGGAAGATACTAGTGTATCAATGATTTCATTTTTCAGTCTCCAGTGATTCTGTTGTATGTGGATGATGTAGATGCTGGACTGTCTTGATCTGAGAGCTTTCTCAGCAAGTAGCCCGGCTCTAACATATTAATTCTTCCTCTCTTCTCACTAGAGGAAATACATATGTGACGGAATGTCTTAAAGTTGTTTTGGTTTCTTTGTCCCCCATCATTTTGTGTTTAATATTTGAGGAAAGCGAAAAAGTCAGAATGGTACAGCTTGCTGCTAGAAGAGACGTCACACTAGCAAGCCAGCTGCCAAAGGATCAGCTGGAAGACAAGGCAATGTAACTGGCTTTGGCTATTAAGTGCTGGAATAGCTGTGCTAGCGCACGGGATGTGAAAAGTGCTCACACCTCTTAGCTGTTGATGGTAATTGTGGTATTACAGATCTTGGCTGTGTCACACTGGGTGCATAACATCTAAATTCAAGGATTAGTAAAGTTAGGTCACAGAGATGAGGACAGCAGAGTAGCCATGAAAAGGCACATAACTTCATCTAATTTATTAACCAGTTATGAGAAACATGTCTTGAAACCATACACGCTGACTTCTTGAGTGTTGTTTTTAGATTTTGGGTTGACTAATCTGCTTCTGTTGCTGGTGAGTGGTAATTTCTGTTAATTAAGGTTGTTCCTTTTAGATGAGTGACCTCATTACCCAGAACCTGGTAGTCAGTTGCTCCATGACAGTAAGAAAAATGAGGGATTTGATGTTTTGGGTTTTTTGTTTGGCTCATTGGTTTGTTTGCTTGTATGTGGTTTTGGTTTTGTTTTGTTTGGGTTCTTTGTTGTTCGTTTGTTTGTAAAATACTGTGAGAGTAACACTCATGCCAGAAGCCTACTTTATTTGTCTGCCAGATGTGAACTGCACAATATATTGGTAAAAATTAAAGCTTTTTTGCTTCTGCAGCAGAGGGAACATTTAGCAAATGTATATAAATCTGATGTGAAAAATACTAACATGACTTTTATTTCTTTCTTAAAGACATGTTACATTTTTAGTGTAAAAAATGTACAAGTACATTTAAAATAAATATAGTCCATGGCCCCATATCCAGATTAATAGAGTAAAATCACTGGTTGCTGCACTTGAAGAGAGTTCGGGCCGTAAGGGCCTCAAAAGCTACTTAAATCAAGTTGCTGAAAGCCTTAGCCTTATTTTGACCAAATAATTTTTCAATAATATAAGTCTTGCAATTCATGTTTTGCAGAAGAAACTGACTGACGTTGTCAACTATTCTTCTAGACTATCTAGCATACTTAAAAAGGGGATACAAAGTTATTCTCCCAAATGTCTGAATGTGGAAGCAGCAAAAGGTTTCCTTATAGCTCAAAATCTCGAAGTACCTGGTTTTTTTGTTCTGTTTTGTTTTTCCAGAACTATCTTCACAGTCTTTGTTTATGTTGTATGTAATGACTCCTTGTATCTTTGCCAATAGGAAGAAGTGAGTGAGGTGTGGGTAGTGAATTTGGAAGCAAAATACCTTAAGCATACGTGTTTGCCTCTGAGCATGTGCAGAGGCCCACCTAAGTACTCTAATTTATATCTAGAATGTAAACCATGTAACTGGGTGCTCTGCTTCACACTAATAAAGTTCAAGCTCAACAAACAGGTCTCGGGAAACTCAGGAATATTCTGCTAGCGTACATAATTTTAACAATTTTCTGGTTATACCTCACATTATAATAATAGTAAATAGACTAGACAAGTTATTAAGGACAATATTTTATATCTAACTATGCTCACAAGAATATATACTCCCCTTGAGGTGCACAGGGTTATGTACAGTACTCCTATTAATGTTAATAGGCATTACAAGTCTGCACTGAGCAGAGAAATTCTCCTAAAGTTTCTTTGTTTACAGCATGTCTTATCTGTTCACTTATTGTTTATATGTGATGAGTGAAAAGCCTTAGTACAGTGGCTGAACCTGTAGGCGTATATGCACACATATATGTTGTGCGTACACTTAACACATATGTATCTTTTGGCAACACCTCCTGGAGTTCTGAAATCTCCGTATGCAATATATTTGAGCTGCTGTTTTTGGCAATGCCATTCAGTGCATATGCTGAGATTGCTAAAAAGGCTACTTAGTTAAATTTCATATTTTTATTTCTGTAGAGTGAGTATGTTTTTCTGTATCTAAATCGTGGGTTGTTTATCTGTGTGTTTGTGTGGAGGAATTGATGCTTTTTTCACTTCTTACTGTGTACAATGAGGAAAGGCCAACAGCTATATAATTCTTCTTCAATGGAATTACACATGCCTGAAATTTAGGATTGTACCATTTTGTTACTGAAATGTAGGATTTGTATGGCCAAATGGAATTGTCTTTGTCTTGTTCTTTGAGTTCCAAGGGACACTAAAACAGCTGCTCTTGTAGATTGTCTTGCATTTCTAATTGCACAAGATGAAAAGGATTATTGGAAATTGTTGCTATATAGATGTAGGCCCCTTGTGCTCTAGAACTATACCATTCATGGATGTAATTCAAAGGAAGATCTGATTTTATTTTTCTTCTTTTCTGTTACCTTTTCAGCTGCCTGTGCTATGCAACTTGATAGGTACCTAATAGGTACACTTAGTTTTCAGATACCCTAGGGAACATTAATCATACATTATTAGTGCAATGGAAAAGTACTGATTTTGATAATATTTTGCAAATAATGTACTTTGGCCTAAGTGTAGCTAGAAAATACGAATGGTTCTTCTGTACCAATTAAGAACATTCATAAAATATGTGGAAGTTTACACAGCCTATTATTTCAAAAAAATAAACTGTTGACTGCAATAACATTCAGTCTACTTTATTTATACTTCAATATTTTTCAATATAGAACTCGAATAATGAAATCACTAAGCAATCGACCACCATTAAGTCACTGAAAACTGAAGTCCAGGAAAGAGAAGAACGGATTCGGGAACTACAAGCGAAGTATGTTAAGTCTTCTATCCATTGTGTTTGGTGCCACCCAGTGGCAGCTGTATGATTGTTGCAACATCAACCATTCTTAAATCGATTTTTAGGATAATGTTTTATTCTTCTTTTTGTTGCAACCTTGCAGAATGTTACAGGGTGTTTTTAGCAACTGGAGCAGTACATGCCAGAACTGTGTTTTGTTCAAACTAGTGAGTGATGAGCTTGATGCAGTATCTGTGTTGCAATAAGAATACCTAGACCCTAGAGTAGACTGTTTTATCCTTGATGTAAGTCTAAATGAATTCCTCAGCATGGTTAAGCACAGTCTTTCAAATAAAGTAATTATTTGCCTAGGGGCTAAGAGACACGTCAAGATTCAGATGCTTAAACAAGATTAAATATCCAGTCTTATATTCATAAAAAGTTCAAAAGGACAACTGTATTTGTTTCTATTTGAATTGATTAAAGTTTCTTACTTATTTTGATATTCACATGTATTGTTGTGAAGTATGCAACTGAGATTTTCATTCTACCTACTGTAACTGGTATAATACTGTTCTTCAATTATATTACTATATAAACATACCCTATTAGTATATCTGTGAATTTTTTGCCTGTCCCAGAGTTTACCTCCTCTAACCAGTCTAATTTTTTACTTGTAAATAGAATGCAGTTTACTCACCTCAAATCAGTTAATTTCAGAAATACAGAATTCTTTAAATTGTTAAATTTTGTACTATGTGTATTTTCTTTTCCAAAATGAAACTGAATTTTTCCACTGTACAACTTAAATTTAAAACAGTGTTACTGGTTATGGTGTTCCCTTTACAAAACAGATAGTGTTTTTTCATAAACTGTAAGACATAATCACCAAAATAAAAATAGTATAAATGTGAAATAGATGAAAGAAATTTTAAGTTGCACAATTTACCTGTTCTTTTTAATGCGATATTGACATGGTATCAACAATGTTTTATTCCTGAACTTGTTACCATCATACATTTTGCCTTCGTTTAAAAAAAAACCAAAACAAAACAGAAGTCTGAACATACTCAGGTATTGCTTATGTTTATATTTAGAATATTAATTTGTACCATAAAGGTGGAGGCATTGTATAAGGCATAATTCCTCATTGAACAGAGGTTACATTGTAGTACATGGGAGTTTCTTTTTTATAAGTTTCTGAAAAACGCTAATGTTATTTCTGGGTTTTGCAGTGTTTAAGAATTACCTGACATAAGATAGAGATTTTTTTTGGAGTTCTGTGTAGTTGTCAGTTGTAGAAAGGGAGACTTCCTCCTTTCACTTTCTTTTAAAAGTAGTTTTGTACAAAATAGTGTTTGAATGATACCTGCTTCAGGTTTTCAGCAGTTTTTTTTGCCTTTTTTGATAAAAGCTTAAGTAGAACTTTTATGATTTCAGATCAAACAAGTTAGAGCATAAGCCACAGCAAAAAGCAAATAAATTGCGTGTTTAGAAGTAGGTCTTTTTTATATGATACTTGAAACTGGTTTTAACGGTTGAGAATACAGTGAATTTCAATAATTGTGTCAGCTTTTATTTTAAAAAATGTTCTAAAATTTCAGGAAAGATAGTTTGTCTACTGCATTTATACTTATAGTGTTTAAAATAGTTGCATATTAACAATATTTTTCAGCAGTGACATGCTGTGTAACTTCTTCCCTTCTAGGATTTCTCGATTGGAGAGGGACCTTAATATGAAAAGACACTTGATAGAAGACTTAAGGTCTCGTGTAAAAGCAAATCAAGAAAATGAGAAAACCTGTAATGAAACATTAGAAAGTCTTGAGAGAAAGGTACTTCTTTCTTGCCAGCAGAAGGCATTTCAACATGCTATACATACTAAATCAATATATTGCTTTAAGCAAACAACATACAGTTAATTTAAGGGTGTAATTCCCTCCACTATAATTTGTATGAAATCAGTATATGGTAATAGCTTGGATGGATTCAGCATAATTTAATGTATGTTCATGAGAAGTGTAATTAAATATTAAAATGTTCAGAACACTGGGTTGCAAGGATGTGCCATAAGTAGTGAGATTTAGTTTTATGCACTGTAAGTTCATAAAATACAGTAGACTTGAAACAAGGCTGATTTTATATGACATATGCGAATGAAGTCCCTGCTCCTCTACTGGCTATAGGAATTAAATGCTTTACTATGTTAATCTGTTGTCTGCTGCAACATATGAATGATTCACAGTTCTTTGCTTAATGTAATCCTATTTCTGTAGGCAGAACTTAATTTCTGTAGCTAATTATTTTCCACTGCAGAATTTTAGTATGGTTTCATTGATGCTAGAACTTTTATATGTTTTGACATATTTCTATATTATACAACCAATGTATTGCGCTTTGGCCTTTAATTCCAGAAAACAGTTTATGGTATTTGGTTGTTTGTGAGGTTATGCAGCCTATGACCCCAAACTAGATATAAACAATTTACCAATTTGCTTTTGTTTTCCTAGAATGTGGGTGCTCTCTGAATACCACAGGCACTGTCTCTGCTTGCAGCCACATAGCATTTGCAGCTCTAGAGCGAGCTGCACTTTTTCTTCCTGCCGAAGATAAGGTGGTGTTAAGAAATCCGCAGACAGGGAGTGGGAGCATAAGAAAATAAGAGAACTAAAATATGAAAAGAGAAAAATACCTGGTTCTGGTTTTAGACAAATGGTTTAGAATGGAACAAAGTAAATTAATACTGATCTTTGGGTATTTTAAGTGCTGCATTTCTCAGATTCCAGAGAATCAAATTCCATACATTAATTTGATTATTCCATGTGCAAAATCAACTTGATGAATTTTACATTATCTTCAGCAGAAGATCAAAGAAATTCCCTGTTATGCGACATTGTTCAGGAAAAGTTTGTGATTAATGCTGTCAGGAGAGCTGAATGATTTTCTAGGAGCACCCGTCTATTTCATTTTACCCAAAATCAGTGTTTGCATTACATGGCAAAATTACTATGATTATCTAAGAGGCTTTACAGACTATTACCTTGTAGACAGTTATCATTTTCTCAGCTGAGTTTTAATTAGTGTTTTTGCCTCTGATAGAAGAAATGCGTGGAAGTTGTGGTTTGCTTCCTTTTGCATGTGCTGCAACAGTAAAATATAAACAAACAGCTCTGTAAATGGAGAGCTTTTACTTACACTTAATACAAGTCAAGACTTTATGTAACAAGATTGTGTGCAAACTGATCTCTACTGGATCAGCAGTAGAGATTTATTGAAGGCTATAATTTGAGAAAAAAAAAAGTACTTTAATCAAATTATTTATATACTACATGTATGTTTATGCAATTTGGTAAGCTTAGTTTTGGTTTTATTTTCATTTTTAAGTTTATGTCTTAATAGTCAATTGCTCTTGGCCTTTTGTTGTTTCAGGTAAAGACACTGGCTGAAGACTGTTCAAACAAAAAAACTTCCATTGACTCGCTGAAACAAAGACTTAATGAAGCTACGAAAGAGAAGTCTCAGTATGAGCAGATGTATCACAAGGCTAAAGATGAGTTGGAGCAAAAGGTATATTAGAGATGTGATGGCTCCACTCTGGAACCATTTCATACCTCACTTTCAAGTGAAAAGTTGCAAGGTCATCAGCTTAGGCTTTTTAAATACAGAAGGGGAAAAAAGAACAGAATAATGGTACTGTGTTTCTCTGATTTAATTCAGTCATATCACTGAAATTTAGATGCTGAAACATGTGCTTAATGACTGAAAATGAAATAATTTTTTCCTGTGAAATGACATTGTATGTGTTGCAAGTAGAATGTTCTGTGATGTTAAACATTGTGTGAGAGGCTGACTTGTTTGTGTTCTACCATACCTACTTACCAGCTTTTAATACATCACTGCTGTTTATCTGTGGATGTGTTTCAGGATCTCAAACTTAGCAATCTAGAGAGCAAAATGGTTGAGACTGAATGTGCCATGACTGAACTTGAGGCAGCTGCATCTCAACAACTACATGGCTTGGCAAAACAAAGTGGACAGGCTTTGGAAACTGTACAGAAGAAACTGCTGCTGGCCAATGACAAAATAAAAGAGTTCGTGACATTTGTGAAGGTTAGAATTTTGATTTTCTTTTGAGTGTTCAGATGAATAAAGGTATCCTTGAGTGAAACCAAAATGTAAAATATTAGATGAAGGGAGTCTTTAGTGCATTGCCTCTTCTGGAACAATCTTTGAGGTTTCTTCACTGTCCTGGTGTCAGCTCTGAGCTCGTCTAAACAAGGTCAGTCAATGGCTCTAGGTCTCTGACCTAGACTTCCATAATTTTTATTGGTCATCTTTGTGTCTATGGCTGGCAGTGTACTTGTTCCCAAGAAAAAGTGCTTAGTTGTATGTATAGCAAATTACTCTGCAGAAAAAAAATTCCCAATCTATTTAAGAAAATAATTCATATCTTTTGATTAGTGCGAATTACCTCATTTTCCACATGTGTTGCTTTTTATTGCAGAAATATTAAATAAGGAAGCCTCCATATTGCAAAATTGAAAGCAGTTTTAAAAGCAGTATCTAAAACATTATTTTCTTATTTTAGTTAAGTATTTAACAATTTGCTGCAGTGCATCATTCAATAATATTGTGTCTGTGGTGTTATACAATTGCACATCATACTACTTAATTGTGAAGTTTTGCAGAATGGACTGATCTGTGTTTTGTTACTTAATAATTGAAATATGATTTTTTTTACTTTTCTGAAATATCCACTACGTAACTGAGAATTATAATGCCTGTTCAGTATATATCTATCTTTAATTTAGTATATATCTATTATATACCTATTTCCAGACAAGGTTATATCTTACTAACTCATGAAACAGATCCACTTGTCTACTGTTCATTTCTTTAGAGGTGATCCGCTTTCAGGTATGTTTGAGCCAGTCTGATAGCATCCAAAGTAAAGACCAGTGGTATTCTGATTAACAATGTTTAATGAAAACTAAAATCCTAAATTCAAAGAATTTATAAGCGAAAATTTCTAAGGTGAAAGTGAGGTTTGACTTTCATGGAAAAAAAAAGTGCCTGTTATTTTTAAAATGTTATTTTAAAAATTTCTTAAGTTTGTGATTAAAATAAAGGATATCTTCTTCTTTATCATTGGGAAAGTGGTATAAAACTGATCACTGTGCCCTGTCATTTGGAAGTATCTTGCCTATTCTTGTTATTTTTCTTGGAGGAAAATGTGATTTCTTCTAATACAGAAAGCTTCCTCTAGGAGGAAGAAATGCGTGTTCTTTCCACAGCTGCATGCTTATTTTTGGCTAAGTATGGGAAATTCTGAATTAATCAAATGCATTGCCTATTTTTTGTTAATGAAATACTCCTATGTCATTGATGACAGAGAGAGACTTAATTGAATCTTCATTCAGGCTGCTATGAATTTTGGAATGAATTAATTGAATAAACTGTAGCAGCCATTATAGACAAAGGAGATAAACAAGTGTTCGTACTGTCAATACTTTACATACTTCCATAATAAAAAGTTTGTCAAAAATTAGAAAATGAGAAAGCAAAAGATCTGTTCTCAAAAGTAGTGGTAATGAGGAAAATCACCTATTAGCAACTATTATGATACTTCTTTTATTGTTGAATAAGATCACTGCTTCTCTGTTACTTACCATGAATATTCATTAGCATCTACACAGTTGTACTGTATGTGAAAAGAATGCTAATATGTAGTTTCTCTATAAATAATAATAATATTTAGCTAATAAAAGCTAGATATGTAGTTTCTCCCCTGGATAAAAGAATATGCATGCATATTTCAAGTAACATTTTTGCTGACTACTGTTGCTCTGCAGAAAGATTTTTTTCAAAATAAAGATGCTGTCTATGAGTCAAATATTGATGAACAGGGAGTTCCTCAGTAGACTGCTTTATTTAGTTAGGTGATAAATATTTATGGAAAAAAAAGTTATCTGAAAACAGACTTGATTTGCAGTATGCCACTGTACAAAATATAGTTAAAAATCCTTGGCATTTCATTGGAATCTTGTAGTACATCAGGTAAATCCTGTTAAAATACCTGTTATGTATCCGATGCTATAACCTGCATAGGAAGATGAAGGTGGCACAATGAGCGGTAGCAGTACTCTTTCCTGGACCACCTCTTCCTTGGAGGTTTGATCTGCCTCATCTCTACTTTCTCCTTCCAGGTGGCTGTCAGTTTTCTCCTGACTTTGGTTCTCACTCAGGTTTCAGTAATTCAGATAAGTTTTTTTTTGTATAGAGAACAAGTTTAATCAAGTTTAAACTGTCTCTTGCTTAACCTGTTTAACATATTTGTATGACCCTCTTACCTTTCTCTGCCATTCTGATCATGTCATAAGCCTGAGTTGTTTTTCTGAGTGCAGCTGCAGTTCTCGTTAATCAATTAAATGCAGTTAATTTTTTTCTAGCTGTTCCATGTTGTTCATGACATTACATAGTTCTTATTGTAGCATAGGGCAGTTAAAACATTTCAGTGTTGCTAATTAATAGCTACAGCTAATAAAAGGACAACAGAGAGACTTCAGAGAAAAGAGCGCGGCAAAAAACTGTTACCTGCCTTGATAACTCAGAACCACAGGATCTTGCATCCATTTGGATCAATATACTAAGTTACAAAAACTGGGGGACGGGTTTCTGATAGGGGTCTGATATACACCACTGGATCAAATGAAAGGATATGATGAGCTATGTGTACTTGTAATGCACAATAAAGCATTGCATTGGTATGGGGAGCCTAGTTTGGGACACTTATGCAACTAACTAAAACTGCTAGGTTGTAAAATATAGTAATAGTTTCTAAAAATTATGGAAGAAATAATTACAAACAAAAGTTGCTGTATCCAGTATGTTCTAAGTCATTGGACTTATTCTTAAATGTTGGAGTGTGTTACGGGGATCAAGTGTTAGGATCTAAATTACGTTCAGTAGGAACCAAGAGGGCACCTAAAATATGTTGATTCAGAGCAGCATATTTCTCCAAAGCTGTTGTGAGGAAGCTACAGGCTAGTAAAAAATATGAATAGCAATTGTGCACTGTAACAGTTTATTAAGTAACCAGAAAAACACAGTTCCGTAATTACAGGGTAACTTCTTATAAGTATCTATTTCAGTTTGATAGGAGAGAGAACACAATATTTAGAAATAAAAAGGCAATATAAAGGAAGTGGAAAATGGATTATAGATAATAACCTGAAAATACGAGCAGCAATAGATTATGGAGGACAGAGAAGAGGCTAAAGATAACAAGATTAAATCTGTGTGTAGCAAGGCCAAGAACAGTAGTGAAGGGGCAGGATTTTAAAATGTACTAGTAATACGATAGCTATTACAGGGTGCATATGACCCTGTATTAGAGAAGACAACTCTGTAACTATGTGAAGATAGAAGTCTTGTATGAATATTTTGGTTTGTATCTGGAAGGAAGTAGGCTGGTATTAAATAACGATGATGAAACATCCCCACTCTATTAGTAGCCGATGGAGGATTTTAAACAATTTCTAGAAAGAAGTAGAATTTTTAAGTTGAGAACTTTTGTAGCTTATAACTTTATAGAGCTGGTTAAGGAATTTGACTCTTGCTGATCCTCTTTTTGAATAAGTATTCAAAGTAAGTGTATATATACTTTAACACTACAATGAGTCTTAGGGTACTCTAGAAGAATGATAATATTGAGTTGATATGCAGAAAAAGCAGTCAGGATAGGTATTTTTAAGTCAGTCTGACTTCATTTCTGACTGAAAAAATGAAAATCTGATTTGAAACTCAATTATTGAAGTATTAGATTGGTGCAAAAGGAATTGCAGTTTTTTGTGTTGTTTAAATTTGCTGTTTAATATTGGAATTCTTAAATAAATTTGGTTTTATTATACATCGTTTCAATGCACTTTTCTCACCTTTTTTTTTTGCTACTGACTTATTACTTGCTCTTTATTTTATATTTCTTTTAGACCATGGAAATGGTGTTAGGCAAAAAGCAAATTCAAGTTAATTTCTTATTTGAGTTCCAAATGGATCATAAAGCAGTGGAGACAACTCACAACATCAACAACGCATTTGGCCCAGGAACTGCTAAGAAATGTGTGGTGCCATGGTGGGTCAAGAAGTTTCGCAAAGGAACTCAATGTCAACCGTTCTATGGTTGTTTGGTATTTGAAGCAAATTGGAAAGGTGAAAAAGCTCAAGAAGTGAGTCGCTCATGAGCTGATCAAAAATAAAAGAAATCATCATTTTGAAGTGCCATTTTCTCTTATTCTACACAACAACAATGAACTGTTTCTCATTTGGACTGTGATGTGCAACAAAGGGTGGATTTTATACCAACAATGACCAGCTCAGTGATTAGACAGAGAAGAACCTCCAAAGCACTTCCCAGAGTCAAACTTACACCAAAAAAAGGTCATGGTCACTGTTTGGTGGTCTGCTGCCAGTCTGATCCACTACAGCTTTCTGAATGCAGCAAAACCATTACATCTGAGAAATAAGCTCAGCAAATTGATGAGATGCACCAAAAACTGCAATGCCTGCAGCCGGCATTGGTCAACAGAAAGGGCCAGATTCTTCTGTATAACAACACCCAAATGCATGTTGCACAACCAACACTTCAAAAGTTGAACAAGTTGGGCTACGAAGTTTTGCCTCATCCACCATATTAATCTGACCTCTTGCCAACCAACTACCACTCCTTCAAGCATCTTGACAACTTTTTGTAGGGAAAATGCTTCCACAACCAGCAGGATGCATAAAATGCTTTCCAAGAGTTCATAGAATCCTGAAGCATGGACTTTTATGCTACAGGAATAGATAACCTTATTGGCAAAAATATGTTGATTGTAGTGCTTCCTATTTTGATTAATAAAGATGTGTTTGTGCCTAGTTATAATGATTTAAAAATCATGGTCCAAATCTGCAATTACTTTTGCACCAACCTAATATTAAACCATAGAAGTAGAGTTATGTTTCTTAGAATGGCTTTATGGAAGAGACTGAATAAATCTGATTTCTTTTCTAGAAGGCAGTACATGTCAGTTGATAAAGGTTTCCATTTGTTTTAGTACACTGTTTTTAAAAATGTCTGACCTAGCACTGAGACTTTCAGATAAAAATATAGGCTGTGCAATATCAATAATATGTTAAATGGATTAAAAATGGACTGCCTTTGATCTAAAAAGTAATAAGTGAAATTTCATTTTCACAGAATTAGATATCAAATCCTGATAAAATTTATCAATGGCATTTGTGAAGACTGATAAATAGTAATGAAGTAAGGCTGTAGATACAATGTAAGGTAGGCCAAATAGAACATTATTATTACAAAAGAACACAAACTGCCTGTAAGAGGGACCAGGTGGCTTTGAGAGTATTTTAGATGCCTTTTATAAAGCTACATGTTTTCATCTCATCCAGCTTCCATCAGCACCAGAAATTATCTTTAAAACATGCATCCAGTTTCTATAATTTACCATTGTTCAATATTTTCTATAACATGTATTGCATGTGTCAGATCCTCAGGTAGATCTTGCCATTTACGTGCAGCACAGCAACCAGAGAACAATGTTCTTTATTATGCTTGTAGTACCTGTGACAAGACGTGCAGAAAAGGGCCATTGGATAGTCTTAAAAAACTATTAGACTATTTGACGTCTATCGAAAATAGGGTAGAGCATGCTAATTTGCTATGAATCTGTCCAAAAAGCTGCCTGGTTCTGTAGGTGAAGCAGCGGAACAGGCTGCCCAGGGAGGCGGTGGAGTCACCATCCCTGGAGGTGTTTAAAAAGCATTTAGACGAGGTTCTTAGGGACATGGTTTGGTGCTAGAGTTAGGTTCGGTTATGGCTGGACTTGATGATCCTGAGGGTCTCTTCCAACCGGAATGATTCTATGGTTCTATGAATTCTGTTTTTCTGTATTTCTATATTTCTTTTTTTTTTGAGGTGACCTAGACTTTGACCATATATTGCTGTTACAGACCCTTGTAAGCTCAAGACTCATCAGTGTTGTCTGCCCCATTTAACCTGTGCCTCAGTAGAACTGATTTTTAAAAGTTAATTTGCAGTGATGGCATCTGCCTGAGCCTGAAAATATTAAAACTTTTCTGACCTTGAGGAAGACGTTTTGAAGTTTTGATAAAGAACCTATATTCAACTGCCGCTGTAGTGAATAGGTGATGGCGGCTGAATGCTTCAAAGTCAGCTGAGTGCATTTCTCACTTGTATAATGCCTCTGTGATTTGGGACTTGTGTGCCCTCCACAGAGGATACCCAATGAAGCACAGTTCACATCTGGTCTGTTCTGGCATTGTTCTTGATAGGTCTCCGATATAACCGTCTGATAGAACTGACTGCCAAAATCAAGACCCCTGGCAGTTTACTTGGCAAGCTTAGTGGATCTACTTGGGGATCCAACACTCCCTCTCTTAAGACATCTGCCCTCATTTCTGCTACTCAGAGCAGGGCTTAAGCTAGGTGTATTTCCCCCTTGCTCTGTTGTTTGACATACAGCTATGTGCAGTCATGCATGTCAGAGGCCGTATTCCACTTCTCCTTGGCCAAGTGATGTTCTGCCAGTCATTTGACATTCCGTCAGCTTATCTTATATCCCAATATCTGTCAGTCTCTCTTACCTTCCTGCAGTTTACCTTGAATCCTGGCATCAGTTTTGCCATGGCATATTTTCTCACTGCTGTCTTGGGCTGTAGTTTAATAAGTAGTTTCAGATAAATTAACACTTCTGTTAAGAAGTTCCACCTCTGAGTGACCCTCACCGCTCATTTCTGCCCCTATGAAACTTCCTCCCTCCTCCATTTATGAAATGTTATTGTAAACATTTTATGGGTCAATTGTGAGCTAGTGCATTTTGAAAACCCAGAGCACCGAATTTTGTGTACCACAGAGGGTCAGAGCAGGGCCAGATTTACGTGGTTGCAGGATAGAGATGCTGGGACTGCTCGTTAGTGGCAGTGCTAACTGAAAATGTTACGTGAAACTTCCTCCTCTTACAAATAAGTCTAATTAATAACTTGCCACTTTCATGTTAAAAATTCCTATCATTTCACAAATTCCTGGTATTTACCATCTTTGTCTTTTTCTCTTGAACTGTTCTGTGTTGGGGGAGATAGAGCATTGCTAGGAAATGTGTTCTTTGCAGGATGGCCATATGCAGATGATGTCCTGTTTGCCCTTTATCTCAAAAAAAACCCCCCAAAACCCCAACAAACCCAGATAATTAGTATTTGGATTGGTAGCATCAAATATTTGGGAAATACCGTATTGGTTTTATCAGCTCCTTTCCTACAAGACAGCAACACAAATAGACTGCTACTGCCTGTCCCTCCAGCTACAAAGTAAGTTCTTCAGACAGAAGTAGATCCTTGCAGGGAACTCTCAGAATTCTGCAGTTATGAGAGTGGTGAGAAATATTCTTCATAGGACATTTCTGTTGGTGAATGTGTTCTCAAACCCTGTGGATTCAGTTTCCGTGGCAGTACTACTGCTTTAACTTCTTCCAGACCCAGGGTGTACAGAACATGCTTTTTATGTGAGTATCCAGTTTAGATGTGGGCTGCCATTTGAATGATCACTTGTTCCTTCATCTAAAAATGCTAACCATAATAAACAATTGTAAAAATGTATAATTGGCAAAAATGGACTTTTTTTTTGGAAATAGAACTGTATTTTGCTGTGCAGATGAAAATTCGTTTATGTTGAAAAGTTTACACAATTTTATATGAACCATGCTAATTTGGAAGTGTTACAGGACCAAACAAAGGTTTCTTCAGTAGGTCACTGGGACATGTATGAAAAACAGCAGATAGTATCACTTACGTGAATCAGCCCTGTCAGTTTTGATGTGAAAGTGGACACCTTTAATATGACTTCAAGTTGCTAGAAAATATTCTCCACTGGGAACACTTAAAAGCCAAAAGACAAGTACATTTCATTCACTACACTCTGAATCGTCACCGCTTTATCTAGAAAAGTATACCTAGAGTGATTATTTTGTGTTGTATGGAGTAGACGATGAGTCTGCCAATCTCTGTTCTGTCGGAATCAACATAATATTTGGTTGCAAGGATGTGTTCCAGTCTGAGGAGAATCAGTATTCTTGTCTGCAGAATATGCACCTTTAAGAGGAGATGTCCTATATGCAAAGCAAAATTTATGTAGCTGAAAAAAATCTCACCATTAAAAAAAATCAGGCATTTATTGCTTCTTTTACACTGTGCATGCAGCTTTAGCAAAAAGGGAGAAATACAGCTTTTATTATGAAATACCAACCTTTCTTGGTTCTGAGAAGAAATTGGTGATAAATTAAGCTAATCTCCATCAGGATTACTCTGCATCTGGGATTTAGGCAAATTGAATCAGAGGCCTGAATAGTGACAGTGAATATCTATTAGACTGTAAACAGAATAACAGGCCCTGTGAATTTTAATAAATGAAGTGAATGGCTGAACTCTTATAGTTTACAGAAGGCATATGGTTATTGATGCATACAATATGCCAGGAACAGCATATAATGTAGATGTCTTAATGGATAAAATCTTGATTACTAAAAATGGAGAATAAATAGAAAGATTTTGAAAAGCTTTTCCTTGCTCTTCTTTTTCTTTGCTTTTCAGACTTAGAAGGATAGCTCTTTGCTTTGGTTTTTGACTATGAGACATAAAAATCGTAACTGATGTAGCTTAAAATAGGTTTATTTTTTTATATCCCCCTCTGTATTACGGGTTTAGAGGAATTCAGTTAAATGGTTGAACCTATGTAACCAGATCACATGGTATCTCAGGTTTCTGTACTGTGCATATATGTCTCATGCAAAGTTTAGATGCATGTGTGCCTCACACAGGCAATTTTGTTCATATTAATGCTACTTTCATTTTTCTTACACTGCCTGGGAACCATTCTCATAGATCATGACTCTCTAATAGTAGATACTGTGTGAACAGATCCAACAAACTAGAGCTGAACTTGAAATTATATTCACAAACTTGGAAATAATTTCCTTTTCTGACTCAGGAAAAAAAAATCAAATTTTTCAGAGAATGAGAGACTTCAATAGGCTCAGCTGGAAGCTACATGGAGACTCTGCAGTGCACTCCCAGGAAGGGTGTAGATCCACCTGTGATTCCTTTAAATGGCTTGGAGAAACTGCTTTTTAAAGCTGGTACACAGACCTGTGCCTAATCTGGAGACTGTTAGAAAGATGCCTAGTTTAAAGATAATGGCCAGTTCAGGTCTGAAAGGTAGAAATGATGTTGACTTGAAAAAAGTCTTAACTGGAAGACTTGGAGGACGGACATATGAGTATAAAGTATATAGTAAAGGTTCTGGGCTTGAAGTGGTGGAAAAACTTTTTGTCAAAAGGACAGGAAAAGTAGCAAAACTTGGAAAGGAGGAGAAAGATCTCCAGTAATGATTTATTCAGGAGTTCATGTACAAATAATTATTCAATGTAAATTGATCAGATTACGAAGACAGTAAGCTGAAGCAGGGAGAACAGAAAGTGCCCATACATAGAGCTCCACAGTAGTTTAGAGAGGTGGGATTTGAGGGGATTCCCCAGAGGGCACGACCAAAGAGCTACAGAGAGGTAGGATGAGCTCTAGCAGGGTGGAATCATAAAAAACCAGAAGTGACAGTATTTTAAGAAAACACAGTTGGTGAGATTTGTGGAATTTTTTTAAAGAGTGTAAGGAATGCCAGAGCTGACCTCTTGAATTAGATTTCAAACACGTTTGTTTCAGCAGTGCAGTGGTCTTACACAGAGCATCTGATTTATAGTTTTTATGCTTTGCCTGTGTTTCTGCAGAAAGATAGCGTAAGCTCAGACACTGACCTGAGTATCAGGAAATCTTTGTGCTCTGCACACCTTGGTTGCTGACCTGCTGTGTGACCTTTGAGTGTTGCTTCACCTCTGTTTTTCTTGGTCTGCCCTGAATATTCCTTGTTCGCCATGTCCAGGATAACTATGCTGACTTTGTCTGCCCTAACTGTTCAGATAATAAACTCTCCGTGATCCCAGGCATCTCTTACTAAACGTGTGTGAAGCTCTTATCTCTGTCAGTGCCTTTTTTTTTTTTTCTCTGTGTAAATAACGGTAATATACGATGTTTTAAAGGAATGATGCTTGTTTTGCTAGCACCTGTGTAAATCAAAGGTAATTCTGTTGAAACCAAAGAATTTACAGCAGGGAAAAAATTAATGTAAATGAGGTAGGGCTTAAATGCTGAAGTAAATAGGACTTTAAATTATTATTATTGCCCATTTCACATAAATATAATTTTAAAAACCAATATATTTTGACAGAAATATTCTGCCTGTCATCCCACAATGATTATACATATTTCAACTCATTCTCTGCTATAAAGAAAACTATTATTTTTTCCCCATTATAAGTCACAAAACATAGTAATTTTGTTGAAAATTTAGCAACAGTACAATGAAAACTATGGAGTGCTTGCTGATACTTAAAAAAAAAAGCATCAGTCTGAAAATATTTGGGTCTACAGTTTAAGTTTTTGACAGTCTTAAAGCTTAATGTACAGGAGAGATTAGATAACTGTAAGGATGTAATATTGTATATAACCAAGTGTCCCTCATATCAGTAAGTATCTGCTGTATGTTCTATGAATGAGGTGCCCAGCTAATGCAATAAGAGGGGCTTAATTCTACCTAAAGCCATGTTACAAAGAATGCTATGAATAGAAACAGATTTTTTAAGACAAGATTTCAGGCATAAATGAAAGTGTGATACCTGAGCAATTATCAAGAGAGGGTTAGAAAAGACAAAGAGAAAAAGCAGCGTAATAATACAAAAAGCTGTAATTTGAAATCACAAAGGGTATTTTAAAACACATAATTATATTTGTATGTCGTGTATTTCTCTACAGAACTATAAACTACATTGTAATTGGCCAGAATAAGTCCATTGCTGCATCTTTATTTCAATATGGTTTGTTTTGAAAGCAATCTAAAATTAAAAACTGGCTGTGACTTAAGTCACTTTTCTATTAATTTGTAAATAAATTGAACTGTCTTTTAGGACATAGGACAGTGCATTCAATTTCCTTTTCTTATAAATGCCATATAGTTTGAAATATTTTTAATATTCTTCCCTATGGTTTTCCACACCTGAACCTGCTTAAGAAAATGCAGTCAAAGTAACATTCTCAAATTTGTACTTGAAAATAAATGGTTATAAAGAAATAATTTGTTTTTACTGGTTTTGATTCAAGAAGGAATGGTAGTTTGGTAAAAGATGTAGGATGATGTTGGTAAAAAAGGTATTTTGGAGAAATGTGGTGTTTAAACGGTTGCCAGCCAAGTGTGATTTTTTCCCCTCTGTCCTCCTAATGGCAAGCAGGAATAACAACTTAAGGCAACATAGATGAATAAATTCAAGTCTTACCTGTGAAAGGAATCAGATTGGCAAATTTTATGCAACATAGTCTCTCATTTCTTTCATTGTACCTTAATATTCTTCTTCATTACTGAATTTTACCTGGTTTGGGGGTCTGCAGTTCTAAATGATGGGAAGCTGAGTTTTGTGTCCAAATACTGAAATTCTGAGGCCTCTTTTATACTGTGTGACTTAAGGGCTTTGTCAGGAAAGCTGTGTGGGGTTTAGCTTTAGCAGTTGAAAAACAATACTGTGCAAGTCTGTCTACACTTTTCCAGATGTTCTTACTATAATTGTGTTTGGGATGTTACTGAATTCACCTTTTCTAGTTCACAGTCTGACATCCGTTGCTCAGAGCCATGCAGAAGGCAAGATTGAGCTAGGATGCTGGACTGAAGACAGGACATGGCTTTTGCCACAAGGATAGAAGGGGCTGGTAATATTTTAAATGACCTTGCCTGTTAGAACTTCAGTTATGCTTGTGTGTGTTCAGATATGCTTATGTTAATGCATGTGGAAAATCAGTACTGCAGTACCACATTATTTTGTATGTGCATACTGGAATTTCTCCATCTTTATGTAAAATGGAATTCTTACAGGTCATTAGGTGAGACATTTCTTCAGGCAATGTGTGCTTTTGTCTTCCACTGATCTCTGTGAAGTTGTGAGCACTATTCTCAGTGCCAATCAACGTAAGATTGTTTATTTTAAATCACGTATATCACATACCTGGCTTTACAGGATGTGCTTCTCCCTTTCAGCTCTTTACTGAATTAGCCTTTGAAACTTTACAGTTCTGCTAGCTTTTAGATAATATTCACTCGGATATTCCCTTGAGTGTATCTTTTTGTTTTGTTTGAGTTTTAATGCATTCTACCGCTTGTTTGTTTACTTTATTCTTAATGGAAAATATAGTAAAAGCCTATCTTAATTCCTCCAAATATGTACAGATAAATCCAAGAGCTGAGCCACGTATCTTGAATATATATGTTAATAAACTTTAGGACTAAAGCAGAAACTATGAGTGAAGACAGGTAAATAAAACCAATACACGACATTGTAAATGTGACCTGTGTGATATTGGTAAAATAGTGTTACTATTACTTTATTATTTGGCAATAGCATTCTCAGTCAGTACTGAATACTGAATTTGGTGGAAGACTGGTCTGTGTCTCCTCTGCACCTTTACACTCTGCTTTCAGGGCATCTGCTAGATTCTCTGAAATCACATGTGATCTCTGGGGGTCATAAGAATTAAGCTAACTTTCCGAGACTGACTCATTCCCATGGGTCACAATGGCATCTAGAGCCGTTGGCCAGATGAATCTATTGCGGTGCTCTGTCTTGTCTTGATTTCTTGTATACACCCTTGTCCCTTTTCTGATCGAAGAAAGTTATGCCTAGGAGGTGTATTTGTTCAAGTGAAAGAGCTAGTTTAGGTAACTTAAATAACATATGTAACAAATTATATTACTGTAGAAGAGCTTTTCTCTGACAAACAACAATAGTGCTGCGAGATCAGTTTAAACATTATTACTGGGAGTATTTTTGAAGTCATTTTTAGAGAGGCAATAAGGACCAAATAACTGTACCAGCACTGTGTGCAAGCACTGCTCAGCAATAGCTGGTGTGTTATCAGCATGGTTTTAGTCACAAATCCAAAACACTGCACTGTAGAAGCTACAGCTCCATCCCAGCCAGACCCAGCACCACATTATTACTGTGGTACAAAGCACAGTAAAGCTTAAGATTTTCTGTCACTAATGTGATCTATGGCTTCATCCATAAGATCTGCACCAGTGCAAGACTGAAATCTAGGTATACATAGTTACAGTGCTAGGATCAGACTTCAGTCGGTCCTGGGGCTATTTAATTTTATTGTACTACAAACAACGACAATAGAATGTGTAAATTAACATCGCAATCACGAGAATAATTTTAGGCATTGACTTGATCATATGGCACTACTTGGGGCCATTGATCAATTTGTGTCAATTCAAGGATCAACTAGAGTCAGAGCACTTTGGAATGTGAGCACCTTATTAATAGTATGTTGTCAGGGTCTGGGTATCACCACAGCTTGAGCATTTAATTAAATATGACCTTCTAAGTGAAAAAAGACCTTTGTGTTTATACATCAGAAAACTGGCAAAAGGTATAGTGCTAGAAAGTGTTTTCATGCTGAGACCAAAATGGGAAACTATTATCTTAAGAATGAATATTTTCAGTTGTGAAAATAAAGTAAAAAGGCTTATAAGGGAGATATTTTGTAACCATATGCAATGCAGTAGATGTAATATGTACTATATAACCATGTGGAGTTGGTAGATAATGCAACAATTGCTACTGATTAAAAAGAACTGAGTGCTTTATGCTCATGTTATTAGAATTCTAAGGTTTTGCAACTGCCCTGGTCTGACAAGATGTGTTGTAGAGTTACTTTCAGGAATTAATCGGGGATTCCTGTTCTAGTTGGCTGGTCCCACAGGAATAACTGATGGTAACATAGAAGTCAGGAAACTGACTTTACTAACAAAATGCCCACCAGATTTGACACAAAAGGAAAACAAAGAGAAAAGATCAAATCCTAGTATTGCTAGTACTAATAAAGGCATTGTTAGCATATACCAATACAGTACTAGAGTCATATTCTGCCCTGATTTAATTGCAGGCAGTTTGTATCACCTATGTATGTGTATAAGTTTAGAAACAAGCAATTCTGAAATACACAGTGGGAAATGTTTTAGTTTAAAATCCTACACTTGGCTCCAGAATGCATTAGATCAATTTCTTAATCAAAGAAGATATTATACTGCCTCCAGTATTCTCACCAACAAAACCTGTGTAGGTTAACTCTTAGATTTTTGTCATTTTCAGTTTGGAAGTGGTTCTTTGTAACTCTGTTAAAGACCTGTGTGGCTTTGATATCAAACATTTCTCTAGTAAAGCATGAACTGACATATAAATGAAATCACTAATAAGTAAGCAATTTAGCACATTAATATATTTGTGTATGACTGATGAGGATATATCAACTGAAAAAGCAACTTGAAATCATAGGGATGCTATAATTTTTTAAGGTACTTCACCAGCAAAAAACATAGATCAAAACATTATTATTACAACTTAATAATGTGAAGAAGGCAGGATCAAAATTAGTTGGCTTCTTGGAGTCTGATTTGAAAGTAAAAAAAGGTGGCCTTATTTTTCCCATATGGTGAAAGCCCGTGCTTTAGTGTATTAGAATTGCTCAGGGAAAAAAAAGGAATTGAAGTACTATTCATCCATATGTGTGATCTACTGTGATTATATATAACATTTTTGCTTGCATATCAAAATCTGTTAGTTGTGATTTTCCTTGCTTTTTGTTTAAACTGCCTTTTGGGGTTTTTCTTTTTTTCTTTCTTTTTTTTTTTTTTTTTTCCTTTTTCTTTTTTCTTTCTTCTCTCTCTCTCTTTTTTTTTTTTTTTTTTTTTTTTTTTGCAAATTACTTATATAAATTCTCCAGAGTTTTTCTCATATGTTTCTTTCTGGAACTCTGAACTGAAAGACAAGCACTCTGTAGTTGCAGTTTCTGGGTTCCACTGTTCCTATTCCTATCAGCTTGTTCATTCATCATGAACCTCTTCTTGAGTTTGGATACAGCAATAAAATTTATCTAACACTATCATAAGATAATTGCCTGGCAATGACTGTATGTTATCTGAGATGTTCAAGTGAAACTTTAACTTTGTTTATTATCATGCTTATAGTTTATCTGTGCTTGGCTATTTATCATTATTTGTAGTCTTCCCATGTGGCTTTATAGTTAATTTCCTTGATATTTTGATATTTTACACCTTTAAATTACGCTTCCTCTTAGCACCAGTGTACAAATGTGCATCTTCTAGACTGCTCACCTGTGTCCGAGAGAGATCTCCTTATTTTTAACAATTGGGAAGCTGATTCAGTTTGATTTAAAAAGTAAAGTCAAGCTTGCTTTTTTTTTTTCCCCCCATTGTCAAATACATCTCCTACATGTTGCAGGAACCAATGTACTGTTGGACTATTTCCAATGCTACAAAACAATGTGAATTATCTGTGGTTTTTTTCATAGTGGATACTTTCCTACTTAGGGGTCTCTCCTCTCTTAGTCTATTTCCTTCTGTGAGCTTGGTCCAAATTGCCCTAACTCCCTGCCTATAATATTTCAACTTCCTTCATTCCTCTCAGCTCTACATACAAGATATTTTGTTGGAAATACTTTGGATGGTGGGACCTACACTTGAATTGGAAAACAATGAGTTTCATTGCACGTCCTCTCCTCAAATTTGTGGTAGACCAATTTTAGTTTTAATAATTACATTTTAGCTAAATACAGAAAAATGTGAAGTTGCGAAGTCATAGAAAAATAAGCAAATATCAGAATGGGATTAATCTGTTGTGCTTTCTTTGAAATATATCAGCAAATGCTCTCTACAGACTGAATTTTGAATACACTAGAGGCTTTACGGTATTTTACCCCAAATCCCAATAACCAACCTTCATAATTCTGCAGCCAGTTTTTATAAGATGAAGGCATTCTGCAGAAAAAGAATTTTCAGGACTTTATCACCTACTGGTGAGAGATAGCTTAGTAAGAGGAGCCGCATGTATAATGATCAAAATAAAACCTTGTTCTCTCATTTTAAACTCAGCCAAAGTGTCTGTGTTGACAATTACAGTTTTGCTTGAGTCATGGAAATGGAATACACTTGGAAGATCTTCTGAAAATGAGTTAATGCTCTTGTCTCTCAACCAACAACGTTAAAATAAAATTGTCTTGCTCTGCTTTTGACGAAATGCTTTTGTCATACCTACATAAATAATGAAACAAAATCACTTCAGTTATACAACCAATGATTTATACTAATACTTAGTTTCACTGAACCAATGAACCTTAGGAATAGGAGAGGTAGAAACTTGAACCGTCAGGTCTTTGTTGTGCAGTTTGGCGCATGTTGAGCTGTGGAAGGTATTATTCAAGCCTCAGAAGTTGTGTGGAGTTGTGGAACAAAAATCAAAATCAGGTTTGGATTCCATTCAGCTTTCACTCACGTCAACAAAGTCTTTTCAGCAGAGTGTTTCATACTGTTTCTTTTATTCTGGTTTTAAATAAACAAAGGAGAGTGGTCTCACACGTGCTGGATTTCTTCTTTCCCGTTAACCACGAGCAGAATTTTCTGTGTAGTCATCTCTCTATTTTTAACTTTTCCAAGGTTTTTACATCAGCTTTACTAAATTTCAGTAATTTATTTTTACCACTCTAGATAGTGGTTCTCCTTTCCTATCATTAAAGCCTTTCAGACAGTTTTGTTTTAATAGTAGTATTCTGTTTTTCTGAATTTCTTTTAGGCTATGAGCATCTTTCTTGCTTAGCTGTGCATATCACGTTGCAGAAATGATCACAGAAAAATTAGCTTTTATTATTATTGTCCTTGTCGCTAGTAATAGTATTAGCAATAATAAAGGCAGTTTAATTATGCAGCATTAGCAGCATCAGGCATCCTATCAAGCTCTAGTTCTTGCTTAAAACTAGCTAAAAATCTTCAACAATGGAAATTGGATCTAAAATTGAGTTTTCTTTTAGCACCCCTGCTTCAGACCTTGTCAAAGTCCAGGTTAAAGAACAATTGCAATGGTTCTGGTCTTGCACCTGATCTTCCTCCCTCTGCCTGAGCTGGTATTAATTCTAATATTATTAGTTATTGTTAATGTTATTATTTAAAGCGCCTAGTATCTGCTAAGAGCGTTCTTGCAGAGAGACTGCCTGGTCTGGCTGGGCCTTCTGTACGGGCCAGCTGCTTAGAGAATACAGCCCTTCCTATGCAAGCCTTCAAAAATAATGCAGTGGATTTGTGTGCTCCGAGGGCGTGCTGTGTATCAGCAACAGATAACCAGTACTGTGATGATTTAGATTGCAGAAATTATATCGGGAAGAATAAGTAGCCAGGACAGTTTTGAACTACTCTGTCCTGGTGGGAACCAAAATTTCAGGTGTTGCATGAAGAGGTATAGCGGTGTATCTTCATGCAGTGAGGCATGAATAAGCTTTAAAAATACATCTGATTGCAGGAGAGCCTGACACTTCAGTTGTTATTTCAATAATGTTTCTGGTAGACTGGATCAGGAAAGGATTTTTAATTGATTCTGCAGAAGCTGCTTTTTTCTTACTACTGATGGCATTATGGATAAAGCTATTTTGCTGAAGACATAAAAAAAAGTACCTGTATTTCACAAAATTTTCTAGTTTAATGTATTAATTCCGATTTTGTGTTCAAAATACCATGTTATTTAATAGTAGAGGAGGTATCCTATTGAACCAGTTACACAGAATGAAGATAGTTCCCATCTAAAGGAGCTTATTCTAAATAATACTGTGGTTTTCATAGTGTTTGCACTTTAAGAAAAATTGCAACCGAGTATTTTTTGCTTGCACCTTCCAGGCTCTAACCAGAGAGTTACAGCACAGCGTACAAGAGCTGAGAACAAAAATCAAACAGGCAAAAAAAATGGGAGAATTGAAAGCATGCACAAAGAGTCTTTCTCAAGAGTCTGTTCAGTTGGCAGCATCTATTCTTAATGTTTCAACAGCTGATCTTGAGGAGATATTAGAAGTAGAAGAAGATGAGGTAAGTTACTTTAAGGACTCTTCACTAGAAAGGGGGTAGATCAGAAAACGCTGTATCTTTTTGTTCTTGAGGAAAAGGATTTCCATCTGAAGACTAGAATTTCATTGTGCAGCAGCATCCAGCACAAAACCAACAGAGCAGTTGGATTTGAATAAAAAGGTCAGGTTAGAGACTCATAAGGTTGCAAGACTTTGGGTGTGCATAAATAAAATATAAATATACTGTTTTGAGCATGTAAATGTGGAGACATTATTTGAAAATCCTTAGTAGTTTCCTTTTCCGTGAAAGTATTTGGCAGGGTTACACATTTTAAATAGACTTCTGCATTAATGAAAACAAAATTAGAATGTGTCTTGCTGTGCCAAATTGATTCTGTTGATGCTTCCTTTCTTGAATTGTGATACCTATTAAAAGTATTCCTAGTAGAGACATGGTTTCTGGGGGAATCCAAGGCTTTTTTTTGTTGATTGTAACATACATTTCACTATGAAGTATTTTATAGTGTTTCATCAAATCACCCTTTATTAAATATATAATAATCTGATTTCTTATCCAGATTTATTTAAGCCTGATCAAATAATACACGGAAAAGCCTGTAGACTTGCTTTAATAAGAGTGTCTAAGAGTTGACCATTATTGGGCTGTAACAGTACTCTGGTGATGACTCAGATTTAGCCCTATTGGAGCTTTATATTACTGAAGTCACAAAAGAGAGTTTTCATGCTGGTTAGTAAAGATGCATTGTATGTATATGCACTGATATGGATTATATTCATGAATACAAATAAAATGGACCAATCTCTAGCCTATTTACCAATATCGGTACATCCTCGTAGAGAGATTCACTTTGTCAGAATTGTTCCATCCTTACTTCGCTTTCAAAGTAATTTCTACATGCTATGTACTTCGTTGCAATCACTGTTGTGAACTTATGTGTAAAACACAGAAATATCCTTAACTATAGACAGAAGATAAATTTTAAATGCAGGTGATGAATTTCCACTGAACAAATTTTAGATACAAATTCCATTTATCAGTGTGTATACTCAGGGACCTTTACATTGAACTTGTAGAATTTACACATAGATCATATGTACAACTGTACATTCATATGAAAAGAACATGCTGCGCAAATTTCTAGGGACAATGAGAGACAAGGATAGGTTTTTAAATGTGACAGAGCCCTCACACTTGGTGGAAATGCAGCAGATAACTGATTTTACAATAGTTCCCACCTCCACATGCTGTTTATTTAATGGATATGCAGGTACACATTTATTGTTCATTATGTTCTTCTCAGGTGGTGTCAAAATATTGTGTCTGTTATATTTCTTTATTTCTAGGAAACAGTGAAGGCAAAAAAGGAATTTGAAAAAGATAAAGAATGGCTGCAGCATATACAGAAGCTTCTTGAAGCACAGGTGCTAAATTTACATCTTCCCTTAATGCATTATAACTTTCTACTCTCAGTAGCTAAGTGGTTTTAGGTTGCAATTAATCTGTTTCACTTGTAATTATGTTTCCATTGATGGTCCCAGACTATACTGTGAAAAGACAAGGTAAAATCCTTGTTTTGTAGCATTTCCTTTTTATTTCTTTTAAAATAAGAGTCACTGGATGAAACTGAAGAGATGTTAGCCAAGGATCCGTGATAGCTAACTTAACAGCTGAAACCAGTGAACCAATGCTGGGAAAAACAGCAAAGACCTTGGCAAATGTGTTAATTGAATTATTGAGACAGTGTGTAATGCTTGCAAGAGTAAGAAGGATCCATTCTCTCATACCTCTTAGGAAAAAGAGATTTTTTTTATTATGTGCCTTTAAAGTTAGTAGTTGATATGGACACCTGAGGAGTTCATGGGTTTCAGTGACCTTTTACTGTGGACCTGTTTCCAGTCAATTCATGTTTTCCTCATAGCCAGACAGCTGTTTATTATCGTGTCTTCCCGCATTCTCTACAATATTTTCTACTGAGACCTCGAGCAGCTTGTTAGTGGGAAGTAAATATTGATTTGGCATCCTGTCAATGCAGAAAGAATGAAAAAATTTCCACCAGAGGCCCCTCAAACATTTTCTTATCGACATTTTCTGGGCAGAGAGGAAAGCTGCATAGAGGATGACAAGGCTGAGACTAGCAGAAATCCCTGAGGGGTCCATTGAGACTGCCGCTGTGACCTGTGTGATACTTTTTCTTCTCTTTCAAGTCTTTTTTTTAATACACATACAGTCTGCTGGGATGCTCCCCTCTTGTAAGTGATCAAGGGCAGTTTATTGGCAGGTGAGAGCCCTGCTTTTCTACCCGTAGTCAGCTTTTGTTTGGACATCACTGACAACATACACTGACTCTTGAAACTTTTCCGTTATATTTGAGTTGTCTCCTTTATTCAGATGTTGGGTAGCTGATGTCTGAAAAGAAATAAAATTTGATTTATAAATCCAGTGTTCTTAATGCATATTCACTAGCATGGGTCCATTAGCAGTGTAATTCATTTCTGTTAAGAATGTGAATGACTGAAAATATTTTGAAAGCCATTTCAAGGGAACAATCGCATCCAGATTTATATATTTTCATCATTAATAGCTTTTGTGCTTCGATTGTGTCCTATGACCAGATTTTTAAGAAATGACAGGTTTTTTTCTCTTCCATTATCAAAACTTAATATCATTAAGACTGCTTAATTGCTGTAGTGGAGGAGATAGAGATATCAGTTTGCTTTTACTGTCTTTGTCAGAAATACTGGCATTTTAATTCAACCTTGTAGTGTTACATGAAAATCAGCAGTAAAAGCACAAATATTTCTGTTCACAAAATAGCCTTAAGATTTTTTAAAAAATCTACAAATTTCAAAATTCTATTTATTTTATGGACTCCAAAATTGGAATCATATTCAGGAAATATGATGGAGAATTCTTACTCTGTTTTTTATCATCATACTTTGGCAGATCATCACAAAATTCTAAGCAGAGTTTTATCACTTCTCTTCAGCTGATACAGGCACACAACAAAAACCAGGGCAGGGATAGTGAAGGGTTGTCAAGTATGTAACCAATGATACTAGGATTGCAAATGTTAGCAGAGGATAGAGGATCTCATTGCTGTATCAGTTTGTGTACAAGTTAATAGTGATTTTCAGTGATTTTTGCTCCATCTTGTGGGGTTCCTCAGGAGGAGCTCTGAAGGTAGAAGTAGTTCTTGGCAAGCTGACCGTCTTTACAATTACAAGAAAATTAGTGCTTTTTGAAAGCGGCCAGCTCTGCTTTTCATTGCTGTCCATGCTAAGTCACATGGATGGAAATAGATGGCATTTCTTGGTGTCTACTTGGGAGCAGCTCACGGAAGAATGCTATGCCCTTTAAAATGCTAAACTCGTATATTGTAGAGAGTTTGGTTGTGGTTTTCTTTAGTAGGCATTGCTAATATTTCTGATCAGAACTGACTGCTCACTTAACGACAGAGGCTGGCAAACTGTGTACCCGTTTGCGTATTGAACAAAAATGCAGGCTTGCCCTTTTCTTTCATTCTGAGAAAATGTTCAGTTGAAAATTGCATCAGAGCACTTAATATTGCAGTTTGATATAGTGTCTTTTTGTGCCATTGAGCCAGGACTTGGAACATAATTGCCCAACAGTATTGATTTAATTGCCTAGGTTTATTTGTGGACTCCTAATTATTGACTGGAGGTAAATTTAATGGAGAAACCTTTATGAACACTGGGAAACTGCTGCTGTTGCTGTTATACATAATGAACTGCATCATATCCCTTTAGATCATTCTTCAAGCTAATTTTATCCCGCTGTGACAGTACGATAACATTTAAAATGTCATAGACATTTTATTTTTATTACTGACATACGCCATTTTACTGGTGCATTAGAATTTTGGCGGGGACTGAGGGAAGCACTAGTTGCTTTTTACTGTCATTTTATAGATTCCCCTAAAGTGTAATGATGAAGAATAGCACACCTCTGTTTTACATTTCATCTGTACCTTTATTTTCCATACTCGTATGACTTGAAAAAGTCTGTCAGCTTTACAAGAATGTTGATATTTCAGTGATAAATTTTTTTTCATTCCTGAAGCTCACAAACTGCAGCCAGAGCTTGTGTGTCCTTATTTTACCAAGTACTGTGAAAACACATGTGAATAAACTACCCCACTGCTGAGAAGCTTGCAATTTGATAGACATCTCTGCATCAATATGTTATTACGCAAATAAGAACCATATAATCAAAAAGTATAGTCATGTTCTGAATTACATAGACTAGGTAAAAATAACATATTGTCTAAACCTACATTTTGAATGGCCAATACGTGTTTTTTCAGTTGCCTTTTTGGATTGGTGCATTGGCTTCCAGTGACTAGAGTGCTCTCACTAAAGTATAAAAATGAAACATTTGAATAAGTAACATTGGGATAAAAGGAAAAAGGTTCTCTTGCCTATGAAGAACCTGTATGTGGAGAGGCTTCATGGGAGAGCATGCAGCTATCTGCACAAGGGTAGCTGAGTCACGTGTACAGGTATCAGACTGATTATCCATTAGGGATGGGGCATGTGAGAGAGAAGCTGGGAGAGGTATTGCATTATAGACCACTGAGTTTTTAGCAGTTCATGGTGTTGGGGAGAGAAGGGATCAAGTATGGTTATCTCATGCATGTGGCTTTACAGCTTGCATGGCAAGTAATGAGGCTTTTATCTACTTTATCCATCACATCTGGATGTGTATGTCTTATTATTTGAACCTCGCACAGTATAGTAGCACTTTCTTTTTATAATCATAAAAGCCCCACACAAAAGAAAAAAACCCAACCAAGCAAAAAACAACAACAACAACAAAACACAAACTGCCACACACAAAACAGCAACCTTCTCTAGCTTTTTCCTGTCATAGGGAATTTATGTAGCTAAATGATGACTTCTTTTCACATAATGTAGAGAAGATTTCTTGTACAACCGAAGGCTTTCATTCATTGTAACTGAGTGTAAGGAACAGCATCTTAGAACACTCTGGTAATAAATTTTGTATGTGAGTAGAATATGTTATCCCAATCTAGGTTGTTGCCTGAAGTCTCCAAGAACTATTTTTTAATAAAATAATAATCATCTGCCCAACTCTTCCAAGCATTGAACCAAATGACAACATTGATTTAGCATGTCCCTTATCAGATGTACAGCAGCACTTGCCTACCCTCCTTCCTCACGTAGGTGTTTCAAGTACCTGCACCTGGAAAAGCAGCACCAGCGCAATCTGAACCATATCCTGGGCACCACTAACATGGATATCAGACCATCAGAAAGTAACCATGATTTTCTTGTCATTACAAGAATAAGAGCTCAGTCCTCTGCACTGGCAATCCTTTACAATATAAATCTATGTTTTATCTCATGCACAGAAAAAAAAACCAAAACACATTACATCACTTGTCTTGGGCTGAAAACCGCAAGAAATTGCCTTTATTATTCAGGATAGTAATACAGACAGGCACATATATCTTTATATAATCACATATATACGACCATCACAAAGCAGAATGGACAAAGAACAATAGTGAATTGAAGCATTTCTCTATTTTTTTTTTTTTTTTTAACTTTGACTTTTATTTTATAGTGAAATTAGGAGGTTTTGGTCATTATAATCTGGGGTATTTTAGTTTTATTTCAGATTATTCTTTGTGGTCCACTTAATCAATTTGAGGCAGTTCTGCAGTGTGTTTGGGCAAATTAATAATATGATGATCCATTTGGAGAGATTTAAAATAGGGGTAGCCACTAATTCGTGTATTCCAGAAATTAAATACATTTATTTTTTTGTTAACACATTTCAGATTTTGTGAAGCAGAGACCAAATAACGTTGTACTCTGTGAGTGGAGACACTATGTCTCATTAGAGTAACAACATTGCCTTGCGTTCATTATGAGTCTTTTCACTGACAGATCAGTGTATATTTATGCACTTGGTGCTGAGTGAGACTCAGTCATGTCGTGTAAAGTCAATAAATATTACTAGCTTATTTTTTACAGAAGGGATCTCAGAAAGAAGTAGAACTCAAGGTCAGAATAAATAGATGAGAGAAACAGAAATAATTACCATCATTCTTGACTCTTCTGGATCATGTTACCCTACAGTTACATGTAGATATCTGTCTGTTAAGTTGTGTAAGAAATACACCATTTCATTCATACGACTTTTTAGTATCAAAGAAGAAATCTGTAATTCTGGTAAAGATAAATATTTTTAAACCCACATGTAGTTTGTGCTGTCAAATTTTCTGAATTTATAAAAACCAGTTAAATACTGCTTCTCTTATAGCCTACCATAATGTGCTGATTTAGGATCACTATCACTGTTAATGCTTGCTGTTCAGATAAATTGGTTGTGGCACAAATAACTGGAAAACATTTGAAGGAAGTATCATTCTGTATTAAAATATATAATTATCAGTGGTATAAACAAGCTTTCACTCCTTAGGTGTGCACTTAGCACTCGCTGAACTCCCAAAGCCTTCCCCAAGCATATGGCAGGTTTGGAAGCTGGGATGAATACTTTGGAGTAGAGACATCTTCAACAGTTGTGAAGTTCTAGGGAGAAATGTAGCGGGAAGCTTCCCAGGATAGTTACAGAGCCATCATTAAAAGTAAATCTGACAGGCTTCTATTAAAGATTAAGACTGTAGAGATCATCCAGTTCTGTGTGTCTGTATGGAAAGAAAACCAGATAAAAACATACAGCACTTTCTCTGAAACCAACAAATGCTGAAAGAATGACATAACATTCAACTTTCAAATGCTCTTGATTTAAATTAATGATTTAAATTGAAAGAGTTATTGAAAGATCACTTTGCCATGACATGGAAGCCAGGGAGAGTAGTGAGCAGCAAGTAAAACGTAGCTAGAATGGTATGAGCCAGAGGCATCAATAAGAATCCATTCATCTCAGGCACAACATTAAGGAAGTGAAATGTATCAGAAATTAATGTAGTCAAGCTAGGCAAGAAGAATTAGAGACTTTGAGGTAATGGTATAATGTTCTCGTAAAAAACAAATTTAGATGAGGAGAGAGAGCAATTAGAGTGAACAGGATGCTGGGGTCAGTGTTTTTAAAGCACAGTAGCAAGTAAGTGTCACAGAATTTCAAATAAGATTATGTCTTATATTACTCAATGCGTTTGTGCTTAGTGAATTGGATCCATGTATTCCCCAAAAAGTCATCACAATAGCATACAGGAGAAAGCTGACAGTTGTAGATGACTACTAGAAAATTCTTACCATAGACAAAAGTTATTTATAAGAGATGGAGACACGCCTGGCCAGCAAGTACCAGCCCTTCAAAACCCCCTTTCCTGTACAAAAGGGGAATAATGCATATTATCGTCCTTTTCCTGTAACTGCAAAGTGACTGTTGAGCAACATGTAGGTTTCCATTACAGTCACTTCATGATAGATGCTTGCTATTAACAGGATTTTCATTGCTACCATTTTCGATTTTTTTTTTCTGACTTGTTAGTAATTATAACTATCAGTATATAAATTAGTATCTCTATATCAGTTCAAACATTAGACCAGCATTTGCATTTGATGTCCTTTTATGTCTAAGGTTTTCTGTTTGTTTTGTATTCTTTGTTTCATATGTCCAGGAAGCAGGCAGTACTCTGTCTGGTGTAAGTCCCATACAGTTTTGTCTATAATATGAAATATGGAGGTGAAAATATAAAATCAGAGCAGCGATACTTAGGTGTGGAAGTAGAGAGT
This sequence comes from Nesoenas mayeri, assembly GCF_963082525.1. Lineage (NCBI taxonomy): Eukaryota > Metazoa > Chordata > Aves > Columbiformes > Columbidae > Nesoenas > Nesoenas mayeri. Next base: position 16,400,258 of record NC_137542.1, on the reverse strand, counting down.
AGTTCTAGATACAAAAGTATTGCTTCGAACTGCGGTTGTGAAAAGCAGAGGAAGCTGGTGACTGGCCTGCTGAACCAGCTCTAGTATTTTACCTAATTTATTTCTGGTGGCCTTATTAGGGTGGAATTTTCTCTCGTGATATTAGCATCAGTTGTTACTTCTGGTGTTGGACTGACCCCTCGGTCACTGCTGGTCTCACCAGGAGTTCAAGAAAGCTGACAGAGCTCTGTGAAGGTGACAGAGGCTTTCCAAGGGTGGAGGAAAGTTGTTCAGCTGCTTTCCAGCATACAGTGCACTGTGCCATGGCTGTGAAAGAAAACCTCTTTAAGCATTAAAGCAGTGACAGTAAAAAATATACCAAATCTCGTTCTTTGAAGACATTGGTTGTGCAAATACATCTTTTGTATTGGAGGAGATATAAAAGAGTTTTTAACTTTTCTCTGTGAATATGTAAATACTATTTTTTTTGTATCATGTTTTAGGGGAGCAGACATTTGTATAATATCCCAGTCAATGCAACTGGAGCTTTTGGTGCTTGGGGTTTGGTTTTGTTTTCCTTTGTTTTTCTTTTTTTTTATTTGTAAGTTTTCATGTGTGAGTCTAAGGCAGTTGCCACAGCATTGAGGGCTGTACTTGTAGTTCTGTCTCACCCTCCTGAGAGCAGTGAACATACAGTACCATTTCTGCATGCCCTAGAGTTGACTGTAACCTCTTATTGATCAGCTGATTGAAGATAAATAGCAGAGATGCTGGTACTGCAGTTTACATCATTAACATGGTCAGTAAAGCATGAATTGTTCAATAAGGCGTTTATCTTTTTTCATTTTACACTGTTCTTTTATCATTTTTATTATAGAGAGCAAATTTTCAGACATTAGCCAGACAGGTGAACTTTAAAGTGCACATGTGTGCATGTGTGCTAGTTGTCAGAACTAAGTGAAATCTAATGGTTTAAAAATATTTAATAAATGTTTTTCACATGAAGGAGTGAAGTTCAATGATCATTTTTCTTACTATGTTTCTTTTCCAGTTTCCTTTTGCCTCATACTTAATGGATGCCATACTGGAAAAATTAAATGAGAAGAAGAAACTGGTAGAAGAGTACACTTCTCTCATGAAACACACTGTATAATGTTGCTAAGACCTGTCTTTGCAAAGTGTGACTAAAATATGTATTCTGTTTCCTCAAGTCTCTCCTCTTCACAGAAAGAAATGTCAATATGCATATTCAATAAATAAGTAGAAACTGTGAACTAATTAATTGTTGAATGAGAGGAATTAATTACGTTCCTATTTAGAAAGAAGTGTGGTGGTTGATTCCTGAAGACAATTGCTGCAAATCAATGCAAAATTAAAAATTATTTTCCTTTAAATGCATTAGCAGTGAGCACAGTGTAGGTTTTGTAGAGAGAGGATGGTTTTGATACAACCAATATGTATCTGTGCAATTCAGCAAATACAAAAAGCAGATAAGTAACTCGTGGTTGTACTACTGAGAACAGCAGAAGTAGGATTTATGAAGGAACTGGGAATATCATTGATATTTTGGATACCTAATTTCTTTTAGTTACTTGGTAAATCCCAGCTTTATGATAGATGATACCTAAAACTGTATGTTTGCTTTATGTTGAAAAAAATGATAAAATATTGTAGAAAAAATGTATTTAATGTAGAGTAATATTCCTGGGAAAAGCTGTATTTTGTTCTAGGTTAGAGTGTATTGTGTACAATGTATTTAATTGTATTTTAAAGATTCAAGAAAATAAAATAATTTCTAGTGTGGGTTTTTTTCATTAGTAGTCCCAGTCCTTTCTGAGCTAACACCAAGCTGCAAGCCCTAACTATTCATGGAAAAATGGTATAGAGTTTTCATCAGTTGTCTTCTTCACGCCTTTAACCTTAAGAGTGTGTATTCCTCTGGACCAATCCACATGAAAAAAAAAAAAAAAGACCCAGGTTTCTGAATTCATGTGGTAATAACATTTAGCTCACATATATGGCTCTTCATCTATGGATATCAAGTTGTTCTACAACAGATACCATTATCATTGTTCATACTGAGTGAGGAACCAGAAGCAAGATCTCTTTGACCTAAGATCACCCAACAGTTGACAGAAACAGAAGGGTTTTCTGCTCGTCAGTCCAGTACTTTTCTTAGGATGTCACCATGCTTATTTTTGGTTTATGGAGTCCATTATTTGATGTCTCTAAGAAAAGAATGAGGAAGGGAAGACATCACAAAACTTCTGCTCAGTTACATCTGGTGACAGCAGGGGCTTGAGAGAATTTTTATTGGAATTACTGAAAATCAAGCAAACATATTCCACCTACACCTCTAAATTAAGATTTGAAACTAGCCCTATACATAAAAAAGAAACACATCTTTAGAAGTTGTCAGCCACCACCTTTTCCAAAGAAAGAAATAAGGGGCATCATATGGAACTATCAGGTGACATTTTCAAAGCAAGCACAAGGAAGCCACTCCCGTGCAGTGGGAACAGAGCTGTGGAACTATTCGCCTCAGAGTTTTACTGAAGCTAAAAATTTACATTGTCTCTAATGCCAATAAAATTGTGCCAGTAAGTTTTATAGATGATAAATCCATCAAAATATATGGAAACTGTGCTCATATGATTTCCAGCAATTCCAGCAAAATGTGTTTGAAGATAATTTCAACATAACTTCTGTTGCTGGGCAATGGGAACAAAAGCTCTGTGAAGATTAGCCACTTTGTCTTCGTTTCCATGCTCTGCAAGACCTGCTGGTGCAAGTCTGATTCGGTGCTGATCTTAGTGCTTGCTGATCTCTTTTGCCTTAGTGAAAGAGCAGGGAACATCGGCTAATTCATGTGGAAAACAAAGAACTTTTGGGGATGGTTTCCCAGACTAATACCTTTTTCCCATAGCTTAAACATCTTGCTTTACTGGCCCTGTGCATTTCTCTATCTCCTGGGCACCTGGGTATGGGGAAAGCTCTCTTCTTGTCCAAACAGTAAACAAGAGCAGTGAATGCTGCAGAACCAAATTATTATCTGCTTCAACTGAAGAGAGAGAGTGTGCAAAACGAGATCCTTAAACCCAGATGGGGCTGGGATTGTCGCAGTTTTTTCAAGTATTGGAAAATACAGCAAATGTTATTTATTTGCAGCTGTTTCCCTTGTGCATCACGTCACAAGAGACACAAAAAAACTCTATAAAAAAAGTGTAGGCCTTAAGGACGGGATTCATTTTCTCCTTCTTTTGAAAATTATCAGGGCCAAGAAGTCTGATACACTTACTCAGCCAAAACATCGTATTTGGGCTCTACCAAAACAAGTTCTGCAGGATGTAGCTCAGTACAGATGCATCTTCACCCAAGTGTTCTGCAATTGTCCACCACTCCTCTGATGAGGCTTTAGCTCCTTCACGTAATTGTTCACTTGTTAAGGAGTGAACCTGAAGAGCTGCTGCCAGGGTTTGTGCTCTGCCCAAGAGGCAGATGAGGAAGGCAGTGAGTCGCTGATGGCAGCAGCACAGCGCCTTGATCAAGTGAGCAGCAAGCTGGCTACATGGGGACTGCACAGACCCTTCCCACAAAGGAAAAAACGTCCTCACTCTGTCCTGCAAAAGGCCTCTAGAAAAGATCACTTAAAGGACTTTTGACTTATCCTGTTGTCACAGGCAACAAAACAGCTTCATGTGATAAAAAATAGATTTATTGGCAATTAACAAGATTTTAATTACTGGTTCTGGTATTGAGAAGGCAAACAAATAAACAAGTGCTTAGGGCAGTTCCAGAACTGGTCCCACACGGGTCGCCTGCCAGCTGCACCCCGTGCCCTCATAAATGGGTGCTTTGTCCCTCCTGCCTGTGTGTCTACCTGGAAGCCTTACCACTAGGCAAACTTTAAGGAAAGGTCTCAAGTTTATGCCTGGGAAGAACATGGTTAAGTACTTGATATAAATGTTGGGGGGAAAAAAATTACAAAAATCTGCAGTTTCTGCGTTATTTTAGCTACCAAACAGCTACATCAGGATTTTGAGTGGGGTGGCAGTCTTCAGCCTGCTCTAAGCAAACAGTCCATGGAGAGCTGCTCTGGAGACCTGCCTCCTTGCTTTGTTTGTAGGTCTTAATGTGTGCTAGCTAATATAGCAGCATAGTAAAATAAATCCTCATAATAAATCATAGCTGCTATAGCGTCACTTTTCGAGTTTCTGAACTTAGAAATAGAAAATATAGTCCATTTCTATCATTTGTGCTGTTCTGCACAGAGAAGCTGGTGCACACAAGCCTTCTGAGCCAGCAAAAATGCAAAATGAATGGTTGCCAGGTCTGCTTCCTCAGTCCCTCAAGCAGCCTGTTTCTGTCTGGTGCTTTCTCTCTAATGCAGATGTGTAGAAAGAGCAAGAAGAAATCTCTCACTATGTTTTATTTGCTACACCAAGTTGTTCCTTCTGATGCAGAGAGGATTAACCTAAATGGTGTATTTTAAGAAACGGTTTTAAAACCCTACGCCCAGCTCTAATACCTTGCTACTTTGGCCCCTCTGAAATGTAAGAAGAGAACATTTTGAAAACAGAAGCATGCAGACTAAGGGATTCAGGTCTGTTTGGTGTTTCTTCTGTGGCATTCATCACTTTCTTGGGTCAGTGGTGTGTCTTTTGTCTTATAAATCAGCTTCCAGCCTCCAAGAACACCAAGCTGGAGAGCAGGGCTCAGATTATAATTCACTGTCTCAGTTGTGCGGTTACAATTCTGGATCAGCCTGTTTGGGTCTAGACTCATGCTAGAGCCTGGGAGCTCAGTGTGCTGCTGTGACTCAGGGGTGCCTTCTCTAAGGGAAAGACGAGGTCTGGACATTGGTGAAATGGCTTGAGCTCTGGCCTTTGACCTTCAACTCCTGCCTATAGTCAATGCCACAGCACCCATAATAAGAAGACATAGGTGGCTCTAGCAAACCAGTGCAGGTAGCAGTCATGATCCCACTCTTTAAAGACCATGAAATATCAGTCATCATCTACTTATGAAATTCAAGAGTAAGTAACCTTATCTGTTCCTCTTTGTACATTGTACTGAACAGGGTATTTTGAGTCACCAAGCAAGATTTTTCCAGAGGAAGAATACACGCGCTGTCAGGTACCCGTTCATCCCTATAAAAGCTTCTGAAGTGACTGGTCCGGGATTGGAGGAGGGTGGTTATCACTTGGGATAAAACACTGTCTGCTGAGTACCTCATTACTATCCTAAAATTATCAGGCCTACTCTAGCAAATATTTTCTTCCTTCCTGTATTTTAAATCATGGTAGCTACAGTTTCTTGTATTTTTGAAGGAGTTTTTTAGTACAGTTTTTTTAGGGTGAATATGGAACTTAAATACCCCAATGAGAAAAAGGAAAAAACCCAAAGCCATGCACTAGATTTTATGATGAAGAGGAAGAAACAAAACAACCGTCACTACTTCCCAGGTGCTCCTAATATTACAACACCACTAGTCTTTCTGCAAACTTTGCTGGAAAGGTTGCCAAGTACCTTTCAAGATGTTTCTTAATCTTTTAAAGGTTTTTCATTGAACTTGTATAATTTTATATAAACAAATGAATACGGAAGTATCAGCATTTTTCAGTGAAAAAAATTTCCATCTAGTCTGAGGTATTTTTGTAAGGAGAATAAAAAGGCTGATTTTATGAAGAAAACAATTTTTTACCTTTCTCTATCATGAATGTTGATCTGGTTCTAAAATGAACACATTTGGGTTTACTGCTTATTTAATCTTTGCTCCGCCAGTGAAGGAGAACTTCTAAACCAATCTTTCTTACTGTAAAAGCATTATAAGTACTTATTTTGATTGGTTTTATGAACATTTAAACAATGCCTTTGCACTGGAACCAGGTTCAGATTACACATACATGTTACAAATTTATTGAAGAATGGATTCTGTAGTATCAGCTGACACTTTCAAGATGATATTGCCAACAAAGCTAAACATAAAAGATATTAAAGGCAGTGCTGTTTTGAACTAACTACACCTACAAACGTCCAGATATGTCACTTAATCTGTTCTTCTTTTATTAAGATAGTCATTCTGTACCTTGGTGCTTCCTGATATGGTCTGTAGATGGCAAACTTTAACAAAAAATGGATTCAGTGCTGACTTCTGACACAGCGTGGCTGGGATACTTGATTCCTCCTGGCTGTGAAGCACCGTGTCCAACAGAGCTGTCACTCGGGCAGCAATCGCTGGTGTCTTAACATGTGAAATACACTGACTATTTACAGTCATTATGTAAAGTGTTACAGGGCGAGTCTCTAATATATAACAGCTTTTATATATATGTATATATACATGTGTATTACACACACACGCACTTTGTTGGGGGAGTATATGCGCACATGCGTATGTGTATATTCATATATAAATATGAAATCTTCGTAGTTGTTTAAATGTTCTAAGGCTTTCAAAAATCTTCATTATGTACTCTAAAATGTCAAAATTATAGTCGGAGCATCTGTCAATAGTGACTTCTATATGTTTCTGTTGTGCCATATGTTTAACCCACATAAATCCTAACTTACCTTGACAGGAATTGAAGATGTGAGTCTTCCAAAATGTAGACTTCTTGTTACAAATGAGATTCATTTGCTTCTGTCCTGAGGATTCTCCATTAGAGAAGGCACTGTATGTGTCTCCCCATGTTCCTCAGCTCTTCCTCATTATCTGAATAATCCAGTTATCTTCCGGGGTGCAATTTTTAAGGCTAGGTATTATTTACATTGAATGAGACACTGTCTGGTAAGTGTAATTATATGATATAATGTAATGGTCACAATAAATAGGAATTCAGGGAGAAATGGGAAACTTTTCGAAGTGTTCATGTAGCCATCATGCAGTGTCTCACTCTTTGTATCCTTGGAAAAGAATAAACCTATCTACACCATTATTTTTACTGTGTAGTGTCCTGAAGGGAGATATATTACATTCAGTAGAATAATATTTCAGAATATTATTCTACGTCTACAAGACCTTGAATCCATTCCATTTACTTCCATGCTTTATTTTTTCTCATTATCCACTATTCTTATACATGAGGGTTTGAGATTTTGCAATTTAAGGATTCCCAGGGTATAATTATTTGAAATTTCCTGTGGTATAAATGATTGAGAGGTCTGAGAATGCTCCCTTCTGCTGCAATCACATATTTAGAAATCAATTCAGTTCTGTTGCTAGCTGTGTTAAATTTTTGTTGTTAGCTTCAGGAAGGCAGACAGGCTATGGAGTCAGGAATGTCTGTATTTTAATTGTGGCTGTCATTTCTTTAGCTGGGTTAATTGCCTTTTCTGTTTCACCTCTACAATCAAATTAATATTTAGCTAGCCTCTAAGCTGAAGATGAGAACATGGAAAAAGGGAGATAATTTCAATAGTTGTGTGCTATTTTACACAGTTTATTCATCACCATTGGATTGCTTCGTATTACTAAAATTGGATATGAAACTACTATGTGAAAGGAATATATCTCCAAACAGGTCCAGAGCAAGATAAACAAGGACTGTAGCTTGTTGAGGATATTGGCTCAATATCCTGAGATTTTTAGGCCAACAGCCTTTCTGAGATGAGTGGATTAATATTTGCATCTTGCTCAGCTACATAAAAGTTCAGCATTTTGTGAAGGACATTTTAGAGCACAGTTAAATGACTGAGGAAATGTTAGGCTCACACCTTTGTGAAAGAATGAGTTTACCAGGCTAACAGCCTATTCTGATATCATATCAGATGATACAGAGAAGAGCTTCAAGTGACTACAACCTGTTGAACCTATTGCAGAGCATAGATTTGACATCTTTCTGGAGAATGATAACTCCTTTGGTAAAGGAATAGCTCATCATTATCTGTAATTCAGCTGATCCTAGATTTTGAAGGATGTTCTTTCATGTTTTTTTGTTGTTGAACAAAACAGAACTTGCAGCATAAAATGTTACAATTTGTATTTCAATAGGTATTCAACCTGGGCTGAAGAACTGATGTGATGGAGAATCCAGTCCAGAAGCCCTGCAATCAGTAACTCTCACCGCTCAAGGTTTCCCATTGAAATTGTCTAAATTCAGTTTCAATGCCTGGCATTTATGACTATCAAAAACTCCCCCTGTGCAGGTAATAAAGGCTGTGAGTTAGGCAGAACTTTCATTGTAAGTCATGGTGAACATGTCTGGGGAGGGGCATGAGTGGACCACAAGCAGTGTAATGCATCTTTGCTACATCTTTACACATTGCTCATTCTGCAGAAAAAGTGTTTAAAATATGTGCCAAGTAATGGTCTCACTATGTGATTATTATTCAAAATGTAGTGTTATTTCTCTGTTCTATTTGTTCTTTTTCTAGTTGTACATGTAAGGATCACATTTACCCTCAGCTACAACTTTGCATTAGGAGCTCATGTTTAACTGGTTATTTCAAAGGAATAACCCTCATAATGTAGGTATGGCCAAGGTCTTTCTTCTGTTTATGATCACACCTCAGAATTACCAGAGCCAGAGCTCTACCTGTAGCTTATCTATGTGAAAATCAGGGTTTACAGATGCCAATTGAAAATGCAGTGATCTTTACTGTAAAAATAATGATTTTGTCTACAGTGTACCTTTTACAAATGTAGATGGAAGAATAATATTGACCTTATAGAAAAGCTAGGATGAATGGTTAGTTAAATGCTTATTTATGTAACTTACTATGTCTATTGAATTTGAGATGTTCATATAGTAAAGCTGCTGATTCTGCAATTTTTATTCAAAATCAGACTTTTTAACTTCTGAAGAAAAATAATACATTAAAAATGAAAACTGCTTATAGTAGTGGAATATCATATACATAAGAAATGCATAGAAAATGTTTTGGGAGTCTTATCCTTACAGTCCACCCTTGAGCAGCTGGCTCAAGACAGGAATTTTTCTTTTCAATTTCTTTTGTTGTTGTGCATGTTTTCCCAGCACTAAAAAGGAAGTGAGTCTACTGGCTGGCACAAGTGCGACATGAGCTAGCCCCAGGGATCTGTGATCTGTTTCAGATAGAACAGACCAGCTTAATGGCCTGAAAACCCCAAGATGCTGTGAGCTAGGGCACCATCTCATTGACTTCCTTGTGCCCTGCCAGGCCTGCAATGGAGGCCATGTGCAGACTCCAGTCTCCTCCAGAATCGGGTCACAGACGTCGTGAGACGGTTCTCATAACACATGCCAGAGAGCTGGGAGAGCAGGGTATTGACAGCCACCAGTTGAGTGACAGACCTGCAACGTTCAGGCAAAGTGAAGTGATGACTCATGTCCAACATCAGCCCAGGAAAACCAAAAAACAGTCCAGCAGCAGCAAGGAAAACGACTGGAGGTAGGCACTCCTACAGCATAGCTTAGCGCAGGACTGGTGTCCAAACCTGAGCTCAGCTTGGCTCCTAAACTGAGGGGCTGGTGGTGCTGAGTGAAGATTCTCAGAAGAGCCTCATGGTGCTGACAGCACTTTTCGTTGCTTTTCCTGCAGAGTAGAGTTCACTTCCCACTTCAGTCCGTGAGGCTCCCGTGTGTTGGTCCTCTCAGCTTTGTGTTGATTCCTTGATCTTTCTTGGCTCCTGCTCTCATCCTGACATGGCTTTCCACGTCTTCACAGGTAAGAATATAGGGCTGTGAAGTCAACAAATGTTCATATGCCACTGATCTAGTTGTTGTTGTATTCATATATTGTTTTAGAAGTAATGTATACTGGATGGGAATGCCTGTGAAGTGTGAGCCTAAACTACCAGAGCTCATGAAAAAAAATCTAGTACATCAGTTCAGCACTGAATGGTGATCATCACCTTTAAAAGACAGTAAAATGAAATGCCATGGTCTTCTCCTCTGTCTGTCATTTAAAATAAGAAAATAACCAGTTGTTTGGGTTTTTTTTTTAATATTTTGTTAATAAAATTCTCTCCTTCAGAGGAGGACATTAGTGGGGCTTCTTACAGAAGGAAGTGGTTACAGAATAGATTCTCAGTACTTTAAGACTGAAACAACCATGACCTCCCCTCCAAACAATGAATGGAGAGCACGTTGTTTGCAATTTATTTGAACCAACACTAAACCAAATACGATTCAAATGATCTTTTTCAGGACATAGAATTATTCAGATCAGTGTGATCCTCTTCCTTTTCTATGTTTATCATTTGAAATTTGGTAATTGAATTAAATATAGACTGTTTCTAAATTATTTTAAAATATTAAGTGGGTGGGTATTGGACACGTACTCTAAGCTTGGAGAGGTAAATCAGGAACTGAAGTATTAAAGAAGCAGAGATTGCTTGTTTTAGGTACTGACCTTGTCTCTAACACTGGATGGCACTGAAGTACACACTATGAAGACAAGCAGGGTACAGGAAGTGCCTAAGTTCCATCGCAAGGCTTCTTTTTGCATGGAATTAACTGGATAAGGGTTTTTCCTGGTATTAACATCTCCCAAAATAGCATCTGTATTTAAGGTGCTATGTAAAGAGGATTTGTAAGTCATTTGTGAGGTCTGAATCAGAAATAATCCTGGCATTGTGACAGAAATTCAGCAGACACTTGGAATGGTGATGATTTAATAATTTAGACTGAGACTTCAAGGCAGAGTACAAACTCATACGAAGCAGACTAATTTTCTATGTGGTTTTGCATGACCATGACTTACTTACTGAGTGACATATACCAGTTTGTTGAGAGTTGAATACATGCTCTCTGATGAAGCGAGAAATTTCAGTTTTCAGCAATATGAAGGGTTTGCAGTGGTGCAGCTCAGATGAGGAAGGGAACCAAGCATGTGCTGAACTGTAAGCACACTGAAATTCCCCTGGATGTTGAGTAACCTCCTGCATCGTTGTTGACCGTTGTGAGAAGAATGAAGAATGAAGATGCAATGCAAGTACCAGATGAGTGGCAATGCCTCCTCAAATCTGCACCTACTGTGTATTCCATAGAAGGCAAGTCTCAAAACAATCCATTTGGGGCTGATTTTGAAGAAGTTGTCTTGCCTGTATTTTAAGTTCTGCATTTTTGTTACGCAGCTCTCTTGGATCTTAACATCTATTGCAGATGAGTGATTTAGAGTCCTGCTTGCTGCAGAGAAATGTTTAGGTGACTTAAAGAAAGGTGTGACTTAATAACATGTCTTGTGTTTAGCAGAGCAATGAAAGAGCAGGATCTTTCCATTCTGAACAAGTCTAAGACCTTGTCAAGTCACTTGTTTGCTATGACACAGGGGCTCTTTGCAGGAGGTGGTCTGATTCCTTCATATGACTTTCCCCTTTTTTAAAAAAAATTTGTAAATTGTAATAGGCGGTATATGATTTTATTTATTTATTTTTATTTTCCGAACCATAATGATTCGTTACCATTTATTTATATTTTTGTCCTTGGATATGTGCTGTTAATTTTGATCCTTGCACTAACTTGAAACATGATGCTGTATTTAGCCAAAGATAAGTATCATAGATGGATCAGTTCATTAAATAAAATCCAACGTTTTCCTTGACCAGTAAACATAGCCTAGTAATAATTTTAATATTGTAATTTTTAGCACAATCATTATTTGAATGAAGTCTCCCAGCTTCCTGTACATGCAAACTCTAGTCTTCAACACCTTTCCAGTGGCCTCCAAAACAGCTTCGGAACTGGAGAATGTTCTGTGTTGCAGGTGTAAGCTAATCAAAGCTTAATACTGACACCCTCAATCTAAGAAGCATCTTTGTTGACAAACTATTGAGATCAGTAAGTTTTCATCTACAGAGCTGGATGATGGAAACTGGCACATGGTGGCAGCATCTGGAACCAGATTAGCATCAACATCTGGCTAGTAATTGATATTTAACCTCAATGATAAAAGCCAACACACGGATACAACATATCTAGTATGATTTATGTCTTACATCTGAGGAACACTTCGCAACCAAGGAATTGAAAACTGGGGACAAGATTATTGTGTCTATCCAGAGATACAGGATGAATCAGTCATAGTCCAAGTCAGGTATTAAATACAGAACCACGCAGATCACAGATCACAATTAGATATGATAGCCTGTGGAGTTCATGTTTCTTTTAGCTGAAATGGGCACCCATACTGCTTTTGCTACATTTTACTTCTGCTGTCATGTGCTTTGCTGCAGTGTCCCATGCTGGTCAGTTGTACTTCAGACACCTAAACTTAAATGACTAGTGATTCTGTTTTGAAGCTATCCTCAAAGAACTGGAAGCCTGTGCAAATACCATAACAAGGATGGGAAAACTGCAAGGAGATAACCTAAGAAGCACTTTTTAATAGCTGGATTATTTCACCTACAAACAAGTCCAGGAATAAAAGCACACTATTATAGAATAAGATTTTTTAATATTTTAATCATTTAAAAATAGAGATGCAAAGCTGTTGCAATTCTAATATAACTTTTACATTATCCAATAATAAAATCTGACATCAGCGACTCACTCCTTCACTTCCTATTCCCTCCAAACTTTTAAGAAGATTTTGTGAGAGGGACAAACGGCGGCTATTCACTTTTAACTTCTATTCCTCTGAAACCTGCTGACTGAAAAAGAGTAGTGACTCATTGTTCTTGCCCATGGTTCTTTCCTGCATAACATTTGTCGATAATGTGTGAAATGCTACACATATAAACCAAGAAGAACAGGCCTCTTCTTACACTCTGTAGATTGGAGTCAGAAATCCTAAAATATTGTTAAAAATACAGTGACTTTCCAACAAGCAAATCAAGTGTCTCACCTTTTCATCAGTTGCTGATTTCTCCTAAGTAATCAATGACTTGGCTTAAAAGGAATTGTGGATGGACAGAAAAACAAACCTCCCTTCTTGTGAAATATTCAATGGCACTTACTTTACAGGGGTTACACACCAGTCTATCAACACAGAGAGAGGAAAATAAATCAATTTTAACACATCTATAGATGGTCCCACAAAATAATCCTGATCGATGCTCATGAAATTTTCAGTAGAGTTCAACCCTGAGTAGCAGTAAATTGCTTCTGACATTGCAGTGGTTTATATATCATTTTTGTTGGCTTAATGAAATACGCATGTGTACGTTCTCCCTTTTCTGGCCTTGACTCTTCCTAATGAGCTTATCTTTTTGTAGCCTTCATTTGCCATAGCAGCCATCTTAACGCAAAGGGAAAAATATAAACAATTTGATAATTGCTGTGAGTTAAACTTGGTATTAGCTGTATTCTAGTTATTAAATACTTTCTAGGCTTCATGCAATGGCCCACTCAAGCCACCTGTCCTAATTCTGCTTATGAAAAAAATATCAGGAGTCATTGATTAAAAAAAATCAATTCAGAGAATATTATCTGGCCATAATTATCCTGATCAGCTTATTAATTACTACTATTTATATTAAAATTTTTGTAACCCACCATAAAACCAAGAAGCCTATCAGGAAGAAGTGATAGTTTTTTTAATGAAGAAGAAGAAGACTATGCTTTAGAGGTTGATTCCTAATCAAACTCAAGTCATGGGATAAATGATTGAGTTCACTCTGGGAATGGGATAACACTGAGATCTCTGAATTTAGGCAAGAAGTTATGACCAAAGAACAGCAATGTAGGATGCCTTGCTGGTTGGTTATACTCATGAATGAAGCTGATTAACACCATGGTTTTGATGCAACTGGTAGCAGAAGTGCACAGAACAGAATTAATTTATTTAAATTCTGATGGGATTGCTAGGCCAGGATAAGCTCATCTCTCTGAATCTCATTCAACTCCTCTACCGTACCTTCTGCTCTCTGTTTTTGCCTCTAGTGTCTGATGTGTAAGGACCACAATTGTCCAGCCTTACGAAGAACTCATCTAAGCATGTGGCTGATGTCACCTTTGTACAGTGAATGTACATGCCTGATATTTGTAAACTTCTGAATTTTGTTTCTTGGTGCTTTTTCTTGTATATTAAGAATTGACTTGGCGATATATATATATTTCTCTACTTTTTCTTATTGTATGCAACTTTTACCCACCTAACCTTTCATATTTATTTTGGCTGGAATAGAGATAATATTACTTCATAGCAGCTTGTATGATGTTGTGTTTTAAATTTGTGACTAAAACAGTGTAGATAACACACCAACATTTTAGCTATTGCTGAGTTGTGCTGGCATAGCATTGAAGCCTTCTCTATTTCTCAAGCTGTCCCCCTAGCAAGCTGGCTTGGAGTGCACAGAATCTGGAAGGGGACACAGTCATGACAGTTGACCCCAAAGGGATTTCCCATACTATCAAGCCCAGAGAAATAAAACAAAACAAATAAAACCAAAACTGGAGTAAAGAAGGAGGAAGAGTAGATGTTTAGAGGTATGGTATTTGTCTTCAAAAGTGACCATTATCCATGATGGAGCCTGGCTTTTCTGGGAATGGCCAAACACCTGCCTGCTGACGGGAAGTGGTGAATTAATTCCTTATTTTGCTCTGCTTGTGTGTTCTGCTTTTGAGCTCTGCTTTTGCTTTACCTATTAAACTGTCTTTATTTCAAAATACGAGTGTGTGCACTTTTATCCATATGGTTCTCTCCCCCATCCCACTGCAGGGGCAATGAATGAGTGGCTGTGTGGAGCACAGATCCCCACTGGGGATAAACTGTAACACCTGTCTTCCTCAGATATTTTTCTTGTAGTACTGGACGCCCAGTTACAGAGTCCTGTGACCTCTTACTTAGTTTCATTACAGACACTGATTTCCTGTTCCTAACAAAGTCTTATTGTTCTGTTAGGAATTCATTGTGTTCTCTGCTCCACGCCCAAACCTAGTGACATCTCCAAGCTTCTTGTTCCAGAATCTGCTCCTAATCCACTCTCTCAGTTGGTGTTCAGTCCTCCAAAATTATATGACCTTTTTTTTTTTTTTGGTGTGTGTGTGTGTGTGTGTGGTTATCAACATGCTCTCTTTTCACTTCATTTAAAATAGAGGTATTTTCTTACATTTCACTTTTATATGCAGTGCCATTCTCCCTGGTTTCATAGAATTCAGTTACCATTGCCAAGCTTAAGTAAAAAAGACATTTAATTTATCATGTACTTCAAAAACAACTACTGTCTTCTGCTTGCAAAGTAAACTTCTGTTTAAAACTTTTCCAATACCCATCTCTACAGACCCAAAGTCTGTACTCATCCATACAACTTTGAGATACAGTGGGGCTTTTAACTACTGCATCTTCCCCATTAGGATTTCTTTCCTTTCTAAGTGGTGACAAGCCATTTCTCAGGTTGTGGTTCTACAGTTACCTTAAACCAACAGAAATTCTGTCTGCCATTAAAAGTGATGATCTCTCCATCACTCCTTGGTTTGGCTGCATGTCTTGCTACTGCCTTTGGCTAGTCCTAGCAGCTATGTAGGTAAATGCAAACTGAACCTTTTTTGTTTCCTTTGGTTATGAAGAGAAGCTGCTAAATTAATGTATGCTGTGATTAAGTTACAAAAGACATACCAATAGTTAACCAGTTGACATGATAAATGCTTTCTCACCTGCTGAAAAACGAGGGGATATTTTTCAAGTTTTAGATCCTTCTGCATGACCAGAGGGAGACAGAAGATTAAGTAATGCATTGTTTAGAAGCAGAGTGCTTAGCTTATAGTAATTAATAGATGTATTGTAAGAAACTCATCAATTGTAACTAACTTCATACTAACCTTCTGATTATGCAATTATTTCTTAGTATAGATGTATTGTATGCTTCAAATTTGCAATAATTGTATAAATACAAGCAACGCAAGAGCCTCCAATCATTGGAGCACTTATGGAGGATGATCCCAAGTGTTCCCCAGTGCCTGTTCCCCAGCTCTGTTAATAAAGAATGCCTGTTTAACAGTATAATTGACTCTGCTGTTAATTTTATTTCTTTGTTTCAGTTACTTTTCAGCTGTGTTACTGTACTGACTCAACTTACCGTAAAGATGCAGAAATTCAGCTCGTCACAACACGGAGTAGGAAGAAGGGCAGAAAAATACCACAAAGTTGGGGGAGAGCAAGAGGTGACAGGGACCTTATCCTCATAACTTAATCTTCCTGCAAGACATCTACTTACTTTGTGTTCACCTGCAACAGCCTTTGTATAACAAGGCGCTGTGTCCAGACCCAGATGTAATACTGAGCTTCTAAATTTAGGTTCTCTTATGTGGCAAGAATGAAGATATGGGTGAGATTCTTTTGGCATTAGATGTAAGATCCCCTTTGATTTAAACAGAATATATGTTTCACTTTTGGGAACACAGAATTCAAAGTAGTCCTTATTAGCTGCTGTGTGCTAAACATATCTTTCATTGTGTTTTAGCACGCTAAGAGTGCTAAGGCTGGTGAAGATCCCAAAAGCAGAATTGATTGGAACCTGTAGAAAACCACATAGTTTTTATACACTATGGATAAAGTAGTATGCACAAACAGGATAGTCCCACAGTTAAAACACTGAGCTTTATGAACATAGCACTCAGTTTTACCTTTTGGTGTACAGATTGTTTCAACTCTTATTCTGACCTTGTGGATATATCTACACTACAGATTTGGTAGATTATCTCACAACAACGTAATGGAAACTGTTTAGTGACTGCACCACTTTTCATGTGCCTCCTGCAAATTTACCCTCCTGGAGAAATGCCCTGGAAGATCCTAAATATTGGCAGAAATATTCACAAATGAACAATTTAATCTTAAGTCAAATAGAAAAATTGTTTGCTCCAGAAAGCTTCAGATTAAATAGCACCTAAAGCCTAGCTTCAGTAAGAGTTAACAGCATTGTGGGCATTAAAATAGTGAGTGCCCAGTCTCATTTTAAAAAAAACCAAACTCTTCTTGCAGCATGTTCAAAAGTACTTTGTGACACAGTCTCGAAATGTTTTACTCTACCATGGCAAATGAAAATTATTTGTGTCTGAAAAACTTTTCTTCCTTTCAGAGCAGTTCTCAAAACACCCAAATAACAGCACATCTTCCTTGGAGGAGATAGCAGGGTGCCAGGGTCCATACGAACAGTCACAGACCCCATTGTAAAGATCATGACACAGAGTGCAAGAGTGCCTTGAGGTTGCTAGTGATGTTAAAATTGCTCTTAATTCAAACAAGGTATTTTAATTTGAAATCTAAACACTTTACAAAATTTGTAAAGTAGAAATCAAGGACAACAATGCTTCCTATTTCTATCTGAAAAGCAGAGTTGGTTATCCACTGATGACTAGATCCTAGTGGATTCAGAGTTTGCAAACTATTCTGTTGTCTTCAATTTTCTCTTTGGAGACTCCATTCAGAGTAAGATCACTGCACTAATCAAAGAGGAGACAGCTTTGGAAATCATCCTGTAATTCCTCTTCCCCTTTGGAAATGAGTCTGTCATTTTTGCACAGATAATATGTTAATTCTTGTATTTGGTGAATAATTTTGCAATAATCAAAATCTCTCATTATTCTTGCCCTAATTTACTAAGTAATGCAATGTGTAAGTTTCCATCTGAAGCCTCTCCATATATTGACATCTGTATTTCAAATAAAAAAAATATATCAGTAACCACCACCTAACAGAAGCATAAACATGGAAATCAGACTCATGGGTTAAATAAAACCAGATAAAACAGTAATCAGCTTCTTTAAGATGATAATGTATTTGGAGTCACTAATTCCCCAGCTTTATCTGGGAAGAAACCCATAAGACCAGGCCATTGTTTTTAAGCAAGTTTGAAGATTTGGACATCAATTTTTCTGGTTTCCTTTTTCTCCACCATGAGATAAAAATGGTATTGTCTCACCAGATGCAGGTAACTTCCTACCACATCCTTATGACAGAAGGGAAAGAAATGGAAAGATCAAAGGGCAAAGAAGGCATACAGATGCAGTGAAATCTAACATGTGAATCAGTCAGCAGAAGAGGTGTCAAGAGGTTCAAGAGGAACGAAGGCAAAAGCATAACATAGCATTTGAAAGATAAAATATGTAGGGAAAGAATGATTGTGAAATAACAAAAAGAAAAAGACAGTAAGAAAATATCTTGTTGAGTTAATGAGGGTCAGGAGGAAACATACAAGGAAAGACAGCTTCCGTGGCTGTGAGTTTGTCAAGGACTGCTTTGAAAATTTGTGTGAAAGACTGCTCTTTGGATGATTAATGCAAGTCATGTACCTTACCTGACATACTACAGTTCTTTAGCCTCTTTTTATAATGGTGTAACTGGAACTACCCAAACACATGAGAAAAGTAATGCTGAAAGCAATGTAATGGAGAGATTACACTTAATAGGAGTTGGAAAGATTTGGATTTCTGAAAGATATTGGATTTTCTCCTCAAAATAACAATTGTGCTTGGCCCTTTCCCACATACTGTGAATAACTTCAGAAAGCACTTTGGAAGTGATCTAAAATAAGAATCTGTTAAGACTTGTAAGAACAAAGCTGCAAAAACTTTAGCCTATTATTATTTGAGCACAGAATCACAATATACAGTTGAAAGAGTGCATTCCTCAATGGCAGTTATTTGCCACTTTTTTGCTTACTAAGCAGACCCACTAATTGTGATGATAATGTGAGAGTTTAGTGCCCTAATGATTGTTCACTGTTAATGCTAATTCACTGACCTTAAGCAGCTTGCCTGAAGATAGTTACAATTTGGCACTGCCTGAAGTCTTGGATGTTGAATGGATGAGCAGTAAGTGTTTCCTTCAATAGTCCATTTCTGACTGTCAGCGCGAACTTTTGGCATGCCATCAACATCTGCAAGAAGCTGAGCTATTTTATCTTGCAAGTACTAATGTTGCCAGAGTATTTAAAATTACATTAGTAAGAATGGTCTGATGACAGTATCATGCTACGTGACCCATGATCCAATGTCAGTTTCCAACTTTAAAGCCTTATTGTAGAGGCAAGTGCAGGGCACACTGAGCAGTTCTAGCGACTCTAATGGGTTCTGAAAGACCAAACAACAGATGGAAAGGAGTATGTAAAACATTTCTCTTTAGAGCAGGCCTGAGGCAAGTCACTGTTCTTCAGAAGAAGGAACTACAGAAGTTTTTAATGCTTGGATTAGTTTATTGCAGAATCTGTTTTGTTTTGTTTTTAATGAATTAACTTCAAGAACCCAAATGCAATACTGGGGGAAGACAACAATTCTTCACTGTTTCTGTCTCCTTTACCACAAGCCTGCCTTTCTCACCAGGCTTAAAATTCAGTTTGCAAAGGAAACTGTACACAAAATTAGGGATTATTAAAATAGGTTATCCTTTAAAATGCACATTTAAGCAGCATAGACCAAGTGACAGAAGTATAGTTCAGAGCAGAATGTTGATACTGTGTTTTACATAATGTGCTAAACAAGGACTGCACCCCCGAAAGTTTAAAACCCTCTTTTAGAAGGTTCCTCAAGTATACTGAGAGAGGTACTCCCTTTTATTAGATATCCAGACTGGAATACTTGGAAAAAAGAAGTCTTCTGCACAAAGTCATTGAGGCTTCTCAATGTACCAAAAACCTTCCTGATTTTCCCAATCATAACCTTAGTTCTAACAACCTACCTATAAAAAATGCTCTGTGTGCATTTCAACAAAATATCGTGGATACTCAATTATATACATCTCACCTTCTGATTACATACACAGTGTTTCTCTGTTATGGAAGTCTCACTGTGACTTCAGCAAACCATACCTTCATTTATTTAACTAGGAGGGGAGACACCATCCATTTTGTAACATGTTAGTCATATCTCTTTTTCCTTTAATTAATTCACTGCTTTCCCAAAGCATCATCACCCTACAATCTCTCTTCCTCACCTGGAAAGTGAAACACTTTCCAGCAAAAAATATTATTTTAAAATGTGAAATATTTATAACAACATGGTTTTTATTGATTTTGAGGTATTGTTTTGCCAGTGTAGAAGAACCTCAGTGTAAATTGGTGCTATATGTAAATGACAAATTTACTAATCAGTAGCGAATGTGGCATCATTGGTGAAGAGCACAGAGATTTGTCGTAATGTGTACAAGCCCACAAATTATGTTTCTTTCAAGCTATGCATAAAAGGCATGGTTAGAAAGAGGGTTTTGCTTCTGAAGGTATCTTTTTTTTTGAGCTATTGATTTATTTCAAGAACTTTTCTTACCTCTTCAAACTTGGTATTGGACAGGGAATATAGATCACTTGTAAGTTACAAAAAAATCAAACAAGAAGCTATAGTCTTCAAATGCTACAAATGCTAAATTAGACTGAAGGGCATCTGAAACAGCTGTAGACTAAAAAAAAAAAAAAAGGAGGAGGAAAGGAGGAACTTTCAAGTTACAAGGATTTCCCAAATATTACAAAATAGGCAATACAAGTTAAAAAGCTTCTTGTGTATTTCTCTAATTACAACGCTCAGTCTCTCCCTTTTCTCTTCCATCATTATGAGGCTTTAGAGTTATTTTAGAGTTATTTTTGTAATTACTTAAATAATCCCTACATAGTGGTTTGCAGAGTTTCTCTAGGGAAGGAATTGCATCCTGTGGGCTTATCGGGTAAGTTGTGAAACCATGTCTGAATTCTCTGTCTTGAGTGCCTAACATTGCCTGGTATGTGTCCACAACAGGTTTAATCATACCAACTTCAGTTAGCAGCAAGTGGAAACATCTCTGTTTACACCAGTACCATAATGAAAAATCTGTCTTCTGCATATCTTTTGTACTTTTAACACAACAAACAAATGTACTTGCTTCCCTCCTCCCACACTGTTTTCTCCTGTCTTCTGCCCTCAGAAATATTATTGCCACCTAATTTTAAGCATTTGCTTTTTAAAAAGTCTACATCGAAGCTGGTTGTCCAACTGTCTTTTAGAGTTCAGTCAGAGAGCAGACATACCTGGAAGGCAATTCATGTCTCCTGAAAACAGACAGATAAATCAGGTAACTTATGCTCTAGAAGAAAATATCTCTCTTTGTTAATTAAAAAAAAAAAAAAAAGAGTCTGCAGAGATAGCTTAGATGTACCCTCAGGTGTGGCTGATATCCAGAGGAAGTGTTGCCAACCAAAGGGATCTTGACAGGCATGAGGAGTGTGCCTGTGTGAACTTCATGAAGTTCAACAAGGTCTAGGGCAAGGGCCTGTGCATGGGCTGGGGCGATCCTAAACATGCATACAGACTGGGTAGAGAACAGAGTGAGAGCAGCTTGGAGGAGAAGGGGTATTAGTTTTAAGAAAAAAGAGGGTAGATTTAGATTACCTATTAGGAAGAAATTCTTTACTGTGAGGGTGGTGAGACAGTGGAAGAAGTTGCCCAGAGCAGTTGTGGATGCCTCATCCGTGGAAGTGTTCAACGTCAGGTTGGACGAGGTTTTGTGCAACCTGATCCAGTGGAAGGTGTCTCTGCCTGTAGCAGATGAGTTGGAACTAGATGATCTTTAAAGTTCCTTCCAGCCGAAGGCATCTAATATACCATTTAATATCTTTGTCAATTACCTGGATGAGGGGATTGAGTGCACCCTCTGTAAGTTTGCAGAAGACACCAAATTGTGTAGGACTGTTGATTTGCTGGAGGGTAGAAAGGCCATACAGAGGGATTTGGATCGATGGGCTGAGACCAATTGTATGAGGTTCAACAAGGCCAAGTGCCGGGTCCTGCACTTGGGTCACAACAACCCCAGGCAGTGCTACAGGCCTGGGGAAGAGTGGCTGCAAAGCTGCCTGGAGGAAAAGGACCTGGCAGTGTTGGTTTACAGCTGGCTGAACATGAGCCAGCAGTGTGCCCAGGTGCCCAAGAAGTCCAACAGCATCCTGGCTTGTATCAGAAATAGTGGGGCCAGCAGGACCAGGAAAGTGATCCCCTTGTACTCTGTGCTGGTGAGGCCCCGCCTCAAATCTTGTGTTCAGTTTTGGTCCCCTCACTAGAGGAAAGACATTGAGGTGCCGCAGAGAGTGCAGAGAAGGGCAATGAAGCTGGTGAGGGGTTTGGAGCTCAAGTCTGATGAGGAGTGACTGAGGGAACTGGAGATGTTTAGCCTGAAGAATAGGAAGCTGAGGGCAGACCTTATCGCTGTCTACAGCTACCTGAAAAGAGGTTGTAGCATGGAGGGTGTTGGTCTCTTCTCCCAAGTACCAAGTGACAGGATGAGAAGAAATGGCCTCAAGTGGAGACAAGGGAACTTGAGATTGGATATTAAGAACAATTTATTCAAGGAAAAGGTTGCCAAGCAACCCTTGGCTGCCCAGCAAAGTGGTTGAGTCACCACCCCTGAAGGTGTTTAAAAGATGTATAGATGAGTTTCTTATGGACATAGTTTAGTGCCAGATTTAGGTTAATGGTTGGACTGGATGATCTTGAGGATCTCTTCTGACCAAAATTATTCTATGATTCCATCTTATGATTCTATGATTCTGTGTCTTTGCTCTAGGTATCTAAAGCTAGGTAGGAAGAGTCCTATTCCTGGAAGTTTACAACCTCTTTTTCTTTCTTCTTTCTTATTTTTTTATTATTTTTTCTTTTTCTTTCTTTCCTTTTCCTTTTCCTTTTCCTTTTCCTTGCCTTTGCCTTTTTTTCCTTTTCCTTTTTTTTCCTTTCCCTTTTCCTTTTCCTTTTCCTTTTCCTTTTCCTTTTCCTTTTCCTTTTCCTTTTCCTTTTCCTTTTCCTTTTCCTTTTCCTTTTCCTTTTCCTTTTCCTTTTCCTTCTTTTTCTCTTTCTTTTTCTTTTCCTTATTTTTTTCCTTTTTCTTCTTTTCCCTTTCCTTTTTGTTGTCCTTTTTCTTTTATTTATCCTTTTTTTCTTTTTTCTTCTTTATTTTCTATATGATATGCTTACATGAATTGAGGTTGTTGATTTCTTTCTACCTTATGGATTTTCATAGCCTCCAATAATATAACACCTCCACGCAAAACAGAGTTGTACTTACAACACAGAGTGGGTTTCCCCTTGTGATACCACATTTGAACAGAAAGTCAAGGAAGGATTATTTGTTTGCTAAATACTGTGTCTTTGACTGGATAATCCACCACTGAAGAGTAAAAGACACTTTTTTTTTGCCTAACAACCCTTTTGTGCAAAGAGCTGTGGTTCAAGTTTTACACAGATGACTATACAAGAATAGACAAATGTCATTATAGCATGTGGAAAAAAATGCATGTTTCTGAAATTCCAGGTGGAAGTGGTTGTGAATCCCTGTTATAATTGGACATTAAACCTCTGGCAAAAGCAAATTCATTAGAACTAGCTAATTTCTGTATTTGTCTCAAAAAGCATCTCTATTGTAGTCTGGAACAAGGATACTTGTTCTGAATGTGTATGCTGGAGGTGGGGCAGGAACACAAATTTGTAATTTTTGGCTACAGCCCAGACACAAATGAATGAAATGAACTAGCCAGTGCTTCAAAGAGACTACATGTCACAGACTCACAGAGATGATGTTATATCTTGAAACCTAGGCTAGGCCATAGTCATGGCCTCTTTAGGGTTTTTATCAAAGAATGGGTTGAGAAGTTTGCACAGTGCTCTAGATTAATCCTTTTCTCATTGACTTTTTGCTCCGATTTCTTGCATGGCATTTACATTTATTTTTAGGGAGTACTGTACACTTGCAGTGTTATCTACATTATTGCACTTCTGGAGTTAATGAAGTCTAAATACTGGAGCCCTTCTAAAGAAACAATGTGCTCTGCAGGAGTCTGCTGCCTGCTTTGATGAGGATCTGTCTGCTCAACAATGCAGTGCAAGCTGAGAAAAGTCATGCAGGAACTCTCCCTGTTTCATCCTACCAGCCCAGGTTGCAATGATTCCTTCATGCAGGTATACAAAAGGTTACAAGAAAACATAGTTTGATAATCCCACAACATCTTTGTGAGTTACCCTGTGACAATTTTGGGAAGAATGTCTGAGATTCTCTGTAGCAAAGGTGCAGAAGCTGTACAGAAGAAATGATCTTTGTTTCCACAGCGTAAGACCAGAACTGTTCCTTGGTTTTTTTGTAGTCAGTGGAGGTGGGGGACTTCTGTTTGTTACCTGTTTCATTTTTGTAGAAGCAGCAAAATTTATTCCTTTTTCTTTTTACTTTAAGCCTTGAGGTTGGTCCAGACTGATTTGTAATGAATTATTATATGTAAGTCAATTCTATTCATAGTATTATTTCAGTGTAGCCACTGGAGATACATTGGTGGTCAATTCTTCACTTTCTGTACGAATTCTGTTGTAACTCGAGTACAACCATACAAATGGGACAAAAAAACCTTATAGTGGTATTCTGGAAGCTCCTCTTGTGCAGAGAAAAGATTGAATATTAATTATCTTAATAGCTTAGAGAAGTGTATTAGTTATTTAACTAACAGAAAGGAATTTATGAAGTGCAAGCTATGTGGGTGATGACAAGCTCTGGTTTGGATACTCTCCCTGTTTCAGCTTCTCTTATTCAGCGATCTGTGCAAATTTGCTCACTAAGGGGAGGGTAACACAGGACTGAGAATCTGAAGCATCCTAGGCTCATACTAACACAGGTGTTTTCACAGCACCAAACCAAGTGAGTGTAGGAACATCCTACTTAATGGGGGTATGATGTATGCTTCAAAGGAAAAGCCTCCTTCTTCCCAGTTTGAACATCAAGGCTAGAGAACTCAAGGCACATATGTTTGTGACTGAGGTCCCTGGCTCCGTACTAAGTTGGGATCTCTTATATGGTACAGTACATTGCATTCCCAGGTGATAATTACTGCAAAGTTTTTACTGCAGCTGGTAATCCTTGCCTACCTATTGGAAAGAAATAAAAAAAAAAAAAAGGAGGGAGAAGGATCTGTGTGTTTCACTCACACTGTTAAATATCCAAAGCAGCATGTCAAAATCAAGATGTTCCAGGACCATCTTATTTCAGTTGAAGATTTTGAGCACACCAATTGCTCATTCTTTGCTTCTGTTGTCTCTTGTCTGGCCTATTTGATCCAGGCAAAAGCCTCAGAAACATTCTTTCTCCAATTGGGCCAAAATAATGGTAATTTTCAAGCTTGTGGAGCCATATGCTTGCATAAATGTCTTAACATTCTTTCATTAAGGACTACTGGGAATAGGTCATAACATCTGTGAACTTCATTAGTAATCTATGTAAAGGGTGGCAGATAATTCTTAGCAGTATATCCAATAGGTACAGAAGGACCAGTCTGTGTGCAAAAACTCACACAGATTTGTAGTAATATTTTGAAACACAGATATGTGGACAATAAATTGTGTATTTTGTTCTGAAAGAGGATAAGAGCTAATGGCACATCACTGAACCACAATTCACTGCTTTGGCTACTGCTGCAGAGCTGGAAGAGCTGGCTGTTCTTTAAAGCCCGTTACTGCATTGGAAGTGGAAAGCTGCTGCGTGAAGTCCTACATGATAAGTTGCAGAAACCACCTGTCCTGATGTTATTAAAAACAAGTTCATCTTTTAGTGAATTTGCCGGCTAGCTAAAGCCTTCTTATTAGCTGCATTTTCCCGAAAGCTACATACATGTTTTGGCAGACATAGCAATGGAATGCGAGGTCACTGGTAAGGATGGATGTACATCTCGCAGGAGGGGCAACAAGAAATAGGTGACCAAGAAAACTGACCAATTGAGTATACCATCCCATTCACGTGATGCTTCATAGAAAAGTGGGAGATCACAAGGATCTTGTCCTTTTTTCCTTATGGCGAACATAAGGCGAGGACCTTGCGAGTTGTCCCTGCAAACTGAGGCCTTAGTGACAGACTGAATCCAGTTCTGGTTGGCTGTAGAGTCTAGTCCAGGACTTCGGGTGCCAACCCTGCATCTGCCGGAGCAATTGCTGGGACTTTCAAGATTGGTTTTGTATATTTTGAATTATCTTCTCTATTTTTATTAGTAGCATTAGTAAAACATTTTTAATTTTTCCAACTCTCTTCTCTCTGTCCTTCTTTCCCTCCCAGTCACCTGTCCTTAGTGGGAAGGGGGGAGAGGGAAGGGCTGAAGAGGGGGAAGCGAAGGGAGAGGGGGTTAACACTACATCTGCCATGGTTTTATTGTCACCCCGTGATCAAACCTCGACACCACTGAAGGACATAGTGAATCAAGTCAGTTTGCAGAGGTGAGAGCCATCCAGCTGGCTTTAGATATTGCTGAATGAGAAAACTGGCCAGTACATTATCTCTGTACTGAGTAATGGATGGTGGAAAATGCCTTGTGGGGGTAGTTACAGCAATGCAAGTGGATCAACTGGCATTGTGGAGGTCAACCTATCTGGACTGCCATGTTATGGCAAGATATTGCTGCTTGCTAGAGAACCTGACTGTAAAAGTATGTCATGTATATGCACAAGAGCCTAAAAGTTAGGCCACTGGAACATATCAAAACAACCGGCAGGTGGATCAGGCTGCTAAGATTAAAGTGGCTCAGGTAAATTAAAACTGGCAACATAAAGGTGGATTATTTTTAGCTTGCTGGATCCATGATATCACAGGTCATCATCGAAGAGATGCAAAATGTGTATAGACTTGTGATCGAGCGGTGGATTTAACCATAGACATAATTGCACAGGGTATCCATGAGTGTGAGACATGCACTACAATCAAACAAGCCAAATGGTTAAAGCCTGTATGGTATAGAGGGCAATGGCTAAAATATAAATATGGGGAGGCCTTGCAGGGTGACCATATTATACACTCACAAACCTGCCAAGGAAAGCACTATGTGCTTACAATGGTGGAAGCAATCACCAGATGGCTGGAAACCTATGCCATATCCTATGCCACTACCTGGAACACTAACCACCTGGGCATTGAAAAACAAATCCTATGGCAACATGGCATCTCAGAAAAAATTGAGTCAGACAATGAGATTAATTCCTGAAACAACCTCATAGACACTTGGGCCAAAGAGCATGGCATTGAGTGGGTATATCACATCCTTCATCATGCACCAGCTTCCAGGAAAAAATGAATGATGCAATGCGCTGCTAAAAGTTACACTCAGAGCAATGGGTGGTGAAACCTTTCAACAGTGGTATACACATTTAGCAAAAGCTACTTGGTTAGTTAACACCAGGGGATCTACCAACCGAGCTAGCCCAGCTCAATCAAAACTTCCATGTACTGTAGAAGGGTATAAAGTCCTTGTAGTGCACACGAATAATGTGTTAGGGAAGATAGTATGGGTTACTCCTGCATCGGACAAAGGCAAACCCATCCCTGGGGGTGCTTTTGCTCAAAGGCATTGGTGCACTTAGTGGGTAATGGTGAAGGAAGGAAAAGTCCAAGTTGTACCTCAAGGGGATTTGATTCTCTGTGAGAATACACAATGATTTGAAATGTATGATGTTAATTGCTACTTAATACTATATGTCATCATTACTATGGTTACTATAAGCCATACTAACAGTATTCAGTAAGTACCTTTCAGATTAACGAAGAATGAACTTCAATAAAACTGAACAAAATGCAGTGGCGATGGAACCAGAGCTGGCTTCAACAACTGGTGCCCAGCAACTTCCTTGAGATTGATGTCTTTAACTCACAGATCATGGCGATGAACTGTACCAGATACACCAGCTATGAGTTCTGGATGCAGCATGCAACAGTACAACACTCCAGCATCACACACCATCTTCCTTGACCTGGGAGACTGTTATGACAAATGGAACCCAAAGACGTGGACTAAACAAATTCCATGAACTTTTGAGAGGGATGGGATGATGCCATGGACTAAGGGAATAGAATCTGTGTGCATATAGGTATATATGTGTATATGTGTGTGTGTATATATATATATATATGTACAGGAAAGGTGGTAGTAATTAACTGGAATGTATTGGTAAGCATGAGACCTGAGCACGAAATAAATAGTATAGAATAAGGAGTAGAATGTGTTGGGTTGGCTGGGGTGAGTATGATTTTCACAGGAAACTGATAGTGTCTGGGGATTGGGTAGGTAGAGTTGATTTTCACAGGAAGCTGGGAGGCAACACAGCCAGGACAGTTGACCCAAACTAGCCAAAGGGGTATGTGATACCATATGCTATGCTCAGTATAAAACTGGAGGAAGATTGCTGGGGAGGAACTCTGCCTGGGGAATCAGTCTTTGCTCTCCAGTACAGGTGGTGCTGCATGAGCATGTTTAAATGTGACCTACGGCTGGGTGTTTGTGACCACTGCTTGAGCGATTGCTGCTCAGGAGTGGGCTGGGCATCCATTTTCTGAGTTGGTGAGCAATTGCATTGTGTATCCTTTGCTTTCAATATTCTTTCATTGTTATTAGTTATTGTTTATCTTTTCCTTTTTGCTGTTCTGTAAAACTTTTTATCCCAATCCATGAGTTTTACTGTTTGTTTCTGGATTCTCCTCCCTATACCACCAAGCAGGTGGAGGGGTGAGGAGTGGCATATTGTCCTAGTTATTTGCTGTTACTAAACCACGACAAACACTTAAGTGCTAGGAACAATGCTGTTAATCCTGCTTTATATTATTATTTTGTGTTAAGTGAAATTAAATGTCTCCTGTAATTCAAACAAGAGGATGGAGGTTATTGACATTTTTCTGTCTTATTTCTTTCTTTGATAGATGTTTTCTTCTTCCCTTGCTTCAAACTTATTGTCTATGTCTTGTGTACCTTCTTACCTTCAGAAGCTGCCAAGATATTTCCTAATCAATGGAGGGGTTATTTTTTTAAGAGATAATGCAATAATGGGTTTTTTTTGGTTTGTTTCCTTCACATCTCCCACTTACATGGCCATGATGTTTCACCTGTTTTTAAATTAAGCATTGGTTTTATGTTCATGTGATTATTCAGTACCTGCTAATTCACTCCTTGAACTCACCCATCTTCACTAGCTGACTTGCAGTAGAGCAGCTCTGATTAAGTTTCAAATGATGAATCTGATACATAAATTTTATTTTCTGGCTGAATTTCTGACTGAGCTACACAGTTCCTAAGCAACTGTGGGTAATTGACTAAACCTTTCCCAGAGCCTTGAATCCCCATTTGTAAGGCTAGTTTATATTTTTTCTGTCTTATACAAGCATTCTGAGGATAACATCAACAAAGATTTCATGTAAAGTCATTGACAAAGCACCATGAGTAACTTTAGAAATATCCCAATTATTCCCCAGTGAAATGTGGCTAAACACTAAGTACATTTTGGTATTTCTGTGTTATTTTGAAAAGCTTGTATTCGTAATGCTTGATGCTTTCTTTTTTGTTTGATTATGCTGACCTTTGGTTTTTCAATGTGCTTTTATTACCTAAATGCTGACCAGAGTTATTTTCTTTCACTGCACATTCTGCAAGTATCTAGAATATGCAGCCACACCATATTGTCCTGGAATTAGTTTTTTGTATTCTCTTGGTCAAGTTATTTTTTCTAATGTTTTTATTGTATTTTTAGCATTTTATTTTATTTTGGTAGTGAGGGATTTTATTACGCCTTTCATCTCATTTGCTATTGAAATATCAGCTGAATTTTAAGAAAAAACAAACAAACTTCTAAAATGGAGCTTATATCAAAAAACTATATGGATTATACTATTTGGGATCTACTGAAATTATTTTTTTTTCCACTTATTTCACAAAATTACTTTCAGAATGAGAACAGCTGTACCATTTTGCATAGTAGCAACCCATAGTTTCTAAAAGAGATATTTGACTTGCTCAGAATTTGGATGTGAGGTTTACAAAGCAAACTCAGGAGACAATGTGCCATTCTTTCTCTTGACTAAAGTGAATGCTGCTGCAGATCCAGTTCCTGTGGGCTTTAGAGGTCTGTTTTGTGCAGCAGACTTGCTTCTCAAAATCAACTTATTTATGAAAGGGGTTAAAATAGCATGGGGGCTATTTTGTCTCATGCCACTGATAGAAATTTCCTAGAGTTCTACCTCTATCACTGTTGCAAAGACCTCAGCAGGTATTGCATCTGTAGAAGCTAAAGACGTCTGGAGCTCTGGGGTACATATTCACCTCCTGACTATGGAAAGTAGAACAACCCCAAATCCCTACAAATGACCTAGTTGTGTTAGTTGTGTTGTGCCTTTACTGTCTCTCTGTAGAACAGGTTTAAGTTCCTGGGAGGAAAATATGAGAGAGAACTTGAGAATTAAACATCACTGTAAAAGAATGAAGTGAGGATCTTGAGAAACACTGGGCACTTAGTTTGCCTGTGCCCAAACGAAGTAACAGAAGCATAAGACTGAAATCAGGGTACGAAGTGAATGGGAACAAGGCTCAGACTGTGTATTAAAGAAAGTCTTGATTATAGTTATCATTCAATTCAAATGTTGCAAAAATATAGTGGAACTGGAGTTCTGCCATTAGGCTTAACACTGTAGTGAGCTCCAAATTGATACAATGACATTTGGAAGGAATTTATTTACTATCTAGATAGCCGTGAAAGATTTTTACACCATGTTTTTGCTGAACAACACAGTTTAGATGACTTACATTTTCAAAAAGATTGTGGAATTTTGTGCATTCTGCTAGAGACAGCCAAGGCACAGTTTTCAGAAACTCTGACAACATTTACTTGTCAGAGGTTTTAAAAATCAGGTATCTTGAACCAGTAGATTAACATATGAGCTACCTCAATTTTGTCGCTCCTTTGAAGATCAATTGCCTTTTTTCTTTTTTCTTTTTTTTTTAATCTGTTTTCTTCTTTGTCTTCCTTAAAAACCTGAAGAGTTCATATCTGGGAAACTGGCATGATAGAGAAGAATCTTGTTGTTCTAAGTTATTTGGAATAATATTATAATGTTGGTTGATAAAAGCATTTCTTTTATGATCTTTACCACACTATCTGTATTTACAAGGTCACATTACAGCTCTTTGGTAATCAAAAATACCATTATTTCTGTAAGAGATTTCCTATGCATCAGTCTCTATTGTACTGTCATGACAGGTTTAAGTTAGTGAATCACCAGCAGTGATTAATAACCTAAAGACATAAGAATGTGCACAAAAGACAGTATCAGGTTTGCACCTACAAAAGCTTGGATATGTAAAAATGACATTTTCTTAATGTATTTTTTACTGTTATAATTTTATTTTGCTGTATGGAATAAAAAGAAGTGCTTAGCCTATTACATTTATTAACGTATAAGTGGAATTTGTAGTTGGAAGATATATAGATACACACATATCCACACAGCTCTCAAATATCCATATAAATATTGTAAAATGATATATGATACATTATAGCCCAACACAATTTGTTATTGTTAACTACATTTTATTGAAAACAAAAATCATCTCACTGAAGCTGATTTCAAAGCATTATTCACATAGACTGCTCCAAGAAACGTCACAAATGACATGATGCACTGAAGAGCAGGCACTAAATGAAGTTCTTCTTGGCTGACAAATGTCACCATTTAATTTACTCAGAGTAGTTTTAAGTCCATTGACACTGACAAACCTAAATTGTGTTTTAATAAAGATAATGCTTTCCACTCCCAGGAATATAGATGTTCTAGGAAAAAAAAGAAAAAGACATGTGAGCGCAAGTGAAAGTGATGCATTCAGCTGTGAGAATATAAGTATGCAGAGCCAATAATATAAGGTGAGTCACGGCACTCAACTACTATCTGGGCTGACTTATAGCCAGGCAGCATACTAGCAATTTCAGTCAGCAGGCAGTGGCAGCTGCAGAGGCACAACACCCTTGAAAATGAGGGTTTGGATTGCCAGCTAATCACCCAGAAACTTAATTTGGTGGACTTTTCTATGTCCACCTTATTTATTTATTCTTTTATTAATATAATTTTCACATAAAATTTGTAGCAGACAGGAGTGTACTCTTTGAAACGGCCAGCAAATGCCAGATCGTGAAATGCAACCATTCAATTCCAGTTATTTAGTAACACAGAAACATATTTTTCATTTTATATAAATAATTAAAATTATGACATCATTTTCTTTGGTCTACTTTCTAACTCTGACCATGTTTGCAAACTATAGAGCCCTTTCCCAAGTACTAGGTAAAATGGGAGTTTTCTGTCAAAAGCACAATGGTTAGCACAAGAAACTCTCACTTCTTGCCAGGAATCTCCATACAGTCTCATTTTTCAGGCTTTAAAATAATACAAATACTAAAATGAATTGCAGTGTTTCTGTGCAGATTTGGGACTAGGCCAGAAAGTGATGACCCCCACTGTGCCCAGGATTGGGCTGTTATAGTCTACCACTCCACAGT
The DNA here is from genome assembly GCF_963082525.1 of Nesoenas mayeri. Taxonomy (NCBI): domain Eukaryota; kingdom Metazoa; phylum Chordata; class Aves; order Columbiformes; family Columbidae; genus Nesoenas; species Nesoenas mayeri. Next base: position 16,368,138 of record NC_137542.1, on the reverse strand, counting down.
GAGCAGAGGGGTATTCTTGGTCTGCCGTTCTTCAGGATGAGGAATTTTGGTAGTACTTTCAAAAGCACAGACATGACTTGCATTCAGGATCCTTTCCCTTATCACAAGCCGCTTCCATGAACTGCTGCAGTAAATCGGTAAAACCCAGTGATCTGGAAGCATTGCTCTGCCTCTGGATGCCCAGGTGTCTGGTGTACTTGCTTCCCCCATAACTCCTAGAGCAGAGGTGATATGTGGGTCTGAAGAGTGTGGCAATGCAGCTTGGCTGGGTGCACCAAGCCTGTGTGGTGCACCATGGTGAGTCCACACACAGCTTAGAAATAGCTCTAGGTATTCTAAAAATGCTGTCAACCCCAGCTCTAGGTATTCTAAAAATGCTGTCAACCCCTCTAACCAGCTTGTGTTGAGTGTTTGTTGTGATGGAATTACAAAACCAACATAGCATGCGCACTTTAAAACAGCTGATAAGAGCTTTGTGTGAATGTGCATCTTGGTTGTGCTAATTTTCAGCACACATATGGAGTGACAAGTCCAGCCTGCAAAGGATCGTTATGTTTGGATCTCATTGCTCCTGTTGTTTAGGACTTTGTTGGCAGAGCCTAATAATTGTTCATTACTGTTCTGCTTGTGTTTATAACACTGAACTGCTAAAGTACATGACATTTTTCTGGGTACTAGGCTTTTATCTTCAAGTCAACAGCCACATCAGCAGGTTAGAACGGGCAGGCTTTGGATTTGCTTTTCTACACCTCACTGACATCATGATGGAAGAAGAAAAAAAGACCTTGTGGAGAGATCCCAAATTGCCACAGTTCGACTACCCTCTGTGGTCTGAGGCACATCAAGCCTGAAGAAGCCACTATGGCTACAAATGTTTCTTCAGGTATCTGAACCAGGTTGATCTGCTCTGCCACTGCTTTCCTGTTTCTCGTTACTGCTCCGCGAATTTCCCTTCGGGCTCATTTCCGCGGATGATGTCCCGTGGAACAGGCGCACCCCTCCCCGCCAGGGATGCTGCTGAGGCGAGGCTGAGGCCGACGAGGGGAGGGGAGTGCGGAGGAATCCCCGCCTGTGGCTCAGACCGGCGCGTGGGAGCGGGGACGGCCGCCCCGGGGGCCCCGCACAGGACGAGCGCACACCCTGGTGGGGAGGGACTCGCGGGTCGGGGGACCGACCGTCGGGACGCACGCGTTGGGGCGTCACCCGCGAACTGAGGGGCGGGCGGGGGCGCGCCGTGCGGAGGCGGCGCTGCCCGCGGCGGGTCCGCTGCCGGGGACAACGGCACCTGGGGGGCGGGGGCGAGCGGCAGTGCGGGGGGAGGCGGTGCGTCCCCCCTGACGTCACAGCGCTCCCGCTCCGCCGCCGCTGTCTGGCAGCCTCCGCGAGCGGCGCCGGTGCGGGCGGGCAGGCGAGCGCGCCCAACACCGCATCGCCCTTCGGCTGCGCTCGGCTCCGCTCGGCTCCGCTGCAGCGCGCCGCCCTCGCCATGTCGGTGGCCGGGCTCAAGAAGCAGTTCCACAAAGCGACCCAGGTACTGTTCCCCCGCTAGCCCCCCACCCCTCGCCCTGGCCGGCAAGAGGCGTGCGTGGGGCGCACGCGTGGGTGCGCCGTGCCCGGCTGCGCGCTGGGGTGCTCGGCGGTGCAGGCTGCGGGGTGCAGTCGGGTGCAGGGCTGTCTCTGGCCGTGCGTCGTACTCCTGTGCGCGTGAGCATGCACGAGTGGGTTTGCACGCACGTGCACGGGTGTGCACAGGTGTGTGGTGTTCATGAGTGCGCACGGGTTTTCGTTCGTGTGCACGGGTGTGCGAGGTTGAGTGGCTTTGCGCGTGTGTTGTGCACGGATGTGCGTAAAATGTGAGTGTGCACGGAGGTGCGTGAGTATGCACGTGTGTCCGTGGTGCACAGATGTGCGTGGTTCGTGAGCGGTTCACAGGTTTGCATGGACGCGCAGGAGTGTGCATGGTGCGTGAATGTGCGCGGGTGTGGGGGTGGGTGTGCACGGATGTCCACGGGTTTGTCTGAGTGCGCGGTTTTCCGTGGCTGCGTGGGGTGCACGGTGCATGCCAGGGCTTTGCCGTCCGGCCGCATCTGTCGCCGACCCCCCCCGGCTCCGGCCGCACTGCGGCCGGCGGGCAGAGGCTCCCGGGGTGCGGGCGCGAGTCTTGGGCAGCCAGCGCGGGCACAGAGTGGGCTTCGAGGCAGCGAGGGTGGCCCCTGGGGCTGACACCCGCCGTGCGTCTCGGACGTTCTTTACAGAGAGCTGTGCCCCGTGTGTCTATTGGCGTTTCCTCAGCCTGACTTTTTACATCAGCAGTAAACATGATCTTTTTTTTTTTTTTTGGTTTCTGACTCCCGAATACAGAGAAAATCTGAATAATAAGGTTTGGTCCTGTTGCTTTAGGCATGGTGTGATATTGAAGGAAGGTCAGGATTTACCAGGCTTCAATTTGCTTCACCAGGCTTCAACTTGTTTCATAACACAAAATCTCAGTGTTACAGTCCACGAGGACAATTTCTGAATCAGGTTCTGACTCAGCGTGCTTTGGGAATAAATCTAAAATGGTTTCATAGAAGTCTGGGGAATTTATTTGTATTTAGAGATTTGAGATAAAGACCACTATAATGTACTTTGCTTTTTTTTTTTTTTTTTTTTTACCTTAATACAAAATCCCTGGTTATTTCCTGCTAATTGTCATTGCAGTCATCTTCAGGTAGCAGTTTTGGTCACTGTAAGCAGTCTGTAGGTACTGCCATGCAAGATACAGCAGCTGTTACGCTTTTCAAAACCTGTGTTTTTCCCTTTCTTATCCATCTCATATATTTCGTCTCATCTCTTGTTGCACTGTGAGGAAATATTATTGAAAGAATGACACCTAATAGAGGAATTTGTCCAAATTCTGACTCTTAATGTCTTGCAATTACACCAATGCCTGTTATGAATGCAATGGGATATGTCAAGTCCTGCATGGGCCCGTGCAAACATTGGGTGACATTGTGTCTCACCTTTCATACCACATTGTGCTGCATCACTGGTGAAATAAGCTTCACAGAAACCTGCTGTACTCACGACAGATGCAGTAAGCAGCAGTTAAGGGTGCCTGAGCCCATCCTGCAGCGCCCATCTGCTGCTGCTAGTTTGTTATTTCTCCCCCTGCTACCTACATTGCTGTCAGAAGCCCAGAAATCATCATTGCTGCACGGAGCTCTGATACCAAAACTGATAATTACAGTGTCTGTGTCATCGACATTTAAGAAGTAGGCAAGATGAGGTGCACTTTTTAATAATAGAGGTCTCAGTTCTCTATTATTGTGAGTTAATGAGTATGCCTCTGCAGCACCGGAGGTAAACATCGTTTTTGGAGAGAGCATGGTGTGAAAGGTCTGTGCGTGCTGGTCTGTCCTTCAGATGACACTCTCACACTGATTGTCAGCAATACTTTCATTTAGAAGGAAGGATTTTAGCTGGCTGGAACCAAAATATTAAGTTTCTGATGCCAGATTTAGCACCCTGACATCAGATGACCCAGGGATTTTTGGGCCAAGCCTTGACTTCCACAGATTGTATGTAGGCCATGAAGACACATTCATGCATGAGAATGACTCACAAATAGGTTGCAAGTCTGATCTGTTTATTGGCTTGTTTTCAGTATGAGTGAGAAATCCAGGATTTAGTCGTGCTGACCTTACTCTAGGGAGTAATCCATTTGCCTAGGGATTAATCCCCAGGTGAAATATGGATTAACATTGCCTGTATGAATGAAGCTTCCCAGATAGGACCAAACAAATTGAAAGTTCTAAAAATTCTGAATTTTTCCTTTGCTTCTCATTCATGTAGGAACTTGTGCATGATGTGATGTCATAAGGGAGTCCTAAATTATACCAGGAATAATTTTATGTTATTTCTCAGGTTATTGTGTCCTTTAACCGAGTTTGATATTGTAAAGTCTTAAAGTTTCTCATTTTGTTTCTTTCTATCTTTAATGCTGCTATTCTTGTTGTAACATAAATACCACTTATACACAGGGAGTTTATGACTATGAGCATACAATATTATTAATACAAAGTGCAGTTCCAGTTAGAAGTATAAAGTTTTGTGGCACAATTTAAATGTTATTTAAAAGTTTCCTTTCATCTAGAAGTAATCTGCTTTTCATAGCACAACTTAAAATTATGTGGCTTACATGTTTGGATTGTTTTATACAATGTAAGCATTTTGTTTTCATTCATCATTTTTTGACTTGTAAGATATCAGACTAACCTGCATGAAACAGTACCATTCTGCTTTTTGCTAGAAGCCATGCTGAAGAACTTCATGCCTGTCAAATTTCATGCACCAACTGCAACAGCAGTGAGTCACTGAAAAGCAAGAGGAAGCTTTGCTCATTTTAGAATTAATGCAGCATTCACTCTTTTGCCTTTCAGAAGAACTTTAACATTTTAACCTCTGTGCAGCTTAAGTTTAGAAGTAATATTCCTGAGTTTGTAAGAGGAAAGTGAGCCTAGAAGTTGTGACATTCATGCAGAATTACAAGATGTTAGACTGACAAGTACAGAGCTGGTTAGATTATTCATTTACTGCTATTATCCCTAAAAAGGAGAAGCAGCCCCATTTGAATGTTAACTGTTCTGCTGCAAATCTGTGCAGTGTCCTGGAGCTAAGCAGATTGCTCCAAAGAGTGTTTTTCCAGAAATGAGCAACTAAGTGTTGTGCCACCAAATGGTCCCTTTTTATTAAGGCATGCAGACTCTGCCATTAGTGCTATGTCACTGTGACTGAGAGACTGTTGCTTCCTGCAGGTTTATGTACAGTTTTAAAACCACCAGAATCATTTTGGGTGATACAGATTTGACAGTCTGGGTCATTTGAATGATTATTGTAAAACAGCACAAGCTTTGTTTCCACATGACTGCATTCATTCTGCAATATGGGTCTTGTGAGCCACAGTCAAAACTAAGATTTCAGAAAGTAAGAATTTCGTAAGGAATGAAATGAACAAAAATACTGGAAATGGCCACACCTGAGATTCCCCTGCAAACCAGTGAATACACGTGACTGCCCATAGCAGTCTGAATGTGGTGATTAGAACCAAAAGGCCTGTGATACGATTTCTTTTCTACCACTGTATTCTGCTTGTATGATAAAACGTGATTTAATTTGTCTTAACACCAAGACAAAAGTAACCAGCTGATACAGTTTTATAGAGAAACACATTTATTACTGAAAGACTTCCACTCATAGTTGTAAGTAGCTTGTTTCATGCCTTGACACTAAGGTGGAAAGTATCTTGCTTCTCTCATTAATAAAGCAGCTTTGTGCACAGTGAGAGATTGACCCTCATGTTCAATGAGAAGCAAATGAGGCTGCCACCTTGCTATTTTGTTACCCATGTAACACAAAATCCTGTCGGCTTCCCAGCAATTCTGCATTGATTGAAATCTGTCTGTATAGGTTCATTTGCAAGAAAGAACACATTATGGTTGAGGCAGAGTTTGAAAATGTTGATAATGTGTTTTGAAAGTGTTCTGGAAGAGTGTCTGCTTATTAACATGGATCCAGCAAATGTTCTGAGTGTCTGAATCACCATAAACTTGTGACTGGTTCAATTGAAATGAGTGTGAATATGAGTATGGTGGAAATTCATCTCCTTGTCAAATGTTTTTATACTGTCATTCATCTAGCTGTCTGTATTTTAAATTCATTGGTTAGAAATATGTAAAATATTTTTAACTGAGATGGGGAAAGCAATCCTTTATGCACAACATGTTTTCTACACTTGCTAAATTTTCAAACTGCAACTAACCAATTGTTACCATTCGTTTCATATTGACAGAGAATGTGGACAGTGATGTGTTAATACAAACATTTTCCTAAATCCCCATCAAGCTCCATATTAATAATGTGTTACTGACTGTCCTGTGGTGATGAGTGGGACCTGTGTGTGTTTGCCACCTTGGCTTTTCCAGTGAAAGCCCCTCACTTGTCTTCTCCAGCTGACTGTGATTGAAGCTGGGCTCACACTGGGTCTGCCTGTCTCCTTCCATGTTTCCTCTCACACCCACCCACCAAATCATGGTCATTTCTCATGTATGTAAAGGTATGTATGTGAGCCCGTCTGGGAACCTGGACAATTCTCTTGTTCTGAGTGTGGCTGCTGTGCTGTGTGTTGCTTAAGTTGGACGTAAAGAGCTTCCCTTCTTCTGTAGTGTGGAAACTTGTGAGCAGGTGGAGGATGGGAAAAAGAGCCATTTGCGGGGTGCTGTTGCTCTGAGGATTGTGTCCAGCCAGCTGTTAGAAACCTCTCTTCAAGAGCTGTGTAGCTGTGGCAGTCTGTTGGTTTATCTCAGTGCACAGTGGTACATTTTGAGATCAAGGAAAGGGAGAACATTTTTGATTTGGGAATAAAGACTATTCTTAGAAAAAATATTTACTTAGCTGTGGAGGGGATTATTTCCACAGCAGGTAGGAACATTCCTTCTGTTTGTGCACTGTAGCTTGATTGCCAGATACAGAATTCACATTTGGCACCATTCCCAGGTGTCCTTTTATTGATATTACATAATTGAAAGGGTGAAAAATTGACCTTAATCTGAATGATGATTTAGTTGGATACTGTGTAACCCTTCTGAGTTGCTGATGACCTACCCACTCTGCTCTGGTTTCTAAACCTGTTTCTAAATCTTACTGAAAGAGCTGCTGCTTTGTGTACAAAAAAGATAATGGTTTGCTTTTGAAGGAAGATTTCTCAAGCATCTGTTACTGCAGTATCCTTTCACCTGATATATCCAGTTCCCACTTTTATGTATGTAAGTATAAATAAAACTGGAGCACTGATTGACACCTGTCTGCAGTTTTTCTCCCAGTGGTCTGTGGAGGCAAGTAATATGTGTGAATGCTATGCTCAAAACACATCCTCTGTGACATTTTTCTTTTATACCTTCATCTTCACCAGAAGTATTACACAGCAAGGAAGAACTGGCTGCTCCTGGTCATTCATGCAAAACAGCGTTTTTGAGATTTAAATGTGCCCTTGTGACTAGCATGCTAATTGACAGCATGCTTCATGAAAGTGCTGAAGCAGCATAAATTCGTTTAACTGAAGCAGATTTTGCAGAGGTTACTGTGCAGAGGGTTCTGCAGTTTTATATAGCTGTCAAGTGCAAATGTAAGGTAGGTGCTGGGGTGGGCTCACTCATTTGTTGTGGAGGATGGGAGGTCGAGGAGCTTGAACAGTGACTGTCATGACCTAGTAGTTTGCCAGTGAAGTCTTTGACTTTAAAAGCTCGAAAGGAGGGAAGGAGATGAAAATCTCCTTGCAGGCCACAAGGAGCTGTTGCAACTCTGTATGTACATCTAAAGTGAAATTGTGAATGGGCAGTATGTGATTGGAAGTGCCACATGTAATGAAACAGGCCGATGGCTCTCAAAGTCTGTGGTACCTCAGCGGCAGCCAAAGCATCCTTCCAGCACCCTTTCCTCCTGGAACTGAAAAGGCTTGCTTTGTGCTGCTTTCCAGCAAAGTCTGTGACTCTGGTCCTCATTTTCTTCTCACTTAGTGATCCCTGATGGACAATGGTGGTGCTGATCCTCTCTTAAATATAGGGAGGTATGCAGATGAAAGAAAACTGAGCTACAGCATGTTATTATTATGATCTTTGCCACAACAGAATTGCCTAGCCTTCAATACTTATCTAATCCTGCACTTAATCTTGGAGACCAAATAGTAGCTTTTTTTAAACCCGAGGTTATAGCACATGTCAACCTGCAATAGAACTGATAGGAATTAAAATAACCTTTTTGTTTCTCTAAAAGCAGAGAAAAAGATGGAAATTCATTTTTACTGTGCTATAACATTATTCATAAGCTTTCTGTTTATGGGAAAAGAGAAAACAAACTAAACAAACCAATGAATCAACTAACCAGAAAGAAGTAACCATTGGAGTTCAGCATAATTTCAATCTGTCTGTGGATGGAAACCAAACCACTGTGGCAGACCTGGACAGAATGATTCATGGATATGTAGTTGTAAATTATGTAAAGCTGATGATGCCCATGATGGAACCATATCTGTATAACTAAATAGCGGTTAAAAAAAATTTCCAATTTTATGGACTGAAAGTGGGCTGAAGTTGTTGTTATGGTATCACGTGGGTCACACTGAGGGGCAGCAGTTTGCTCTCAGCTTCCTTCCTTATCACCATTCCCCCACCAAAGAAGGGGTGTTATTTGATCCCAGCAAAGGTGCTGCTGGGGCAGCAGCCGTGTAGCCTTGATCATGGCAGCCTGTAAAGAAGGCTTGGTGTGATGCCAGAGGGACTCCTGAAATAACGAGACATTCAGCCACTGGTTCGGCTAACAGACGTGTCACCAGGGTGAAGTGACTGGTGAAGTGAATCCACATCTGTTTCAGGATAGGTGCCACTAGCTGGGTTCTTTGTCAGTGAAACAGCAAGTGTCATATTGATGTAATTTCCATTGGGCTGTGTTTTGGTCGTTTGTCCCTTGGGTTTGTTACCGCTTTGTCAGACTGGGATGATATACTGAACCCTTTGTAAGCAGAAGTTCTGAAATAGAGAAATATGCTGGCTTCTCCCTGCCCCCTCCTTTTTCCCCCGACGGTGATGGCAGAAAAGCACCTTACAGTGTTAAAATGTTTACATCCTCCTCTGCCTTCTTCATATTTTTGTGGATTTCCATTTGACTTTTTAATCATTTTTGTTATTTATTTATTGATCAATTGTTATTTTTTTGATTGCCTAAATTCCAGTCATTGCTGGCTGCAAAAGGTCTTAAAATGTGAAAACAATTCATCTAAACATTTTGAAACAGGGCTTGTTTTTCACCTTTATGTTAAGAAATGTGATTAGTTTTGTGCAGTTAACACTGAGATCACAATTTAATTTCCATTTAAAAGTATCCTTTAGCATTGGACATAACTTCTGCTTCTATGGGCAGGAGTGGCACCATAACAAAACAGGGTGATAACAGAACACGTTACAAAAGAGTTGAAGTGTGTTTTATTTTTTTTTTTTTCCCAGAAAGAAGATTCTCCTGAAAACTATTATTGATTTAATCTTTTGTGACTTTCAGTAGACAAACAAGACTTGCTCTTTTAAGCCGCACTAGCCAATTAGATATTTTTGCTGGCTTTTTTCAAGTGTTTACAATTTTCAGCCTTCAAGGTATGTGCCAAAAAATCATTTTCATGCAAAATCATTTTGGATGCAGCAAACCAGTTAATAATTCATAAGGTATAAATGTCAAAAATAGTGTTTGTCTTTCCAGATGAGTCACTTAGAGCTCGTCTGTCTTGGAAAGTTATGGCATCATAATCTAAGGACTGAATTTGAAGTGCTGCAATTTTACAAGTATAACTCTACAATGAATGGATTTCTTTCTGCCAGTAGAAGAACAGCATTTCAATTTAATTGGCCTTGTTTGTAAAAGGATCTGAGGACAGCACACTTAACCCCATCCTTCCATTGGAATGAGAGTGTTTGCATAGAACTGGCCAAGGCATTAGAGATGACCAGTTATTGTATTTTTCTCAACTAATCAAGATTTATGTTTATCTAGGAGTGCTTTCTGAAGTTAAACTTGGGTCTTGCTCCAGTTGAAGTGGAAGAAAGTTTCAGTGTTTAGGAGCCGGTCCTAGATGAGTTTTCTGTTGGTTGCTTTATCCCATTTCTTGTGTTGCCCAGGAAGAGGTGGAATTTGATTTTACTTTCTACTATTATGAAAATAATAAAGAACTTTTAAAACAGAGCTGAGGCATAAGAAAAGTTCAACAATACACAGACATTTTCAGGAGCGAAGACGTTTGAATGTGGAAATGTGCCTTGACATGCAGAATAACCACACATACACATGGTTTACTGATTAGATTCCCTCACCCAAGGAGCCTTCCGCTAGCATCAACAAATGGAAGTTTTTCTCTCAGGAAGGATGGCTGGATCTTATGGTACCTCTGTTATTTGTGGCCTAAATAATTTTTTCAAAATATGACCATATTACTCTGAGGCTGGTGAGGAAATCTTTTATTTTCCACAAAAGTGCTGAAAACCAACTTACCATAGATGAGGCAAATCCACCACTGTTGGAATTGGACACAACTGTTGCAGGCAGTAGGTGTATACTGTATACATCTGGCCTGTCTTAAGTATAGACAGGTAAAATGTGAGTTTCTGGATGTGAGGAATACTTAACTGCTGACAGCAGAGACAAACTTATATAGTTCTGAAATGAATAATGTAGATCTTTAACTTTTTTATACAGAAAAATTTTCCTCTCTTGGTTTTGTCTGGTTTGTTTCACCTGTATAAGCTGCTTATGGTAGATTGACCTTGGCTGGATGCCAGGTGCCCATCAAAGCCGCTGTATCTCTCCCCTCCTCAACTGGACCAGGAGAGAAAATATAACAAAAGGCTTGTGGGTCAAGATAAGGAGAAGGTGCCTTAAGACACCTTCTCTCCTCTCCTTCCTTCTTCCTGGGCTCGGCTTCACTCCCGACTCCTCCCCCTGCGTGGTGCAGGGGGATGGGGAATGGGGCTTGGGGTCAGTTCATCGCACATTGTCTCTGCTGCTCCTTCCTCCTCACACTGTTCCCCTGCTGCAGCTTGGGGTCCCTCCCATGGGAGAAAGTCCTCCACAAACTTCTCCACTGTGGATCCTCCCCATGGGCTGAAGTTGTTCACAGACTGCTGCAGTGTGGGTCCTTTCCACAGGCTGTAGTCCTTCAGGAACAGACTGCTCCACTATGTCCCCATGAGGTCACAAGTCCTGACAGAATACGTGCGTGGGCTCCTCTCTCTGCAGTTCCACAGGTCCTGCCGGGACTCTGCTCCAGTGCCGGCTCTTCATGGGGCCACAGTCTTCTTTGGGAGCATCCACCTGTGCTGACATGGGGTCCTCCACAGGCTACAAGTGGGTCTCTGCTCCACCATGGACCTCCATGGACTGCCGGGGGACAGCCAGCCTGACCATGGGCTGCACCATGGGCTGCAGGGGAATCTCTGCTCCACCACCTGGGGCTCCTCCTGCCCCCCTTCTTCACTGACCGTGGTGTCTGCAGAGTTGTCTCACATATTCTCACTCTTCTTTCTGGCTGCAGTTGCACCGTTTTCCAACCTGCCTTCTTAGATATGTTATCCCAGAGGTGCTAACACCATCACTAAATGGCTTAGCTGTGGCCAGTAGTGGGTCCATCTTGAAGCCAGCTGCCACTGGCTCCATTGGACATGGGAAACTTCTAGCAGCTTCTCACAGAAGCCATCCCTGTAGCCCTCCTGCTACCAAACCCTTGCGGTGCACACCCAATACACTGCTACAAAAAGGGCACATAGCAGCAAAACTTTGCATGGTAGAAATGGGATTCTCTTACTGAAGTAAGAGCCACAAATATCTGATATCAAAAGGTACGTATTTTGTTTTCTTTGCTTTGCAGTGTTGTAATTCAAACTAATTTAAGTCAGGGTGATTTGGGACCTGCCATTTTCACAGATGACGCATCGCTCCTCAAAGGTCTGGGTTGGCACATTTCAGAATGACTGCATTTTGATGGCCAAGAACCTGTGATTTTTTAAATAGACTGTAGAGCTTTTGGTGTTCTCCAGGGAGTATTCTGTTTTTTATTTAACTGTAAAGATGGGTGGGAGTAAGATAACTGAAAGGAAGATGAATGAGTATGAAAGAGTGAGGGTTCCTCAGCAGGAATCCTTGAAAACTGAGCAGAGACGAGTTCTGTGTGCCAGTATGTACAGACAACTGTGACTAGAGGCAGAAAAAATGTCAGGCCTTAGTGAGTGAAGCCAATACTTGCTGTTTCCATCTTGATAGCCTGCTGTAGCCAGGATCTTCAGTTCCTGATCTAGACATTGTGATAGTGTGTATTGTTCCAGCCCAGGAGAAATGATGAGAACTGTTCCAAAACACATACAGCCTAAATAATACCAGCAGATCAAAGACATCAGCATGGATTTAATGGTGTCCACCAGTATATGTGGAATGGAACGTGGTTAAGGAAGGGAAAGGACAACATTGATTCTAAGATGAGGACCCCATCTGTTGTAGATTTCCTGTCTCACGGGGAGAAAGAATAAGGAAAAGGAAATACTTCCCTGCTGCTCTGGTTTGGACATAGTCTTCTAACAAAAACTGCTGGACATTCGCTGGAAATAAGCTGTCTGTGACTCAGGTGCTTGTTCCTTCCCTAGAGAGAGTTTGCTGTCCTGAGCAGGGCACTGACTCCCAAAGCTTCTGCTAGATTTTGGTCAGTAAAGTGCACGTTTCAATCAAACCATTCACTGAAGTGCAAAACTGTCCTGGGCAGAAACTGAGCTCTGTGTTAGTGTATTCCCGGGCCTTCTGCAACCTTGTGACGTCTGCGCCGTGAGTGGCTGAAAATAACCTGTCTGGGTCACAAAGGCAAAAGGCAGTAACAGATTTACTAGCTATACAGATGTGGGGCTTTTCATGATTAAAGGCAAGATTGCTCCAGTTTGTCTTGCTTCTCCATAACCCTGACGCAGGGAGAAGACTTTGTTGCCTTAATGAGATAAAGTATTGCTGCAGACTGAAAGATAAGAGTTGTAGTATATCTTTAGTAAAGGAGCTATCCTTTTGCTCAGTGCTGCTCAGTGCATAGCATAAGTGACTAAATTATATATCCTCCTTCCCCATATCACTGTTAATCTCTGGACACATGTTTTTGTGACTCAAAAGACCTAGAAAGCCTCAGCTCTGGTTTTATTCCTTGATGAACATTCCAGATGTAGTGGCCAAGCAAGCAGCTGAGTATTCTTGGGTTGAGTTTCTGACTGGGCACTACTGGTACCACTGCAGAATCCAGTTTAATAATAAAATAAGTTCCTGAGATAAAACCAAATTGGAATGTGGATGGACTTGAATTTGAAAATATAGGAGAAGATTCAATGATGTCCAAGGACTGGCCTTACTCTCATTTCTGTTGCTGTAATTTTGGCTCTATTAGGGTAATTGCTGACTCGCTCCTCTCATCTTGAGAACAAGACTACTTCCCAAGTCATACATTAAAATCAGCTGTGTGGGATTTCTAGCAACTTTTATGAAAAGCAGGCAGTCTTCCTGAGCAGATTTGGAAGGTTCTCTAGAGACATGCAGATACGATGCTGTTACATCTTGTTCACTTGCATTCTGTGAAGTACTTTTTCTCTCTCTTCTTACCTAGCACATCGGAGCAAGGGAGATTTGAAAATCTAATGAAGCTTCAGTAAAACAGACTATTGTATTTCCATATTTTTTCCATTTTTGTTTGCGGATTAACTACACTTCTGTCCAGGGCAACTTCGTCATCTACAAGAAGTCAAACAGACTCACTGATGTAGACTTCTTTTTCCCTGTTTTCCTCCTGATATTTCTTTCAAACTTTTGTAAAATATTATTACTGAGAACTGTATTTCCTTTAAATGCTGTATTCATTTTCTTGCAATAAAAATAAATTTGGGAAGGTAAATCAAGCAGCTGGGAAATAAGCCACACATGCCAAATGAGCTTTTTGTTAAGGAATGAAGACCAGGTCAGGAGTATGTGTAACAGCCCTGTAGATGGCTGAGCCAGAGGCAGAACCTGCTTGACTTAGGGCTTTAGAGAGCACGTGAAGGACCAGATAGCAGAGAGCCAGCAAGAGGGAAGAGTGGGACCAGGTGTTGACTTTGTATGCTGTGTTTTAGGAACTTTATTAGCACTACGCTGAGAACAGCAGAGCATGTGGGGAAGATTATGACTCTTTGTCTTTTTTCTTCGTGGGAATGTAACAGAAGATTGGTGAGGAGAATTGTAAATATGCTCAAGTGACTGCAGCTGGGGTGGAGAAAAACACATTTATCACACTAATTGTTGTTTAGCCTTGTGTGCTTGATGAAGTAGGATCTCTGTGTTTAGATAACACAGGCCTGTGAAAGACTCAGAGGCATTATTGAACATCCTTGAAATTCCTTTTCTACTGCAAGCAAAGATCAAAGCAGCGTGGTAAACTGTGCTGGTGTGAATCCCTGGTGCACACGTGAAACCAGCAGGCTTGGTGATCTCGCAAGGACTGAGCTCTGTAGTGCCTGCATTCTCACTTGTGTATCTCTGCCCGGGTGCTTTTTTTGGGGATCCCTGAGTTAGCAAGGTAACAAAAATAAATGTACTTTTTGCATTTCATCCATGAGTTATGATTGTTTCTGTGACCTGCTTGTGTTGGCTCGCACAGTGCTCTCTAATGCATCATCATGCAAGTAGTCATGGTAGGACGGCACACTGCAGGTGTCACTGTCAGAAGTCAGCATCTGGTTGGGGTGTCCATTTTCTGCCTTAAAATCTCCACTGTTGCCCTTGAGAGCATCTGGGTTTGTGGTTATAGATTTAAGATGTGTGGTGTTGAAACTTAGCAGTGTGAATAAGCTTGGATGAGCAAATGTCAACTTGCTCCTTAGCATTCCCAGGTGAGAGCTGAGAGTGCTTTGAAGTGTTGTTGCCCCATTTTTTCCTGCTCGGGCTTGCCTTGGAGCTTACTTTCTGTACATTGAGGAAGGAAGTAATAGCCATTTCTGAGTACCCTATGCTAAGCTATGGGGAAGCCTTGAGGGAAAGATGTGTTACAGAAACTCAGTCCTGTTGTATCATAGATAAACGTATCTCACTGACAAAAATACCCAGGGATGACTGAGAGGGCGGGGAAAGGGGGGGGAGGGAAAAGAAGAAGAGGAAAAAAATAAATGAAAGCATAGTTACTTTGTTTCCTGCCCCAGCGCTTCCCAGCCTGTGCCAAGAGGAAAATCTCTGCAGTGCATGGTTCTGCAGACATTTCTCTTCCTACATCTCTGCTGCAACGTGACCTGAAGGGAGGCAAAAGTGACTTTTGTCTCTTTTTTTCAGTGCCATCCTTTGACATCTGAGGAATTTCTGGCAGGGTAGGGGGCCTAGTTTCCTCTCCATCATCTCAATGTCACCAAGGAGCTGGGACTTAATTAATTCATTGTGACTAACAGTGACTCCTTGGCTTTACTGAAATAATGTGTTTGGTTTGCAGACTGGAAAGGTTGGGGTTTGTTCCGATACCTTTTTTATCTTTAAACAACAAGGGTGCTGTCATTAACAACTGCTGTAAATTATAAACCAGCACACTATGGCTCTTAATTCTTAAATATTTAAAAGGTTGATGAATCAGTTCACAAAAGCAGAAAGTGTTATTATAATATCGAAGGTCTTTCAAGCAGGCAGTGCATAACTAAGACTTCCAAAAATATTCCCAGAATTTTGTCTCCTATTGAGACTTGTTGCAAGTGAACAATGGAGGTGACCTGGTTAGTAACAGGAGACATGCACTAATGTATGTGCTCTGTGCCTTCACTCAGCAGCAAAAAAATGTTCTGCAGAATAAATTCTGTTGTTTTGGAGTATTTTGCTGCTTTATTTTATTTTGAATGTTCAGAGGTCATTTTTAACACAGCTTTTTTTTTTTTTTCCTAAGTATTTTTAAAGTCTACAATCCAAAACATCAAGAGCATATTACAGATTCAAGATATTTTAAAAATTATTAATGCTGAATCCTTTTTCTTTCTTTCTTTCTTTCTTTTTTTTTTTTTTTTTTCTGAATTGCCTTGACTTCAGGGTTCAAATTTTTAGTTCTTTTAAGTGTATAAACTGATGTTTTCTTTTAACCATATCATTAGAGGACTTAAGATCTTTGAGGGGAAAACAACACATAGCAGGAGAGAGATGACAGCCATTGCAAACACCTGGCAATAATTCTTCTGAACCATTTTGTCTCCTTACAACTTTCCTCCTTTGGGAGCTGCTCCAGTTTAAAATGTGTGCCAGATCTTTCACAGATGCATGGTTGTGCCCCTCCCTCGTGCCTTCATTCGGATTGAGTGATGTAGCAGCTGACCGGAGCTTCCGTCTATGTTGGACAGTCATACAGCACAAAAGACATGGGTCTGTAGGACAAAACAAGTGGTACAGAGGACACAGCGTTCCCCAGTGGAGGTTTATGATTTATTTTTAGTTTGATTTTGGACTAACTCTGGTCTGGTCCTGTGGACTGAATGCCTGCTAGTGGTTGAAGCACATCAGGATTTCTGCTTCAGTTTGATTCAAAAGGAATCCAGTTCGCATGCTACAAGACTGCTGTGTAGTGTAGGTCATATCTAGATCTAGATCATTGTGGAGTGTGGGGATGACCATGAGATTTATTTTAAAATGTTAGCACCTGATCTGTACTGAAGTGCTAATGCACTTCCAATCTGGAAAAGGTATTGGTAGTTGCTAAGCATATATAATTTATTTGCACTACTGAAAATACTTTCACAATCCAAATGCTTGGGAAAACTGCAGAAAACAATCTGAGTCCAGGAGGGCTTTTCTATGTCATATGAATATTTAAAGTCTTGTTTTCACACAGCTGTGGAAAGCTCTCTGTTCAGCTCATGGATTGACTTGAGTTTTAAATATAGTATATTTCTCGTCTACTATGAACTTCCTTTGCAAGCAAGTGTGTAGGTAGATAAAAGAAGAAAAGCAACATCATCCACAGAGAAAAGAAATCATGTAGATTTATGGACAGAGAGGTCTGCATTTTAAAAAATGGTGTAATAGTGAACAGGTGTGGCAGAGCAGGTTTCTTTATCTTGAGTGCATTTTAAAGAACTAGATTCTATCTTCTGAGGCAGAGGCCTCTATGGAGACTGTTACAGAGCTATGAATTAGTTAGAGGCCATTGCCTTCTGAAAAGCAGTGTGGCTAAATGTGACCTCTGGTGCTTTGGGTAACAATTGTGCTTTGGGTAACACTTGCCATGGAGAAGTGTCATCTTCAGCAGATCTGAGGGAATGGGTGGCACACTATACCACTGATTGTTCACGTCTCCAAGGTTTGGATCATGCAGACCTGGGAGGCTGGTGAGGCAGCTTCTGCACTCTGTTGTGAGCTCTGCTATCTGCCTTTAGTTGGCCTGAGAAGTGAAGGATCCTTAACTGCTCCTTTTCTGTGCACCCACATAAAAGCAGGACAATAGATATTCACAGCAAAGCTTCCACTGGCAGTGGAAGCTTTGGTGTGAATTCCTCTCCCTGTTTTGCATCACTTTTATCTCACTGGTATGGCAGAGCTGTGACACTGACAAAACAGCTGCAAACTAGAGAGGAAACTCTGTGAATTGTTGATGTCTTGGTGTGCCAAGAAGGATGGCTATTGTAAATGTGGTCCTGAGGGCAAATGTCTATTTTTCCTCGTTCTTATTTCTGTTACATCTCTTTGTTTGTCTCTGATGGGAGCCATTCCTTTTACGTAACCAGAGCCCAGTGAGTAGAGTGGAGCGTGATCCTGCCTTATGCCAGTCTTGCTGCAGAGGCGTGCTGCGGAATTCCTGACTTGCTAAATTGCCTAAGTGTACAGTGCTGGTGAGTAATGGTACTGCATACCTGTCTCTTGTCAGTGACTCAAAAATATGTTGGTTTTAAACTACACTTTTCAGCCAGAAATAGACCTACTATTTCTCCATGACATGCCAGCTGAGATTTTGCCATTGATCAAGTATTCAGTGGGTCTGGAAGATTAATCTACACTCAAAAGGAAAAGCTCCATGTAGGAACTGGAACATCTTAGGTGGCCATGGAAGTCCCTGGACTCTGCATCTCTCTGAAGGGTCAAGAGGATGATATCTCCCAGCCTCTGGAGGCTTAATCTTTCCGGATACTTCCAGTCAAGCAATGCACTTTGCTAGAGCCACATGGCTAATATTTTAACTACCTTCCCATCCTTCATTTGCACTGCAGATGATTTGTTGCCTGTAGTAGGAGAAAGATGGGGACACCCTGTATCTTTATGTTATTTTTAACACCTTATATTTAATTTATTTGTAGAGTTGAAGGTTTAGATGAAGAGAGTTTATTTGGAGAGGTAAATTTTTAGCATTGAGAATGAATTGATTGTAGTTCATCATGTTTTTAAAATTTGGGCTACACTTCTTAAAGTTCTCACAAAATGTTGACAAATTGTAATAAACACCACTTGTCATGAATACAACTTTAATCAAAGAATTTATAGTTTTGTTAATATACGTGGTGAGAACCGTTCTCTCTTTAAACAGATTGGGATACCTCCTATTTAATCATGGAAGTGAAGCTGTGGGAGGCCTATGGGATATTTCTTTTATGTCTATGCTGGCCATAGCAGTCCCAGTGCAGAGGTCTTATTGCTAGTATATAAGTGAAGAAGTGCCACTCTGCAATTATAACCAGTGTACCTACCCACAAGAATATTGTTCTCGATCTTTGAACTGGAGTTGTGGACTTCAAAAGGTTTGAAGGACCACTGGTGAGAGAGCAGTTTGAACAAACTTAGTATTGTATGTTTGACCCTGAAATTGTTGGGAGGCTTTTCTTTTTATATTATGAATTGTGTTATGAGTTTGAAGAAGATAAAATGATTTTTCACGTCAGAACTTCTAGTGCATGCAAGGTCTGATTGGTATGCCACTAATAATTTTGAGAACAAAAAGAAAAGCAGAAATTCAGTAGAAAAACAGTCATTACATTTTCCTCCTTTTTAACACACCATTAGCATTCAACACTACAGAAGAAGTTACAGGAAGAAAAAAATTAAAAACCCAGTAACAGTTTGCTATACTGCTCCAAAAGGACTAAAAAGAGACACTTCTAGTCCCAATTCCCTGAACAGTGTTAGAGCCATGTTGTTTTGATCTATTATCTTTTATATCCATGCTCCTTAGAGACAGATTTTATTAAGTTTTAATTGTGTGGCTTTCACTGAAGCATGAGAATTGAATGGTATGGTCATGCCAATAAAATACGTAGGTAGCTAATACTTCCTGTGCATCAGTTAGATATCTTGTGTTTGGTTTAGCATGTATTTGCTACTGATAATACTGATTCTCAGAGCTCAGCATGCATTGAAACCTGAACATACCGATGAGTGAAGAAACCATTAACAGTGCTCTAATTCCTTTTATTTATGTGATGGGACATTTGTACCCCAGCAATAAGATGATATCTGGTATAGAAGTAACTGCAGCAGATACGACATTTTACTATGTATCTCATTATATGTCTCTGCTTCTATGAGGTCAGTGTGTTCTCTGAAGTCTTGCTTGGTAGGGGCTTGTGGATGTCAAAATTTTCAAGGCTGCGTGGATCTTTGAAGTTTTCAGAAAGCTCTTTTTCATTACAGAGTGTATTCATGTGAAGTGGATAATTGTTTTTTTTCTTTAAATCTTTTTAAATCAAATGTCAGCTCCGTTGTGTACTTTACCAGCATGCTGCAGAAAGGACACTTATCTGTACTTGTGCAAATAGCCTTCCTGAGTGCTCTGTTACTTCTGTTTACTTCTCATTTCAAGGGCTGTTATGATTTTTTGCGTTTAAGACTTAATGGCATCACTAAGCAGCATGACAAATTATTTTGGTTCCTTAATATGAACTAAGCACTTGCAAGTGGACTTCAGCCTGAATAATGCGTTGTATTTTTTCAGTGGAATTTTTGAGGGAGCTGCACACAGCAGAGGTGCAGGAGAAGCAACACAGAGATTGTTTTGCCCTCAGACTGCTATAGCTCATGCTGCAAATAACTGACGTATCCCAGTGACATCCTACATAGACACCCCGTCCTCTACCTGTGTCCTTGCTGCCCTGAGGACAAAAGCAGACAAAAATAAGCGTGTGACACATCATCCTTGATACACTTCCTCAGACACTTCCTTTATACAACACTAGTCTTAGATGGACAGCTCAGTTGCTTGAGTGACAGCATTAAAAGTAGCTGTGCCACTGAGACTAACCCAGCTTCGGCTATTTTTGGATACCTTGGCAATTTTCCGCTCTTGAGGTGATGCTGTATGTGGCAATTACTCATCCTCTGTGCTGTCCTGGTGCTCTCTCTGAAACTATGAAGCTCATAGGAGCCCTATAAATTACTTCATTACGTTACTTCTTCTTGCTTTTTCACACTACAAATGTGTTTGTTTTTATAGCAGTTTTTCTGCCCACAGAACCCTCATCTTCCCTGCTAATTTCACCTCTCTATTCTCTGCAGAAAGGCCTGTGAGTCACTCTCTGCTTCTCTGCGTTTGGAGATGGATTTAAAATTCTTGAATCCAATTAGAGTCTCCCTGTAGACCTGCAAGTCTTTTTCATTTCATGTTCCTCTGCTTTACTTTTCGTTGTGGAACTAGCAGTGAAATTACTGCAATGCATCCCCTATTCACAAACCTGTATAGGATTGCGTATCAAGCACTCCCAGCCATGAAGATGTGTACATTATACTTAGACAAAGGAGATAGGTGCTTTTGTGTGTGTCCATTTTTTCCATGCGCCAGCATAGGAGATATTTAGATGTATACATTCTGTCTCTGAGAATCCACAGTACCTCTTCAGGCAGAATTTAGAATGAAGTGATAGGTCAGAGAAAAGCTACTCCTACCATCTGACCAGTGCAAAATATCTAAAAATGGTGCTTCCATTGTATACATGTCTGCTGCAAACACAAACAAAAGGGAAAAATGTGAATACTAGCAGAAAGGGCTTCAGTAAGCTTTTTGGAGCAGACTTACGCAGAACATGATCCTGTTACAAATTGAAGGATAAAAGTGGCTTCTGAAGCGGTGATTAATATTTTATGTTGCAGATCCAAGTTGCAAATGATAGTAGCTTACTGAGACAAGCAGTACTATTTTGATCTACAGCATAGTCAGCTGTGAACATTTAAAATTCATGACGTGGGCCATGATGATACTGAGAGGCTGAATTAAAAGCATGAGTTTTAAAACAACACATTTGGACTGGTTTTGTAATGTTCTTGATTTGAAGCTTTGGGTGTTCATGCTTCCAAACCATCCAGCAAGTGCAGGGGCCAAATGCTTACTTTAACAATCCATTAATCAGACATTTTTGAGTAGCTATTTTCTTCCAAGTTCTGGAGGTTTTAGGAAAATACTAAATAAGATTGCAAGATTTCAAAGTAATAAAAGCTCAGAACTTTCAAAATCAATAAAATTAATTCCTCCATAGAGTAAGTACAGTATATAGCTTTTTCTTTCCATTGTTGGTCTTGGGATAATATCCTTCCCAGCAAGTGACCTCAGCCGCTCCTCATAAATCTTGCCCTTGAGGCCTTTCACCATCTTGGTTGCTCTCCTCTGGACACAGTAATAGTTTGATGTCCTCCTTATACTGAGATGCCCAAAACTTCATGCAGTACTTGAGACGGGGCTGCACCAGCATGGAGCAGGACAGTCACCTCCTTGGCTGGTCAGCGATGCTGTGCTTGGTGCACCCCAGGATGCAGTTGGCCCTTTTGGCTGCCAGGGCACAGGGTTGACTCGTATTCGATTTGCTATCAACCCAAACCCCCAGATCTCTTTCTGCAGGGCTGTTCTCCAGCCTCTCATCCCGAAATTTATATGTATAACCAGGATTATCCTGTCCCAGGTAGAGAATCTTGTACTTGCCCATGTTAAAATTCATATGGCTAGTGATTGCCCAGCTTTCTAGTCTATCCAGATCTCTCTGTAAGGCCTCTCTGCCCTTGAGAGAGGCCACAGCTCCTCCTAATTTAGTATCATTGGCAAACTTACTTAATGTATATTTTATTCCTGCATCCAGACCATTTATAAAAACATTAAAGAGCACTGGTCATAAAATTGAGCCCTGAGGAACCACACTGGTGACTGGCCGCAGCCTGATGTAACCCCATTTACTATAACTCTTTGAGCTTGACCCATCAGTGAATAGCTCACCCAGCATATTATGGACCTGTCTGTGTGCTGGACATTTTGTCCAGAGGATACTGTGAGAAATAATGGATGCTTTAATTAAGTACTACACATCTGCTCCATTGCATAATATGTTTTTGACTATTTATGTTCACAACAGCAGACCGTGAAACTTCTTCAACCAATCTTGACTATAAGAAAATTATTATTGAGTCCCCCGTAAAGTTTGCTTTAAAACTCACCTCCTCCAGTTCTACTTCGTGGATTGTTTTCCCATATATAAAGCTGCAGAGATGACTCACCTGTGCTAGGTGATATCTTGACCCTGGTAGAGCAGTTTTATAAAAACAGCAGGACTGCAACTCAGTTCTTCTGCACTGAGCAGAGGGAGCCAGCTCCAGATAAATTTGACAAAATGAGCTCTGCGTGTTGCAGACTCTGCCTATAGGGTGGCGTTCAGTGGCAGTGGGAAAGGAAGGCTCTACCTAAACAAGGATCACTGTACCAATATGGAAATATTAGTATATGACCCTGTCAAATTGCTGTGATTTCTTTATTAACAATGCCATTGTGATTAAAGCCACTATGAAACCCACACAAGTAAAACAAATTATAGAAGAAAAAATTGCTTTGCTACTCCTGTGCCAACAAGTTCTTTTGGCCGAGGTCTGGAGGTCAGGAGTGAAGTCAGTTTCCAGCCAACACTTAGTTGTGTCAGGGCAGGTATGCACTGTAGGTCTGCCTTAAGTGGCGGGTGTGAAGAAGGAAGGACAGGATGGTGGTCATGTAGTGTCACTCATGCTGGCCAGAGAGCCTGAAGCAATAATGGGTTACACCAGGCTGCAGAAGGCTGCTCAGGGGTACAGTGTCAACATATATCTTGGGGATCAACTCAGATCTCCAGGTTCTTACGGGATGCAGGGCCTGGTCTTAAGGCACTGTGCAGGTGATGAAAATGTCATGCTTCCTGAAACATTCAGCTGTGCTTTCAAACTTTTCATGTAGGCTCAAGGTTTTGATTTAAGGCTAGGAAGGCAGATTTTGATACATTATAGTAAACAGGAGCTTGTGGGATATATATTTATACCTAGCATAAATGTTTTTGTGTACGTATTTTCTGTAGCTTAATTCATTCCAACTGCAGAAGATGTATGGAAATTTTTTAACTCTTAAAATCCTAAGGTTTATTATTCCTTTATTGTAATACATTGTAGAAGTTTTGTTCTGGATATTTTTGGAAGGAAAATAGATTATTTTTCTACTTCAAATTCTGCACAGTGATTTTCTTTGAACTAGAATTCTCAAATAAGTTGTTCTTCTTTGAGCTACTTCTTGCATGGTGAAGAATATTCAAAACACAAATACTTTGAAAGTTTGGTGAAGACATGAAATAGTATATCCAGTGATGAGGACTGCTATGGTTGTGGTAGTGGGAACAGCTGTCTGTGATACTGAGGTAAGAGGTAGGTCAAACTGAGAGGGTTATGACATCGTCTTTCACCAGTAAATAATAATTGAACAATAGTTAAAGCCCAGTTAGGTTTGTGATATATTTAAAGAACAGATATGTTCTTGGGAGTAAGCATTCTCTGTATGACTAAATGTAATATAAGTAGATATATGTGGCTTTGTATCTTGCGAGACACTCCTCTCTTACTGATCTTCCTCCCGGATCTTCACTGCTAAGTTCCAAATCCAGTGTTTCTTCTTTTTGCTGGTAGGCCACTGGCTCATTTGTCCTGCGGAGATGGTTCTTGGTAATAAGTAATAACATGATGCAGGAGTAATGCTTTAGCACCAGCTATGAAATGGAGCAATTTTTGCTCAGAACTGCAAATTTTCACAAAATTTTTGTCAGGTGTTTATAGACTGCAACATTTATCCATGGGATGTAGAGATGCAGACAAGAAGTCCATATAGGCATTTGGCTGCGACACAGAAGTTTCAGTTTGTCTTTGCAAGCATATTTTAAACCAGGGTGTCATTGATTGTCTGCTATTCTTTCTTAAGCAGCTTCAGTTTCTTAGAGTAGAAGAGGTTATTTAGCAGTGAAAGGCACTGAAAGCAATAAAGACATCCAGTGACACTGCAAACTGCAACCTACTTATGAGTAAGGAGGTTATAGCGTTACAAGAGCAAGGGAGTTTACCTGGTGAGAAATTCTGTCCCTTCTTTCATAATGCAGAGAGGACCACATCCCCTGGGCCTTTCCCTGAAGCCCTGATGTGGCCTTAGCCAGAAAAGTCATTTTTGATTGAGACGCCCAAGTGAGGAACCTCTCAGGATCAGGGATGCAAGTGCTAGTAGAATTACTGCCGGGGAAAAAAAGAGAAGGCGGCTTTGGTGGAGTATCACTCTGGAAAACACTGTGTTCAGGAGACAAAAACAGCTTGAAGATGAGCACAACAATGAGGATTAGTGGGCAGTACTGAAACATGCAGCCTCACTGGTATTTGAAACCAAGTAAGAGTATTTACTATCTTTTTTTTAAGGACCTCCGGTGTGAACTCTCTAATTGTGCAAATATGAGAATTGAATTTAATTTTATTGAAAAACGGATATTCAGTAAGTAATTTCCTATAAACAATGTCTTTTTTTAATAGGAACAGAAAGAAAGACCTCTTGAAAATGTGAGTTTCCATTGTAAGCTGTCTGAAAGGTGGAAACACAAACATTCAAAACACAAATGCTGGATTTAAAACCCACACATTTTTATACTTGGTCTGAACAAGGAAAAAGCAATGCATTTCCAGATGGGGATGCAGTCTTTATCAGAAAGACACACCGCGCACCACAGGTTAAACAAGTAACTTTAGAAAATGGTGGTAAACAAATAGTTAAGAAATTAGTCATGTGTGGTAATGCACAAATACTCTTTACTGTACATTCCAAATTGCACCAGTGACAATTGGTCTTTCAGTCTTGTTTTTTTTTTGTGATGAGAGTGTCTTTGTGACGCTGAAGTTCTGACACGTCCCAGGCTCCGACATAGTGCTGCTCATTATCAAAGGACCACAGCACAGCTAAGCTGTGGTAACTGTTGTATGGCATGCTTTTAGTCTGCAGCAAGCACAAATTCAACTTAATCTAGGAAGTAACTTTAAATTGCTTTTGAGCACGATACTCTGCAGAATCCAGCACTGTCAAAAGGATTATGCGTTGTTCAAGGCTTTTAAGCTCATTGTCTTTTCTCTGCTTTTCTCCCTCTTGTATTATATGGAAGCCCACATAGGGAATCTGAAGAAGGTGGAAGATTCAAGATAGTTATGTTTTGTAGGAACAGCGTCTCTGATTAAGACAGAAAGGGAAATGATTTGCAGGGTATTTTGGAAATTGAACAGCATAAATAAAATAATCACTTTGTAATTTATATAGAACAGTCAATTTGACATTTTTGTCATGTTCAGAATACCCCCATCTCAGTGTGTGTGCTTCAGATTTAGGTACTTGCTATGCCAAGTAGATGAATTATCAGTGATCTAAGGGTTAAATGAGTTCTAATTTATTGCAGTACATAAGTAGAGGAAAAGAAAAAAAGGTTACTCCATTTGTCAAGGGAATTTTCAAATGAGACAGGAAAAATAAGAACATTGATTTATTTGCTTTATGGATCAGACTACATACATGTATTTATTTTGAGCTTTGGCAATTCTGGACTCAAAGAAGACATTCAGACAAAAAGCCAGTAGTGACCTGAAATTCACATCCGTATGTTAATGGTGCCTGTCTGTTGGACATTACAAGGTCACATTTCTTCTAGGCTTCCCCAGAACACTGCTGATTTGCAAAACTGAGTTTCCCACTGTTCTTTCCATTGTGCTTGCCTGGGGAGAGACCAGTGACATTGGAACAGTGATGCCTGTTTTGGCTGGGAGCGCTTTCAGTCAAGTCTGTGGTTTGCAGTGTAGTGTGTGCTCTGTGTTGGTGCCCCAGAGTGTATTGCTCCCTCATGACCTCTCCTTAAGGGGAAACTGCATTTACTCTCAGCTTTTGCTTTGGTTTTAATTCAGCCTAAGAAAATGCTCTCTATGGAGAAGCTCAGCTGTAGTCTACTTTTGCCTTTCTTCCAGCAGAACACTAATTCATTTACATCCCTTTCCATTCCAATACACTTTAAATGTCCGCTACAAGAGGGAGACTGGAAATTTTCTGTTGTATTTTGCTGTTCCATCTTTTTTTTAACTCTCTTGATGCTGGTCTTGAAGAGACATTGAAAAAAATACTAGTTTTCAGGAATTAACAATGCATTTTAAGAGAAGATAAGAGGTTCATACTTTTTGAGAAGCCCATCTTGGCATAATCATGTTGCAGTAAAGAGGGAGAAGACATATTCAATACTGTTCATGTATCTGTCTGGCTTGGTGGCATATAAAGACACAAGCATAGAGGAAAATATGGAGCGTTCACGGGATTATCAGTATGGACTTTTCTCTAGAAACATGTAATACTAACCTTGTTGAAATCTGCAGGTCATGGTAATAG
The DNA here is from genome assembly GCF_963082525.1 of Nesoenas mayeri. Lineage (NCBI taxonomy): Eukaryota > Metazoa > Chordata > Aves > Columbiformes > Columbidae > Nesoenas > Nesoenas mayeri. The sequence continues at coordinate 16,341,911 of NC_137542.1, read as the reverse complement.
TATGCAATAGTAGCATTATAATTTAAGATTAGTTCTTGCCATGGTGGTGAAGTCCAATTAAAGTTAATAGAAAATTTCCCATTAACAAATATGCAGCGGAATAGTTTGCTTATAAAAACAATACAGAAAAACTTAGCAAATTTGTACTGTTCAACTAGTGGAAAATAGTCACCATTTTCAGCAGCAGATGAAAGGTTTATTTTTTTTTTCCCCATGAAAATATATATTTTTTTAATAGTATCAGCAGTTACCTACTAGATGAGTAAAATTACCTATATTTCCAATGATGACAAACACTTCTTTCAGTGGGGAAATCCAGAGCTTAAGACAAGTACTTGAATTTTTTTACTTTTGCAGACTAAAGGGGGAAAAATAGAAACAGAAATTTGCTTAATTGTTCATCCTCAGCTTTTTATTGTCTGGAACACAACCCCAGGGAGATATGGCAGCTGGGAATAGCACTGCCGTAGCCAGACCAAAGGCCTGACGGAGTTCTACTAACAGCAGTGTGGTTTAGCTTTTAGCAGCAGCTCTCACTAGGAAGGAGGTGAAACTTTGCTGAAACAGAAGAGGGGCTGTTCAGGGTACTTGTGTTATACATACCATCCCTCTTCAATTGATTGTCGGTGCAGACTGTTGCCAGTAGTTCAAAGGGAACTGTAGAGTCCACCACAGCCTGTGCTTTGCCTTGCCATGTTGTGGCATTAGGCTTGTGGGTGAGCTAGAAGCAGTGGGGTGTTGGACGCATATCCCAGAATTTCTTTGTTAAATGTCTACAGGGATGTTTAAGGCAAGTTGGGTGATCTCAGTGGTAAGAGTGCCCCTGTCATTCTACATCCCACTAAACCTCTTTGATAGAGTTAAGTTGTCATTAGAGCTTAAAAAAAATTCATAACCAAGGGTGTTTTGCTGCTGAAATGAATTTTAAATGGGTTGAAGTGAAAAGAGATAGCAGTGAGAATTTCTCATTTGTGGTAGTCAGATACTCATACACACTATGCGAGGTACCAAGTAGGTTTTTGTAGATGGCACCTAGAAAAATGCTCCCTTGGCTCAGCGTGATCACGTATGGTATCTTAGAATAATTCAGATTAAACCTTGGGCTGTGATTTTGAAAGACTTTGAGCTCTTAGTCCATAAAGTCTTGATCAAAGTGTCAGCAGTGTGTCTGCTGTCATTCAAGTATGTTCTTAGAACAAAGTAATCTGGGATCATGAGCTGACTCCTTGCTTGTCACAAGAGCCAGAAAATGGAAAAGACTTTGTTACTGTCATCTTGGGCTGGATCCCTTCAGTAATTGAAGGTGGTAGGGAAAATTGCAGTTGTCTTCAGTGACAGGGAGATCAGCATTAGACTGAGTGTGGGCTGGTTAGAAATGAAACAATTTTTATTACATGACCAACCTGCCCAGGCGTTTCATGGTACGGTCTGTCTCTGTTTTAACTTGAGAACCTGGTACCATGGACACACAATGTGGGGATCTCAATATCCACTGGTAGCTGGAAAATGGCTTACAAAGTTAATTAACTGGCATTTTATTGCATTTAAAAATGTATCCTAATAGTCTGTGTATTGTCTGTGTTGACTAGAAGAGTGTCTAGTGCTTTAAATAGTGATGTGAATTGAGACTGCCCAAGGGGAACAGTGGTGTCATCAGTCTAAGTGTATTGTTCAATATTATTTTCCATTTAAACCTCAAACTCCTGTGAAGGAACAAAAAGTTAATAACACTTTGCTGTTTGGACATAGCATTTTTAGCCTACAGAGATGACAGACACAATTTCTTATGCTTGCTACTCCTTCACCTTCTCACTGTTAATAGACTGGGAATTTGCAGTCAGGTAAATACTGGTTCCTGCAAGGATTCACCAAGGAAAAAGGAGATCTCTGCAATACTTTGCCTCTCATACACTTCTGGCTATACATGAATGAACTTGACATTCAAGGCTAAATCTTGAAATGAAAAGTTCACTTTATCAGTATAAAGCAATCAATTCATTTTTGTATGCACATAAACAGAGGAATTGTTACAGTCTCAGACAGAGACCTTGGCTCTGACTCCTGCTTAAATTGTGATTGCTATTGTGGCTGACTGTTGGGTGCTAAATGAGGAACATCCATGACTAAAAGCACAAGGTAGGTCAGGTTAATCTTGGATCTGGAGGCTCGCTGGCTGGGGTTGTAGACAGTTTACAGGGTGCAGAGATAGAGGATAGGAAGGAGCTGTCAGTGGATCAGACCTGAATCCTTCTGTCCATCTTTCAATAAAGTTGTACTCTTTTAAATTGGTGGTTGGCTCAAACAGGGATGAACCCTGGGACAATGACAACAGAAAAAAAATCTCCTTCGTTTATCTAAGAGACACAAGTCATACAATTCCTGATGAGCTGTACTTAGAATGTGTTTTTGCTCTAGAGGATTTGTCACTGTCCTCATCTCCAAGTAGTCAAATATGCTGTTGAGGCTGTGTCGGTAGCACTACTTAACGCATTCTCTTCTACTGGTACTTAAAGCAACTATCCTGAACTCTGATTTCTTCAAAGAACCGCATTGGCTGTTTGCATGGGTCTGTTTTTAGGCTGTGAAGCAGCACGTCAGCATAAGAGTTTCAGCAGTTGTGAGCAAAATCTTGAAGACCACCTTCAATGCCTGTGCCTGTGTGCAGTTTCTCTCTTGTGTCTTGCAGCTGTGAGCACTGCCTTTGCCTGTGTTTGGTGTGATGTGGGATGGCTCGGGGCAGGGGCTGACGTTTTGAGAGTGGTGCTGCACCCCCTCCCAGAGAACACTGCACGGCGGGAGCCATTGCGGCCAGACTCGGAGCCCCAGGCGGGCGGCTGGGTGACCTCAGCACAGCGTCGGGTCAGGCATTCGCTTAATGAATTTCAGTTACCATCAATTATAAGTGCTGAGGGAGGTGGGGGGCAAGACAGCCATGCTTTACCCCATGTCTGGCTGTTGCAGTGGATTTAAGAGCATTACAGTGGTTACATAAGGCGGCGATGGCAGCGTCCCAGGAGGCAGGGGCAGAAGATCAGCTGCTGGAGGTCACCTGGTCACAGAAATTATGGATTATGAGCCCTTGTTGGGCAGTATTGCCCTCTGCACTCCTGAACTGCTTTATTGGCAGCTCATAATGCAGTACAAGCCACTTTTTATTCTCTTGATTTGCCTGAGAGGAATTAAGACTGTGTTGAGTCACGGGGTATGATAAGCCATATGTGGCCCATGCATCACTTACATAACGTCCCACAGGCAGGGGCTCTTCTGGGCTGGCTTGGCTGTGCCAGGCTTGAGCCCTAGCACTGTTGTCATGGGCTATATTTATTGACTTGTTTAGAAACAACTCTTCTGTTTCGTGTGGCCTTCTATAACAGATGTTAAGGACAACTCTTAAGAAGCTAAGACATCTGGAATAAAGTGCTTTTAAAAATTATTATTGTTTTTTATTTACAGTGCTGCATACATGTGAATTTTCCATTGCCTTGGATTTAGATATTGTGACTTTAGATATTGTTAAGTAATGGCTGTTGTCAATGCTTTACCATTTCTAAACTTTTATGTACCTTGGTGAGACCCAGATTTTTCCTGAAATAGTCCAGTTCTGTTTGCTTAAGTACTAAATATTAGTAATTTCTATTATAATTTAAAAATATTTAAGAGCATCGTTGTTCCCAAAAGATGACATGATATTCCAATAATAAAGACTCTTGAGTTCTTGGGTGTTTGACTTCAAGTTCATCATTAAAATTTATCACTGAAAGGGTTTTTAAAATACTTTCTTTGTGCCTTATGGACACTGCTGTTTGATGTTTTCAAAGTTCTTTTAATAATAGTGAACTTAAACTGGGTAGTGCTGCAGTTATTTGTGAACTTCCTATCACTTCTGCAGTTCCTGTATCTTACTTCCTTTGTTAAGCATCATTTTAAAAGGCAACTTCAGTATTTCTTTAAAGTATTCAAAGGCTGCTTACAAGACTTTTGCTTTTAATTAAAAAAAAATGAGAACAATAGGAATTGAAAGATACTTACTGGGGGATATTATACTGCTTGGATGTTGTTTAAAGACAGTTTTCCAGCAAGAGGCTTGATATGGAAATTTTTTATTCTCTATATATTTTTTTTCCAACTTGGTATACACTGGCTTATGATTGTAGACCTACTGGCAAAGTACTGTGTTTCTGAATTATGCTTCTTGCAACTACAGCATCTTATGACATAGCACTGCTGTAATGACAATACGAACCAAGGAATTATCTTTATCTGCCTTGACAATGTCTCTTTAAATCTGTGGGCTCTTACTGTTTCCTTGAGTAATTTCTCCTGGTTCCTAACCTACTAGGAAATAGTGCTTCATAGGCAGATCGTTATACCAGTATGAATACTGTGAAAGATCAAGGAATCAAGGAACCAGTTAACCACTAGTCAGCAGGTTACCAGTGTACAGCAAACATTACTTTCTCCCAGGATTATTTCCATTGCAGTCATACACAAGGATAGAGCTGTGGCCATCCTGTAGCTACGTATAGATGGTGAATAATGTTTCAAAAGCTTTCAGATCTTGAAGAAATTATTTCCATCATGTTTTGACAGGTGAACTTTTGATGTCTGTAAAACTAATGTGCATAGCGAAAGCACAACATTTCAATGGGTGTTGATTACTTACCTTGAAAATCCTATGTGTTAGCTTTCCCTGGTGTGAATTTAACTGCCTATTTATGTCATTAATAATCTTGCTTCTGTATGAAAGAGAATGTCCTTGTGTTGAAAAGCTTATATTGTGCAGATGCTGTTCAACACATTATGTTTCCAGGGAAATGCCACTAGAATTTAAACATGAAAAATAGGAACTTATGGTAAAAAAATATTATCATCCTGTGACATATCTGATTTCTCAGATTCAGACCCAGAAATCAGTTAATGCTGGAAAGATTATTTGGTTGCATTTCTGAATATATGGAAACTTTGCATGTCATAGGTGCACTGAAGTGATATTCTGACTTGCCGTATGTGGACTTAGAGCACTCTGATCTTAAGATACTGAGCTATCAGTTGATGCTTTGAAGTCATCGGTGCACAAGCATGGCGGTAAAGGTGAGATATTCCAGAAGTAACTATCATGAAAATAGGAGTAAGTAGTGAAGATGCGAAAACTGTTAAAGAAGCTCAAGTTGTCACAAGAAGTTCTGTGCATATAGGGAAAGTAGCCATCCCTTGGGCTTTGATCCTGCAGGGAAATTTTGCCAGGCATGATTCAGGTTTCATTAAAAATATGTCAGGGTACAGGTGCGTCTTTTTTGTGTGGAACTGGTACTTTAGCTATAGAATAGTTTTAATCAGTGACTCAAAAGTTGCTTAATATATTCTACAAATAAATAAATCAAACTGCAATGAAGTAGTTGGATACTCTTGCAACAGTATCAGCCATTTTCCTCTCTCTTCCTTGCCAGGAAGTTCTCAGGAGCTACCCTGATAGCAGGAGGCCTACGTCCTAAAATAGATCCTCGATAAATTAAAGCAGGTAGTGAATTTATGTGTTAGTCATGTGGGAAATGCTTGGAGTCAAATGTGAACAGTGAACAGATTTCAATATTATCTGTCTTTCACTTCAGCAGAATCTGATACACCATATACTACATTCAGATGGAAAAACAAGCAAAAGAAAAATCACTGAAATCAGAAATTGGCAAGTGATTACTTTGCACTAAAAACTATTTGGAGATTTTGATTTTCAGCCTATATGGAATGTTATCAAGCCATAGGACTTGTACTTTGAATAAAGACCTCTCTAAATACCCCATGGAAAATATGACAGGGAATCTTTTAGTACCTTTTTGCAAGTTGATGTATAACCAATTGAGATTTCTGACAGGAAATGAAATTGAGACATCTGGAAAATGAAAGTACACAGAATAAGATGCTACATTGACCCCGAGTAACACTTCTGTTTCCTACTATAATTAATTTATGACCTAAATAAGAAAAAAAAATTATACTATCATCTATAACAATAGTCCCTACCCAAAGCCTTTCCTCCACATGCAAACACTTTAGGCAGAAAATGGCAAATCAGTTACAGAGTGAAATATAGGAGATGTCTGCAAAATATTATCATAGAAGCTGAAAATACAAATTTCCTGTGCTTTTAATATCTTCAATTTTTTACTAATCTGGGTTTTAAGAATAGTAGTTATTTTTGAGAAAGAATTGTCATTGTTTATAAATTAATTTTGTGCCCTGTTTTGTTTTTCCTGGAAAATAGTAGCCTTTTAGAAATATTTTCTTAATATCCTAAGTAGAAGAAAGCTGGACATAGCAGCTGGGCTCACTAATAGCAGCAGTGCTGGCTTTCAGCAGCCTAACAGTGGTTATCTTTTGAGTGAAAGAGTAATCCACAACCTAAATTGATCCAGCTGTCTTAGCTTCTTATTTAACTGCTGCTGCTTCTGCAATAAGCATGTGTTCAGCAGAAGCTTCCTGGAGATTATCTGTGTCAGTGAACAGGAAATTGTAAAACCATGATATGTTCCTAACAGTACTAGAAAAATTCATTTGCAATCTGATGATCTGGGCCAATATGACAAGTTGATTCAATTGCCTTCTAATTTTCTTGTGTTTTGATTATGTCACTAATCTTGAGACCCTTTTTTTACATGTCATCTTCATAGGCTTCATGACTCTCTGTGGAGCAGATAGAAATTGGTAGAAATGCTGGTCAGTATTTGTCAACCTTTAGCAAAGCAAATGCAAAGCTGTGCTTCAAAAATTGATGCTGATTTCTGAAAAAAAGGAAGGGTAAACTTTGAAGTCTCTGTGACAAGCTGAAAGCAAAATCCCTGGAAAACTTCCATCTTAAATATGCCACTACCTCTCTTGTTCTTTGTGTCAACTTGTATCAACATGGAAAGACACTAGTAATGTCTGATCCAAAGAATTTCTATGATTTGTTTCTAAATCAAAGCGTAGATTTTCAGTAATACAGGAAAGTGCATGTCTTTGGAATAATTTTACATGTTTTCTGGACTTAAGGTATAAACCCTTTTTTTTTTTTTTTAATTTGTAATTCTGTAAAACCCACTATATGTAGACCCCAAACATTTCTACGCTTATTGAAAGAGATATATGCAATGTATAACAACCTTCATTTTGAATGTTTTTTGTAGTCTTTGTGAGATCTTGAATGTTAATTCCCAGAAAGGATTATTCCCATTAGTCAATCTCCTTTCTAGATTTCTCAGTGTCTCTTCATTTTGAAATTACATTTTGTGGTGGAAACTGTGTGGATCTTATGTCAATCCCTTATCAGTTAGTGATGACTTAGCAATCAAGTCTTATTCTTGTATTCTCCTATTTAATTTCCAGCTTGCATATGAGTCAGGACCCCAAGAGGATGTTTCCTCTTCTCATTTTCTTGGGTTCTTAGTTTAAACCATAATGAAAGGAGAAGTTAGGAGAAGGAGGAGACCCATATGGTCTTGTCACTTCACACTAATAGTGTCCTCTGCTTTCTGCTGTGATGGTAGTTGGCGTTATTTACTTGATAAGAATACAAAATGATCATGGAGCTTGGTATGAGTCTCTTGTCCAGATACAAACAACTCTATCCAAGAAAGATACATTAATCTTTTTTTCAACCTTAGGGTAGGTGTTGTAGTTTGGTGTTGGTTTTTTTTTTTTTTTTTGGTGGGGTTGTGTTTTGTGGTTTTGTTGTTGTTGTTTGTTGTTCCTAGTGCAGGGTCAATGACTTGCACTGGAAATTAATTCACATACATCTTCACTGGAGCTGGTACATGGGAGTAAGCAAGCAGGGTTAAAATGTTTTAAATAAAACTCAATTTCTGCTTATGTTTTTTATTTTTCATAAAAATTAAACTTACAGGTAAATTTCACTTTCATGAGAACTGTTAACTCTTTAAGTAAAATTTTAACTTATTTTATTAAATTTTAAAAAATATGATTAGGAAAATTTTCTGCTGTTTGTGAGATGTATTTCAGGTGTATTTTGCCCTTTATGGGCTAAACTCTCAAGTGGGACTATAGATGTGTGAAAAGAGATATGGTCTGATATGCTATGAGTTACTTTGCTTATAAAGCCCTCCAGAGAAGGATGGGCTGTGGAAGGCTCTTAGATTACAATTCTGAAGGACACCGTAATACCTTTTCTGAGTCATTTTTCCTACCTAGCAAAGGCTGGAGCATGGGTAAAGATAATGTATTTTGACTATATTTGATTTGATGCTGTTAAGTATATTTTAAGATGAATATCAGACAGTAAAACTGTCTTCATTCAGCAAGTTTGCTAGTTCAGTTGAAAGGAGGAGAGGTTAAAATAATACCTTGAAAAATTAGTGTGGAAATGTTACTTCTTAGTGCAGTCCTTCGGGTTAAAGTACTGATGAAATGTTTTAATTTCTCTTTGTAGAGTAAATCTTGATGCATTTATCCAGTCTTTACGCAAGAAGTAAATCCATTTGCTTCAGGAACACCTTGCCTGACTAGTAACTGAGCAAAACTGCTGACATTTGGTTCACTTGAGGGTAGGCAGCTCTGAGTTTGGATCACCTGGTGAAATGGCGGAGACACCACTTTTTGTGACAAAATATTTTACCTATATTGTATTTTTCTCACTGATGATTTGTTTCTGAACATATGCGGTCAAGCAAGTAATGGTCTAATAACCTGTGCTCTCCAACACACAGTATAAATAATTGTCTTGGTACAAACTATAGTTTTCTTGTTAGCTACTAAATTAAGCAGGCAACAGCTGGTAGCTCAGATGCATATAGGTCTGCAGTCATGTGTTCTTAATGAATCATTCCGATAATGCTTACCTTTGTGTTACCTAAAATAACTGTCTCACCTAATCATTGCTACATATGACATTTGTCTGCTTATTATACCATTTCCTCAGTCTGAATTTCTTGCTAGAAGATACATTATCATGTCCACCTAGCACTGAATCCTCCTTAATTGTTACATTTGTCATTTCAAGGGCTAAGTGCGTGTAACTCATTCTCAGATGGTAAAAATTGTGCTTCTGAACTGCTTAAAGGAGCACATCATCTGCTTAAGCATCAAGTTTGAGTGAAAATTGAGGATTTCTTAGAAATATGATAGTTACACAGTGCTTTGTAATGTAAATCTGATGTTACCTGAAATGGTAGATACTCAGCTTACCCCTGGGCCAGAATGCATACAAACTTTTACTGGCTTTTAAAATCTCTTAGTGACTTTAGTTCTGTTTTTTTTTGGTTTTTTTTAAGGATAACCAACTGAATTCTAGCCTTTGGAAAATTTAGTAGCTGAGCACTTTGTTTATACGTCAACTGTCTGAAGCAATCATTGCTTCATGCCTTCCATGCAATAAGAACATTTAATCTCATACTCACTTTGGGATGGTCGTCTCTCAGGCCTCATATAACATTCACAAAACAGGAGAGTTCTTCTTGAGGCTTCCTAGATTCTGTGTCCACATCTCCTACTTTTCTTAACAGTCTTTCCGTCATCAAAATGGGGATGTTACACCTTATTCCTGAAGCAGAACTAATAAAAAGCAAGAGATGTTTTGAGTGACTGGGAACATGGCTGTGACATGTGAAGTTCCCCTACCTGGTTTGACCATATCAGATTTGGAAGATTTCTGTCCAGGGACTGAGGGGATGGCAAGAAGTCAACATATGTAACACTTGCTTAAATTATTTTACTGCCATATCATTTTCATTATACTAAATTGTTATTTAAGGCTTACCAGGACTCTCCAAAGAGCCTTAAATGTTAGTGTTGTAATAAAAACCTAACTGAAGCCATGGCAGTGTGCACTTACTGATTTTTCTATACTTACTTCCTTTAACCATTCTCTGAGGGCTTGGAAAGCTGCTAGTGGAAAAGACCCCCAGCTGCTGATGGAAGGTGAAACATGGGAAGAAGAACAATCAAGACCAAAAATTGAACTCACTCTGGTGCATATGTGTGTTACAGTAACTTTAAATGGTCTCCAGATTAGTGGATTGGTACATTTGCCTTTTCAGCAAAACATCATGAACAATTAATTCCACAGGACACCAGGGTCTGCTGGCGTCTCCAGGAGCAAAGCAGGTTTTAGCAGTAGCTACAGTAAGGAGTGGGAAAAAAAGGAAGTCTAATGTTTTGGCTTCCTCACAAGGTATTTAAAAGCCTACTGTGTTCTGGGCCAGCTGGTTACAATTAACTCTGTGCATCTAGAGCAATTCGTTCCAACCAGTTTTGGAGGTGTATAGGAGGAGGGTAGTAGGACTATGAGGGAAATCAGTTTACAGAGTATTCATCAATGTGTCCAGATATTGTGACCGAAAAAGTACCCTATCTGTCAAATACAGTCAAGCAAGAAGTTTACATATCTGTTCCTGTGCTCTTCATCATGCTGGTGTAGCTAGGCTCCACAAAGCAGAGCTCAACAGCTGTTAGTCTTTTTCTGTGAGGAATATGTGTAGAATAGCATCTGTTGAGTCTAACTTCACCCACGTTTTGCTTTACATTAAGAACTTGCCTGTAATTGCCACTGCTTCCATGAATATTTGTGCATGCAAAGTTCTTCTAGAAATCACATGTAGTCATTTTTGTAAAAGCTGCGTTCAAAAAGGGGAGAAGCATGTAGAGAAAATGGCATCATAGGAGACTGGGAGATTTAGCTGAACAAACCGCCTTTCATACAGCAATAACACTTTTCACTGATAGTGCCTCCCATGGCAGCATCTCAAAGATTTTTACTGTTTTTCACATATGAAGAAACAGCGGTAACGGGATAGGCTATTTACCTGGGTCAAATTGTAAACCAGCTCTATTGTGCAAGTATCAGTTGTATTGGATGCCCATTTTACATTAGTAAAATCAAAGACTGTTTTGTTATTGCTTTCAGTGGGAAAACAAATCATGCAGAGGTCTCTCAGGATTTTGGATACGGCATTACTCAGATCCATTTATATGCAAATAGAAAAAAACCCTCATAAGCTGAGTTTGATGGCAAAGATATATCATTGCTACTGATGTGCAGACAGAGAAAATCCTTCTTGCACACTTATTGCTGTTACAGCTTCATCTGTAGAGTTAAAAGTCCATGACATACAGGTTGCTTGCACGTTATTTTTACCCTCCTGGACTTGTGAAGCTCTTAACAGAGAAAAAGATGTTACTACTAATATTTCAGCCTTCAGTTTTAAGATATTATATGTTGAGAGAGAGATGGGAGGGAAGTACACTAATTCCTGGTTTTGTTAAACAGCTGAGCTTTTCCATTTTGAGAGTGTTTTCATGGTCACATAGGCACCTGCACATTTATCACTGTTTCAGTTAAGCTGCATAGACATAACACCAGGCAGGTTCACTCTAACAGAAGTTGTATTTAAAGACTGTTGTGGGCATGATAAAATCTATTTTCAGAGGAATGTGGAAGACATAAGGATAAAAGTGGAGGTGTGATTATCTCACAGCTACTTACATCTATATTAGTCAAAACCCCTGGTAAACTATCCAAATGCACTTGTTCCTTTCCCAGTAAACAGACACTGCACAAAGCGAACAGCTTGTGTTAAGAATGTCAATCTGCTAATTAAAGTCTGTGTTAGTTTTCACATTTATTTCATTTGATCACTTGATGAACATAATCCTCAGAAATCTCTTGCAAGAAGGAAATATACTTCGTGAAATTCCAAATCCATGGCAGACCCAGAACAGTTAATGGTTCTTGACATCCAGTTATCTCCTTGTCTCTTTTAAAAAAATGAAGTCTGCAAGTACTTGACCTTTTATGTGATTATTCATGTGTCATCTATAACAAACAGAAGCAATAAATCATCTCCAACTCTGATGATCTTTTATAACACTTACAGCTTAAGATGCAGGCTCCTATCTTAAAACTTTCTAAAAATAACCATTCAACAAGTGACAGAAAGATCTCTGTCTCTTTTAATCAACTTTATCAGTGACTTTAAAATTAGTTAATAGGTGGCACTGAGAACTCATTAAGGGTGTTGATTGACAGCCAGCTGAACATGAACCAGCAGTGTGCCCAGGTGGCCAAAAAGGCCAACAGCATCCTGGCTTGTATCAGGAATAGTGTGGTCAGCAGGACCAGAGGAGTGATCATCCCACTGTACTTGGTGCTGCTGAGGCCCCACCTTGAATACTGTGTTCAGTTTTGGGCCCCTCATCATAAGAAGGACATTGAGGTACTAGAGAGAGTGCAGAGGAGGGTGATGAAGCTGCTGAGGGGTCTGGAGCACAAGCCTGAGGAGCAGTTGGGGGAACTGGGGCTGTTTAGCCTGGAGATAAGGGGGCTGAGGGGAGATCTTATCACTGTCTGTGATGACCTGAAAGGAGGTTGTAGCATGCAGGGCGTGGGTCTCCCAAGTACCAAGTGACAGGACAAGGGGAAATGTTCTCAAGTTGTGCGAGGAGAGGTTTAGATTGAATATTAGGAAAAAATTTTTCCCGGAAAGGGTTGTCAGGCATTGGAACAGGCTGCCCAGGGAAGTGGTGGAGTCACCATTCCTGGTGGTGTTTAAAAGGCATTTAGATGAGATTCTCAGGGACATGGTTTAGTGCTAGAATTAGGTTAGGTTGTGGTTGGACTTGATCCTGAGGGCCTCTTCCAACTGAAATGATTCTATGATCCTATGAAATCAGCCTCTTGGAAGCTGAACATGGGTAATGTTTCCCCCTTAAGAGATTGCTTTGTGCCAGCTGAACATGGCAGTGACAGACATGATCACAGGAGTTACCTTATGATGGAGACACAATGCCATGTAATTAAAGACTGTGTCTAGGTTTCTTCAAATGACTGAACAGTATCAGCACTCGACAGCAGAAACTAACTTAATTTTACTTGATTTTTAAGGAGACTGAATATTCCAAACCAAGTCTGTCAAGTAGCTTTGGCACATGGAATATCACAGGAGAGCATGGTGTTTAGCTAATGTTATGCAGACAGGCAGCCTTGAAACATATTCAATTTCTTTTGGAGCTGTCTTTAGGGGAAAGACTGGATCTGTTTAATTTCAAGGAAAAATAAAAATACATGTCTTCTGAAAAACATTGGGAACTAGTAAGTCATGCTTTTTTATCTCCTGCTTTCATGCTGTGTGAGCTCAGAAGTGCTCATTTTTCCTCCAGTACACTTTCTTTTGATAGTGTTACTCCAGAAGAAAGAGAATTTGAACATTTATGTGGGAAACTTTAAAAGTGTGCTTCACCTTCTCCTTTACATGTAAGTGAACAGGTATGGAAAAAGCATCTGCTATTGTGTGATGTGCACAGCTTTGTTTGTACTTGTCATATAAGCAAGTATTTCATTTTTATTCTGTTGAATTTTTTGATGACTATAAAACAGAGGAGTGCACTACTTTGCACATTATTTTGTAAGTGAATTATATTTGAGGTGATTTCCATTACTGCTGGCTACTGTGGTGGATGGCATATTTTCATATGGAGCCACTAAGGAAGAATAACTAAGGAGAAGGTGACCTCATATTTGGTCATTAATGCTCCAGAGAGGAGGTGCTGACCTTAGATTTCCTTTTCTTAGCACTGAGCAAGGCATCCTTGGAACTAAATCACACCCATGTAAGTATAAGGTTCCTCTGCAGTTGCAGAGGTCCAGGGCCTGGGCCTTCAGGCTGCAAATGACTTATGTAGTTGGCCAGGAAACATTTTAATATGTATTTCAAACATCTGAGTATGTGACAACTCACCTGAATGGTAGTCAGTGTTGTTGAAACTGACTTGGCATTTAAATGTGGAGGACAGTAGTTCCTCTGGGCTGCAGGTAGCTCAGCCCTGACTGGCGACCTCCGTGCTCCTGGCAGTGAGTGCCAGCTGCTGCTTTACTTTGCTTTAGGGTGGTGTTTTTCCTTTAACAAGGAAAGTGGCCATGGCCACATATGTTCTTACCAGCTTTAAAATGCTGCAGTAGGACATTTGGGATAAGACCTAGAACCTGATACAGCATTTTAACAGTAGCACCAGGCCAGACAGTCTAATAGGGCTTTGTAATGCAGGTAGTGTCTCTAGAACCTGGTGAATACATATAATATATAATCTTTACTGCAAATTACATATATCTATCTATCTATATAGATATATATAGATAGATAGATATATAGATAGATAGATAGATATATGTGTTTTGTTAAACAGCTGAGCTTTTCCATTTTGAGAGTGTTTTCATGGTCACATAAGCACCTGCACATTTATCACTGTTTCAGTTAAGCTGCATAGACATAACACCAGGCAGGTTCACTCTAACAGAAGTTGTATTTAAAGACTGTTGTGGGCATGATAAAATCTATTTTCAGAGGAATGTATATATATCTCTATGTATATAGAGAGATATATATATGTGATTTTATTTTAAAACTGTTTTCATAGAACCACAATGTTTCTGGAACACATTCATATTTAAGCAAGGCATGTTTCAGTTTGGTTTAAATAATTGTAGCTAAGTTGGTTTAAAATCTTGTTGCACGTTATAAATAGTGCAGCTGCTTGTGGTAGACAGATTCTTCTAACATCAAATGGATTATCTAGCTGTAAGTTTGGAAAGCTCACTGCAAACAGGGAAGAAAAGAAGAAAGGTCTTGACCTTTCATACTCAAAATCCCCATAAACTCACAGAGATGCTTGTGCGCAGCCCTTACTTCTTGTTCTGCAGGCTACATATTCAGCAGGCAGGGAGAGGGATAGCTTCAGCAAGAAACAAGAACAAATGCCACATAAATAATAACTGTCCTAACCAAAAAGTGGGTTTGGGTTCTCTCCAGCTGCCAGATTTCCACTGATGCAGAAATGTTATAGCTTAATTGATTTAACTAGAGATACATTCTCACTGAACTTCAGCAGGGAATCAACTCTCAGATTCTAAAACCTCTCTACTGACTGTGTATACCCTGTGAATAGCATCAAGAGGAAGACATATGAATTGACAAAAGTGTTGAAGGTAAGTTAGGGTCAAATCCTATGGTAGAGTAAAGTACCTCATTGCTGCAGTGAATAGCAAGCTTTTACATAAATCATTAAAAAGTAATAAAGGCTCTGAAGTTGGCCGTTTCAGCAGGGAGAAATCCCCTTGACTGGTCTTACGTAAGTAAAGCTGAGTCCTTATGCCCCAAATAGGAGAAAATACTTGCATTCCTTAAAGTGAAAGCAACATAGTTGTAGAAAAATCATCAGTCTTTTTTTTTTTTAACTTTTGTTCTTTAGTTTTATGTCAGTCATGATTTTGTGTGTTAATTAAACAAGACTTTCACAAACTCATTAAGTGCCCCTGTGGCATTAAAAAAAATCAATTAAGTGAACTTGCATGTGTAACATTGTTACTAGAACCAGATCGTACAGTCAAAATTCTTCTAAGTGTGATAATTTTTCTCTTTTTTTGGTGCATTTTATTAAACATGGACTTAACTATGTATTTCATCATGCTTTTAAAAAAGGTATCTTTTTAAAGACATCGAGTGCTTTTGCCAGATGTATGGAAAAGTGATCCAAGTAAGCTTTTTTCTTTTAGATAGTGTTATAATTGGTTTAGAGAAAGAAAAAGAAAAAAGGCCCATCTTTTTACTGTGTTTGCATAGCACCACGCCCCGAGATGTCTTTTTTGTCTCTTATATTTGTCATAAAACTATTTTTAAACATAAAATATTAGTCACAGAAAGTCAAGACTTTTGAAGTTGCAGTAGCCATGACAACCTTCACTCTTGGGGGTGGAGTACAAGGTCTTTCACTGTGTGAATGGACAGAGTATGCTGCAAGTGGCTGGATGGAATATTACTTTATATAGTAAAAATAATTATGCCTTCATTAAAAGCTACTTTTTCCGGGTTATGCAACAAATCAGCAGCAAACTGCAATTCAGGAAATTAGTTTTAAGTGCCATGCTTCTTCCATCGAAGTAGGTAAAGAGACTGCTCTGCAAGCAAGGACTATTAAAAGGGGCATGTTTTGTGGGCCCCTTTCCCCTTCCCTTTCCCCTTCCCTTTCCCCTTCCCTTTCCCCTTCCCTTTCCCCTTCCCTTTCCCCTTCCCTTTCCCCTTCCCTTTCCCCTTCCCTTTCCCCTTCCCTTTCCCCTTCCCTTTCCCCTTCCCTTTCCCCTTCCCTTTCCCCTTCCCTTTCCCCTTCCCTTTCCCCTTCCCTTTCCCCTTCCCTTTCCCCTTCCCTTTCCCCTTCCCTTTCCCCTTCCCTTTCCCCTTCCCTTTCCCCTTCCCTTTCCCCTTCCCTTTCCCCTTCCCTTTCCCCTTCCCTTTCCCCTTCCCTTTCCCCTTCCCTTTCCCCTTCCCTTTCCCCTTCCCTTTCCCCTTCCCTTTCCCCTTCCCTTTCCCCTTCCCTTTCTTTTTCTTCCCTTCCTCTGAAGTCAAGTAGGCAAATTTGTGTGTATTAACTTAGGTCTTGGGGAGAGGGGGGGTGAATCAATCACCTGAGGTGGTGTTTCTGTTGCTGGTCTCTTGAAGGTGCAACTAACTGAGAAAAACATGAAGTCAGAAATTGATAAATTTGCTGTAGTTACACTTTGAAAATATAATTAAAACTACTTTCATATATATAGTACTGCATAAGGTTAATATTAAAGATGTAAGATTTTCAGATGAATGCCTATAATGGTAGGTCTTGTAGCTAAAATTAAGCAGGAGTTAAGGTTTGTGTGTAACCTCAAGGGTGTTTTTTTCATGTATTCTCATCAATTGATAAATACTAGATTACAAGAATATCAGGAACGGTAGTTAGCAAACATTAAAAATTGAGTTTTTCCACAATCTCAGGGAATACTTATTAAAATAAATTAAACTGTGGTTTTGTAGCACTCAGTTTAGGTATTAACTAATCTGGTTGGGAAATGACATTGTGAAGAATTTAATATTTATGCAGGATACAGTTTTGTGGTAGGACAGTGTTCCACACATTGCACAGTACAGCTCAAACAAAGTAAGCAACCAGGTTTTTCTCAAATTAATACTGTCCATTCTGTACAGTGAATGAGAAAATTATAATGAAGCTGCAACCAGCTTAAAAATAGTGAAGTTTATATAATGCATAAAGACAGAGCCAAATTAAAGCTACATAGTCATTTTAGTTGTGTCATTTCTTGTATTTTTGAATATGTCTCTATAAAGCTTTCATTATCTTTAAAAAAAATTTATGAATGCAATTTTATCTCTTTCTATATCTGTAAAATACAGTTATGTATACAGTGTTTTAGAAATAAATCTATATAGACAGTATTTTAGAAATAATTGTAAATGATAAGAAATAAAATTTACTCTTATAGATAGAATTAATTATAGGTAGATTACATTTTAATATGTTTATAAATATTAATTCAATTTTAAATTTTATATATATCAAATCAAACTATGAATATCTTCAGTTTAAACCAATTGCTTGATTACTTCTCTGAAGTTTAAGGAATTTTTACTTTTAAGCTCAAGAAGAACAAAGCTAGTCTGGAAATGAAATAGGAAAAAAATGTATCCAGGCAACAGCACTGTAATAGTTTAATGTCTTCTTAGGTCCACTTTCTCAATCTGAAACCATTTTCTGAGTGAAAAAGACCATCTGATATAAACAACTTGTTTTGTACACTCTTTGCATATTTGCATTTCTGCTAGATGGGAGAGTCCTGCCTCATTAATACACAGCTAACAATTAACAGGTTAACAATTAACAGTTAGCTAACTTGTGCCTGTATCCTTAGAAGCAAACACATCCAGCTCCCCTGACAGCAGTGTGAAGTGCGATGATGGATTGACAGGCAGTAGCCTGTGTACTTGAATGCAAATATTAGTCACTGGCTTTCAAATGGCTGGAGGAGATAAATGTATTATTAAAAACATACTTCCTTTCTAAAGATCTGGTGGAATTTGCTTCTAGGGGAAACCAGTGCAAGAACCTGCTCTTCTTGCGTTGTTGGGGTATCAAAGACCTGGGGACTCCCTTCCCTGAGCCTGTGCGTAGTGACCCTGTCTACTGGGAGGGAGGACATGGGGACATCTGCCCTCTTTCCCCAGAAACAGGCTTGGAGAGCGGGGGATAGGGTGAAATGCCTGGGAAATTCCAGGGAGGGAGGAAGAACTTGGGGAAGAGTGAGGTTCACTGGAGCATTTCATATTGTCTGGTGTGGGGACAGACTGGGCATGGCAGCCCTTCCCCAAGGACACTCAGGTACCACCTGGTACTTACAGCGCTGCTGCCCACGTGCTGTCAGTACCAGTTTCTCTGTCAGCTAGGACAATCTGGTCTCCATCAGAAAAATCCACAGAGGTAACTATCCTGCTTGTCATCCAGCATCTTCAAGCAGAGTTTGCTTTTCCTTTTATTCATTTGTACAAAGAAAGAAATAAATCTGGCCCTGGGAGAGCTCCTTGTGATCAGCATAGAACATCCTGATAACAGTGCACAGACCAGTTATGTGCTGCATGTTTGCATCTCACATGTCAGTGTGAGCAAGCTGGCTAATCAGATTATTTCAGTGGTATAGTTCATATATTAGTTATGTAATAACCCTTATTTCTTTGCTGAACTTGGACCTCGTCATGTTTTCCTATACATTTGACGTCACACCTGCACGACGGATCAGTAACTTCTGTATTTGAAGACCATCTTCTCTAAGGTGTTTTAGTGTATAGTATGTGAACATATGAAAGGTGAGCATGGACTGCATTACATTTACTTTAAAGGGTGATATATGTCTCTGGTTTAGCTTTTGAGCTGTGACAGGTGTGACTATGTTTCTTTTCTTTGGCATTGGTACCTAGTTGCAAGCCCATGACACTCCATGTCTACATCGATTTCTGATAGAGCTGTCACTTAGAGTACTGTGTTTTGTCAGGACCAATAGCTTCTGGTGTGGCTTTTCTTCTGATAAAGTTATGATTTTTTTTTTCCAAGACTGTCCCTTAGACTTAGAAGTCTTTGTTTTTTGTTTGTTTGTTTTAACTATAAACCCAGCTGTACCAGCATAACAGCTGGACCATAAGAGGTTCCACTTAAATTTGAGAAGAAACTTGTCAGTGAGGGTGCCAGAGCACTGGAACAGGCTGCCCAGGGAGGTTGTGGAGTCTCCTACTCTGCAGACATTCAAAACCCGCCTGGACAGATTCCTGTGTAGCCTCATCTAAGTGTTCCTGCTCCGTCAGGGGGATTGGACTGGATGATCTTTCGAGGTCCCTTCCAATCCCTGACATTCTATGATTCTATGAAAAGAAACCTGTCTCATCTACTAAGAAAAACATCTGGAGGGCAAAAATGAGAAAAGGGTAAGTACAGGAGTATATTGAGATCCTGTGCTTCATGGTGCTAAAAGTTTCATTATTCCTTGAAAGCAATAGCGTGATCTTTTAGGAACTACTGTTCTCAGCTAATTTATTGAAATAAAATGCACTGTAATTTTTCTAAGTAATTCAGAATGGCTCAGGAAGCTTATTAAACAGCCTATAGGCCATGCTAGGGTACAACAATGGAAAAAAAACTGGTTATAATTTAGTAATATTTACTGGCAAGAAGTCAGTATACTTCTTGGCTAATGAGTCTAACATGATAGTGCAAAATATCCTGTAGTTCTTAAAGGAAAGTGGAATTTCTGGGTTTTTTTATGTTTTATAGCTGCTTGGGAACACCTTATTTTGTAACTTTGGAATAATTTACCTGTATTTTAACTCTTGTCTGAAATAATTTTTCAGCTTCTGCCTCATTTAATGTTTAACGGCAAAGCCACACAGTGAACGTAAAACACAGATGATTTATTAACGATCAGGTAACAACCTCTGTTTATAAGCTGCTAAACTTTTTTCATGGCAAAAGCGATAATGTCTACAAATGTATGCAGTGTGCTGCACATAGCAATTTACATGTTATCTGTTCTGAAACATTCAGGCAAAATTGCCTGTAAAAAATGATTTATTTTTAGTTATGATTTAACCTAAAAATCAGTGGAGAATTGTTGATAAAATGAGACTAGCAGAAACTGAAAGCTGACTTCTGGTTGTCCATGCCTGCTTGTGCACAGTTTTGAAGGTATGAAGCATCTGTCCTTGGACAGTGTTTGCTTCAGAGACTCGCAGTGCCCACCTGCCGTCTTCACTTTGTGTGTGCAGCACTGCACTGCATAGGAGACACATCATAGGCTCAGGCCTGGGCTATTAATTTTCAGCCTCAGTGTGCCAGGTTCCATTTTTACAATGTACAGAGTTCTAGAGCAAGAGCTGTCATAGCTTACTAGGCTCTATATGTTTCTTTAGCTAAACTCTTTTCTTGCGACATGTATGACTCTTATGAACCATGAAAAGTTGTGAGGGAGATCTGGGACCTCCTTCACTGACAGTCTCACCACACAATAATTTAGCCTTAAAGCTAATTCGGAAGTTCAGCAGAAGAGTGAGAACAGAACTGATGTGCTGCTGAGGAACTGATGGGCTGTATTCTGTATAGTTGGTGCTTATGGAGGTCACTCAGAGCCTTGCAATTAATGAATTGCAATAGTGAAGCTGAGAAATAGCAAACTGTTAAATCACTGTCTACGGACATTCCTGCCAAATAGTCACCTCAGCTTGAAAGCAGTCAGCAATTGATTAAAGTGTTTTGTTCCAGAAAACAAAGCAGAATTTAAACCTCTTCAGGGCTGAGACACCAGTGTCACCATCAGCTAAGTCAGAAAGTTTTATAAGGTGAGAACAAGGACTGATAGTTTCCTGAAGCATAATTATTTTTGGTTATAAAGAACAGGACTAAAAGTCTAGACTATGAAGAAACAAACACAGAGACTTGTCTGTTTTGGCTCTGTCTAGGCTTTGTGTCATCAGCTGTCACAGTGGGTCTCTGTAAGGAAAGGGCTTTCTGCATTCAATGTGATCACAAAATTATTTATCTTTTACAGATAGTGGTAGCAACGAATTTGAGCTGTGTTTTTGATTTCACACTTTAAGAAAGCACAGTGGTTCTAACTGCTGCCAAAACAATGTGAAATAATGTAAACTATGTAAAAGAAAATATTGGAAAATCAGTCCTTGAAGTTGAACTGACGCTTACATGTTTGAAGAAATTGCTTCAGGAAAGCGGTGTTGAAAGGGTGATCCTGGATTCTACGGAGCTGAAGGTGGACAAATAACAAAGCGGTTAGTGTAACCTAGGACAACATGTGAACATGTTTTTACATAATTTATTAAGGTCATTAAGTGACCTGTCTGAAGGTAGTTAAATAACTGAGCCCTGGTGCTGAGGTTAACAGAGTTTGATCTTAAAGTCAATAGCTTGTACAAAGATAAATTGTGTAGTTGGACCTAAAAGTAATTATGCTGTTGTCTGCTGTAGAGCATTCTGCTATCCTGCTTATCCCTGCTCAGTGAAATGATAAAACAAAATGGACCACATATAGGGAATTAATTAGTTTTTTAACTTTCAGTGGTGTTGCTGTGATCACTAAGTAAGATAGCAGCTTATAAAAAAGCTTCTGCTGTTAGAAGTCTGGATGTGTCTAGGCTGCTGTAGGGATTTGTCCACCCTGCAAAAAGCGGACTCTGTGACAATTTATCTGAGTCTTTCATTAAAATAGAACAAAGCGTTATTTATGAATGGGCCTGTTTGACAGCATCCTTGGGATTGTGTGTTCTGGTGTGTCAAAAATGTTAGAATTCAGTGTGGTGCTTGCCTGTGCTGTGTTAGAAATGGACTCTCATAAAGTAATACAGTTTCCTGGCCCATTTGCTATTTGTGACATGGATTTGTTTGTGTGATGTATTAGTGTACAATTACATCAATACCTTGATTCAACACCTACAGAACAAGAGCACTGTTTTTCAAGTTAAGTTCTCCGTGGGCCAGTTTCATAAATTGAAATTGCTTGCTAATGAACTTGGCTTTTTTTTTTTCCCAACAATATTGTTAATAGATGCAGGTTTTTTTGGATATTCAATTGGATTGGTATTGGTGGGGAACATACTCTAATGTTTTGCTTACACTGCAGGATTCAGAATATATTGTTGTTCTCTTTTGCATCTTCCACATATACCTGCTGGTGTTCCTACCTGTTGATAGAATTGACCTGTCTGAATTAATTGGTATGTGAGCCAGCAATTGCTAGACTTTCTCAGGGAAATGTAAAGAACTGCACTAATTATTTTTGTTTCAGCAATCTGATTACACAGGGCAATTAGTTTCGCATTCCTTTTATTCCATTAAGGAATACTATTTTAACTTTTGGAGAAAAATCCTGAACTATGCATTAATCTGTAAAGTTTTTAGAGTTTCTTTCATGGGAATAGCAAATTTGGGGATCAAGAATCCCAATTTAATATTTTCAATTATATTTCAATTATATTATGAGAAAACTGTGAGCTGTGACCTCCTGGTGACATTGGTAGGTGTGTGGAGGCACTGCATCATTTTGTTATGAAAGTGTCCTTTTACCTGTCAGGAGGTAAAGGGAGTGTTTATTGTGACCCTCATGTTCCCATCAATCTTTTGCATTTGTGTAGCAAAGTAGAACTGCTGTGTTACTTTCAGAACTGAAACACAATGGATTTACAAAGTGGCCCAGAGGTTGCAGGTGTTTTCCGCAGTGCATGTTGTGCAACATGTCCTGCCTGTGGGATGTGGAGCATGGTAAGTGGTGTATGTGATGTTTCAGAGTTATTTAGCGGGTTGGCAGTCAGCTCTTTTGGGACACTGGCATTATCTAAAGGTTCTTTCTAACGTATTCTAGGATTGAAAATACTTCAAAAACTATAGTGAAGTTGTGAGATTTCAAGTATGTTATGGAGAAAAATGTGGGGAAGATCTTCTGGACTAGCAACTTTGGGCTGTCATTTTTTCAGCTTTACTTACAAGCTGTGTGCTGCTGTCTTTATTTGGGAGGAAGAACATGTGTTCTGATGAGCAGCTATTGAACTGGTGTATGTTAGGCTACTTGGTTAATTGCTCATCACAATAAACATGAAAACCCACTAAGGATCAGGGAAAGATCAGAGGAATAATTATGGCAGAAGATTCCCTGTAAGCCAGTGTGAGGTACACTGAATCAGGGACTTGGCATTAACAACCACCAAATTAAATCAAAGACCATCAGAGGTCAAGCATTGGACTGTTCCACTTAGTGCAAAAGCTAAGAGCATTTAATAGAAAAAAACCTTCTCCCTGCTAACTGGGGGAAGTCCTCCTTATGATTTGAACTAACATCTGACAAATTCTGTACTTTTTGGGGGGGAACTCTTGCACAGCCTAGGCCATTATCAATGTCCCTTCAAAAGATATGGTTGTTTCTTTGACCCAGAGGCTCCCCATCCACATCATGCAAGATAACAAGTGCGAGCAAAAATTCTCCTCTTACAGGAAGTCTGTGAAACAAAACCAATTGTAACATGTGCTAAAACCATTGCCAAGTGCTTAGCTGAAGGTGAAACTGCAGATGCTGAAATGCTTTTCCAGTTCAAGGTCTTGCAAAAACTCAGCTTTCATTTTCTTGCCAGAAACATCTCTTCCACTGTAAAAGTAAACACAGCAAGAATAGTGCAGATGAGCTAAATGGATCATGTTAAAAAAACCCCACCCAACACTTCATACTATTTAAGATTTCAAGGGTTAGTGTAAATTCCATTTCATACTAAAAGGAAAAATGTCTTATCTAATGGTTTAATTGAATCTACATCCTGTGCAACTACAGGAAGTACTTTGCTATTTTGTTTTCACAGAAGTCCTAACATTAATACGACAGAAAGACAGTTTTATAATCATGCATATCTTTTCTTGCTGTTACACAGCCAGCCAATGCACAGAAGGATTAATGTGAAACAGAAACAAGTGTTGAATCCATTCAGGATATTGACTATTTGCTTGGGATGTAGTCCTTGTCCAGTAGCTTTAGATATTGCTGGGATTAAAGAAATGTTTTGGTTCTGTCTGAGACTGAGGCAAAAAATAACTTTGAACTTGTTTTAGGTGGTTATTAAAGAGAGGGAAAGAGTTCAGTTAAGGGCATGATAAAGTGTTTTAACAGAGTATTTACTGCTTTTAGGTCAAAGTTAAAAAATAAATGATTGCATTCTCAACAAATGCTCTCTTGTATGTGCCTGTTGCAACGAAACAAAAGATACTGATCCCTGTCTAGAGCCCTAGGGATTTTTTGTAATAAAAATCCTTATTCCTTGGTCTGTGGCAATGCATCATTTTATTTTAGTTTCTACCTTAGAGAATTATTTTAATTCAGCTGGTGCCTATCTAGAAACCTTAACTCAGTCACAAAATTAAAACTAGAGTGTGCAGCACATGAAGGATTCAGCTCTGCAGAAGACCCTCTTATAGCTCTCAAAGTGCTGTATCAGCCTTATTAATCTCAAATATCCTTCTGAAACTACGAGCAGCCCATCTTTCTGTTGGCAGGTGTGACTGGGTCATGCTTTTGGTGCTGCAAGTCTCCAAGCAGGTTCCTTAGAGCTAATGTTGTCTTTCAGCTAGCCAAATTCAAACCAAGCCTTTCTTACTACCCAAGGCGTTTTGGTACCCATTGCAGAGGTGGATTCAGCTCTATATTCAGCTGTTAAGTGATGTGTAGACCTTCAGTTTACAAAGAGAGGTAAAATTCACCCCAATAAGAGATTTGTCCAGTCTTCTTCAAATAAAAGTACTAGAAATTTTCCCTCCTGTCCAGTTTAGCTTGAATGTAGACCACAGAGTAACATTACTGTGCCTGTTGTCTTAATCTATTAGAAATTTTGCTTGTATTGCCTGCTTACCTGAAAACCACCTATTGGTTGTCATTTTCTACCCTCTGTGGGACCTTCCTCCCTCATGTTCAAACCACCTGGGCTAGTATTTTTTTATGCTGATGAATATGAGCTGCACAGCTCTGTGCTTATAGTTCTGTTTCAGGTATCCTTTTCCATTTTAGATTGTGTAGCTGAAAAATCTCTGCATGCATTGGCATTCTTCTGCTCCGTTTAAGTTGTTTCATTCTTGCTTCTAGCAATTTCTCTTCAGTTTTCTGTTTCTATAGTGTTCAATTTTCATCATCTTTCATTTAGTACTAGTTGTGCAGCTTTGAATATTGTTTTTATTGCCTTTACAGTTCTTTGTCATTTTCACTTGTACTTTTCAGTAGATATCTCTTTCATTTCGAAAGTCAGAAAAAGTAAAATTTTAACTTGTATTTCTTGGAAACAATATTATTGGCAACTATACTGACAGTCTGAGATTTGTAAAAAGACACTGTGGGTTTGAGAAGTATTGTAGAACTGTCCTTGAACCTAGCTCAGGATATTGCTTAGGGAGCTGACAAAGATGATGCTTAACTTTGGTATTTTAGCATCTGAAGAGAGAGGGGATGTTATAGTGAACTTCTTTGAACTGCTTGTTTTCTCCAGAAGTGGGACTAAAGTGGAGAAAAAAAAATGAGGAAAGGGAGGAAATAGCAATCAATCCCACACAAAGGAATACGTGCTTCGTGTCATTCTACATCAAAGGGTCTGACCTGTCTCATTTCCCCATCATCTCTAGCTCCCTGGCTGGTTTGCACCTCTTGCACCTTCAAGATGACTTCCTGCTTTTCTCTCCCTCTTTTTCTCTTGCTCTCTCTTTTTTTTTTTTTTCCCTTTCTTTTTTTTTCCTCCTTTTTAAAGGTATTCCATGTACGAAAAGAGTAACAATGTCTGGCAGGTCAGCTATTATATTAGTAACAATGACCTGAAAATCTCTAAGCCTTTGGGCTTTCAGATCACACCACCTCTGCTACGTCAAGGGCACTGAGAGTATTAATCAGCACCTGTGAAGACTGTGCAATGTCATGTGGTTGGTAACACTAAATCATGCCCAGCAGCAGTCTCTCCATCTAAGCTAATGCACCTCAGCTATTCTGGAACCTTTCCTAGACAGAGATCACTAACCCTGGATAAAGGCTTCATTATATGAACAAGTGATGTCTAAAAGTAAGCTTGAAACCAAACAGATTTTCCTTTGTAGGTTTAAACAGGCTGTGAAATTAAGCACTGAAGTGACAGTGTAGTGTATGTACATCACCTCTGCAAAAGGTGAACACTGGGAGAATTATTTTCATGCACAAAGTCTGCAGATGCTCTTTAACTGTCTATTACAGAATGACATTTAAGCATCTACTGCTGTTTTCAATTTTTGTTTTATAGCTACTCTCTGAAAAGTTGTCATATAAAAGCCCTTAGCCCTTACTAAGTTCTAAAAAAACTTTTGATTTAGTAGTGTTAAATATTTCCAGCCTGATGAACTTGCTTGAAATCATTTGTGTCCAGGAAGAGAAAAACCCACCACCACCATCTGTAAGGGGATGGAGCTGCGTCCTTGTTACGAAACACAACTCCAAGATATTATAGCACTGAGTCATAGCTCTACCACTGTTCATATAGCTGATGTAGGTGGAACTAAACTGTGTACACAGATACATCTTAAAATTTTTCAAATGAAGGATTGGCTCAGCTCAGGTACAAATACAGCACCTTGCAAAATGATGCTGGAGCAGGGTTCATCCTGAACAGTCTTCAGAGTATACTTTCAACACGTCTCTAATAGCTGCAGCAGACAATAGCATAGTACGTTCTGTATCTTTAAAATAATCAATGTAGAGCTTCACTTAATGGTGGTATTGTCCAAGAAAATAAGATCTTCTGTATCATCATCTTGAATATCAAAGGACACTTACGAGATACCCCTGTTGTTCATAGTAACTGGCTAAATTGACAACAGCAATTACAGGCTGCATACCCTTATGTGATTTAAAGTTTAATCAACACAGTGTTATTTTAAGGAACTCTCTAGCACCGTTTCCTGGTAATGGTGCCCCTATAAAGAAGGAAGGAAAATATCTAATCCCGATGTAAAAAGAAGAGAAAGCATTCTACTGGAAACCTTTTAAAAAAATCATTAAGAATTTGTGTTTTGAGTATACTTGGAGATATTTTTCATCTCAAATTGTAAACAGGGATCCTGAATAAAGGAAGAAACCCACTACAAATACTTAAATGTTTTATGAAGGAGAGTAGTATTATTCCTCTCTCTTTGAGAAACTGATATACCGACAGGTATTGCCCAAAGCAGTTCAGAACTGGTGACTGGCTGAGACTTGAGACAGGTATTCAGATTTTTCACTGTCATGTTACAGTGGCTTTCCTGAATTTCCTGTGTTTGCACATTATATATGTAAAGCAAACAACTGCAGTGACATAATTTTGTTAACTAAGGTTGCTGGTTACAATATATGTTTGCTTCCCTGTGTACGTGTAAAGGTTTCAGATGTAACATTTAATATATATGTTTGCATGTCAATTTATCATTTCTTTTCTGTGTAAGTTCTCTCTCAATTGAGTTCTGATTTGATAAAAAGCATTCTCTCATGTATCTTCGCAACTCTTTATTTGACACAGGTAATTATAAATATGATCGAACTGTACAGCCAAACAATCTGAGCTTTCAGTGCATCTTTTCCTTTAGTCTCATCAGAATAGCAAATCGCATATTTTATGTGCAGGAGCTTCAGTGTTTGTGATTTCTGTTTCTTTAGCATTATTTTTGCTGCACACAGATTGTTCACCAGAGGTGTAGTTAATAAAATATTTCAATAGCTGGGGTCACTGGCAGGTAGTTAATCTTTTTTTTTTATTTTTTACAGATATTTAAGGGAGAGAGACCTGTGAGAGGGTGGGCAAGATGTGCCTGCAGTACAGAGAAGCTAAGATTTGAAGAAGAAAAATGCAAGTGTCTGTAACGGCATTTACTTGTATTTACTGTGCTCTTACCCTTGTAAGAGCACAGGGAAACCTGTGAACAGTGAAAAAGCTGCAGGGGAAAATCAGGGGGAAGAATAGAGTTCAACAGTCATTGGACCTTGGATTATTCTTTTTCCATAAGCCAGTGGTAGAGTATAGCCAGATAAGGGAGCTGCCTGTAGCTGAAAATGTTTAGGCCTGGTTGGGGCTGAATGTCAAATACTTTTATAGTACCTGCTATCTTGCATCTTTTACAGAGACACCTTTTAAAAATATCCTGTGCTTCCTAGCTGGAGTAAGAAGAGGTCAGCAGCAATTACTTCAACATCAGGGAAGTTTGTGCACAAAAAACATGTCAGGATCTGTTTTGTGTCAGGGCTGGGACTATTCCAAGATTCAAAATTTATCCACAGAGACTGAGCTTTTGTTCTTCCTTTCTTCTTGCACCCTGTTATTTTTGTTCATAGCATTGTATAATGTCTCTCTTGTGACTAGTGGCTTATCTGACATCTTCCTAAACAAAACTCAAGCAGTTGTGGCTTACCTGATAATAAATTGGACAAGCTAGTAATCCATGTGGGAAGTGAGAGCAAGATTATTCATGTAAGGCTGAGTTATAATACCTCAGAGAGTGTCCCTCAAATCCAAACACTGGGCAGAAGGCCATGGCATGATGGATATATGGCTGACAGCATACCTAGGGCTTCTCTGCTCTTCAGCTTCCATTTAGAGTGCTTGCAGAAAACTACAAGTTGTGGTGTGGATAGTGGTTTTTAACCTTTCTACTCCTATATTGGTAGTGTATTTCTCTTCTGAGAGAGAATTTTTTATAAAGCCTAAAATTGTACCGTTGTAATAAAAAAGTAAAACAACTTTTGAATGAAGACACATTTTACTTCTAATTTGTTGCAGTAAACCTGTGGTGTGCTGATTTGTGTTATTAAAGACATTGTACAAATTTCTGTATGATGAACCCTGTTTCCTCTCTGTGCAAACCTAATTTAGGTCTAACACAGAAGTGGTGGTTTTTTGTATATGAAATTGATGACAGGTAGATTTTTAAAATAAAGAATATGTCCCCTGCTTTGCTTAAGTGTGTTTGCATTACTTAGTGACCTTTCTTGGTGTGAATTCACTATTTCTCCAAATAATTAGGACTTTTTAAGAAAAACAACAACAAAGTACACTCTTCACTGATTTGAGGGAACTGTCTTACCTCCCAGTGTTTTCAACAGGCATCATTATTGGAGAGTACAACTTTTAAAGAAGTGATTTTTTTTTTTCTTTGCATGTGTGTAATTTTGGATCCTAGAACTCTCTCTTTGATTTTTTTTTTTTAATGTATATTCACAGTTTACGGATCAGTATAAGATGATGTACTGTGCTTCTGAAACTTAATATTATCCAGTAGTGCCTGGTGATTATCAGCCTTGAAGCCAGCAGATTTCTTTTTGTGCAGGTATTTCGAGATGACACTTCTGTAGCTCTGCACCACAGTTATGGCATAGTGATGCCTTGCTGCCTTAAAAGCTTTTCTCCTCTAATTATTTAATTTGAGCCAAGCTAATTTAGGAAACCTGTGCCACTGGCATTGCTACTGAAATTGGCCTAATCTGGAAGTCAGCTTAATGAGCCTGAAGACAAGAAGTTAGGTCTGTTTTTACATGCATTACGTGAATGCAACAGCTGCTGCCTGTCAGGAAATACCTTTTATTCAAATCAGTGACACCTGCCAGTTGCATTGTAGCAGAAAGCAATTAAAAATTAGTTTAGCAATGACCCACACAGTGAAAATATTATTCTTTGTCTCTTTAACAATAATTTTTTTAATAGAGATGACATGCAGATATAAATCAAAGGAGAGTCCTGAGCAGTTGCTACAGCAATAAGTAGTAATTCTTCCTTGTATTGTAGAAAATGTTTTATGATTTGGTATGTTGCATTTCTGTGCATACTGTTCAGCTGGACTCTAGGAACAGAGTCTGAGCTTGAATACAAATTTGTTTAGTAGTTTTGCATTAATGATCAATTTAAATTCAGATCTTTCCAATTTACTTTCTCTTACTAAAAGATTCTTAAACTTCCCTGAGCTGTTTTCTGATGCTGATGCATCCTATTCTTGTTTTAGGCAGAGATCATCTGATACATCCAGTCTGGTAGGATGTTTAAAATTGGTACCTTACCATATCTACTTTATATATACTGGTGTTTCCACAGTTTGGTTAGTCAAACAGTTCTTAATTACAGAATTCAGTACTCCTAACAAGAGGGTTGTAATTCATAAACACAACTAGACACAGAGAAAAGGGACATGAGATGGTCATTATGGCTTGGATGGGTATACCCTCCAGTTGGTGGCCGGTCATGAGTGGTGTCCTGCAGGGCTCAGTATTGGGGCCAGTTCTGCTTAATCTCTGTATCAGTGATCTGGATGAGGGAATCGAGTGCATCCTCAGTAAGTTTACAGATAACACCAAGTTGGGTGGGACTGCTGCTTTGCTGGAGGGTAGAAAGGCAGTACAGAGGGATCTGGACTGGCTGGAGGCCAACTGCATGAGGTTCAACATGGCTAAGTGCTGGGTCCTGCACTTGGGTCACAACAACTCCAGGCAGCACTGCAGGCTTGGGGAAGAGTGGCTGGAAAGCTCTCTGGAAGAAAAGGATATGGGGGTGCTGATTGACAGCCAGCTGAACATGAGCCAGCAGTGTGCCCAGGTGCCCAAGAAGGCCAAGAGCAACCTGGCTTGTATCAGGAATAATGTGGCCAGTAGGACTAGTGATTGTGCCCCTGTACTTGACATGGGTGATGCTGCACCTCAAATCCTGTGTTCAGTTTTGGGCTGCTCAACAAGAAAGACATTGAGGTGCTGGAGAGAGTTCAGAGAAGGGCAACGAAGCTGGTGAGGGCTCTGGAGCACAAGTCTGATGAGGAGCAGCTGAGGGAACTGAGGCTGTTCAGCCTGGAGAAAAGGAGGCTGAGGGGAGACCTTGTCGCTGTCTACAACTACCTGGAAGGATGTTGTAGCATGGAGGGTGTTGGTCTCTTCCTCCAGGTAGCAAGTGATAGAATGAGAGGAAATGGCCTTAAGTTGAGACAGGGGAACTTGAGATGGCATATTAGGAAATTTTTTTTTCCACTGGTAGAGCTACCAGCATTGGGATAGGCTACCCAGGGAAGTGGTTGAGTCACCACCTCTGGAAGCGTTTAAAATGTGTGTAGATGCGGTGCTTAGGGACATGGTTTAGTGAGGGACTTGGCAGTGCTAGGTTAATGGTTGGACTCAATGATCTTTAAGATCTTTTCCAATATAAATGATTCTGTGAGTCCATGATTATGGCACAAAATTTGATGAAGAGATTTCAGTAGAATTTAGGCACAGTTACACTCACTGTAGTAAAGCCTGTTTGATAATGGGAACCAAAATCTTAGCTCTGTAAATGACTTCACCACAAGTACCAGGAGAACTAAGACTTTTGAAGACTGAGTTTAAGCAATTCCTGCTCAAAAGGACCATTGTCTCTGTCACAGTAGTGAAATTATTATACTGCTTCATGCTCCAGCTCTAGCCCATGATAGATGCACATTGAGGGGGTCTCTGGTATAGGCTGCTGCCCCAGCTCCACTGCTGGGGTGTCTTCTGGGGAAAAAGCTTCCCCTTGTTTCCAGCTGAATCCTTTTGTGTTTCAGGTTGTGCCACTGTGCTTACAGGGCCATGCCAGGCTCACACTACCCTTGGTGCTGCTGATCCCTGTTGCAGCCCAGGCACATGTCTGGCCCTGGCTCAGCTCACTACCCACCAGCACTCAGGGCTGTCCCCTGGAACTGCTTTCCCAGGCAGCCAGATGCCTGATAAATGATGAACATTGGTAAGATTCTAGGGCAGACCCTTGAGGAACTCCAGTTGTTACCAGCCTGCAGGCAGAGTATGAACCATTAGCCATGACCCTGTGAAAACTGATGATCCAGCCATTTTTTCACTCATCAACAATGCAGATTGTCACATCTCAGCCTTGTTGCTGGGATGCTCTCAAAAGCCTTGGTAAAATTACTGTAGGTGACATCTACTGTACTTTCTTTGTGCCAAGATTTAGTTGTTCTGCCACAGAAGGCAGTTTGATTTGCCTCTGATAGATCCACACTGACTATTTCCAGTCCCTTCTTCTCCTTCATGTGTCCAGAAATGGCTACTGGGAGGACATGCTGTATGATTTTGTAAAGGACCAAAATGAGGCTGTGGTTCTCTGCATCTGTCTTTCTGTTCTGTTTGGAGATGGGTGCAATATCTGTACTTCTTCACCAAGGGGTTCTTCCCCACTCTCCATGACCTTTCCAAAATAATACAGTGCACCCTTGCTAAGACGTTGGCCAGCTTGCTCAGCAGCCATGCCTGCAGCCCATCTGGTCATGTGGATTCATGGTCATCACATTTTCTCGAGACAGCCCTGATTTATTCCATTCCCAGCAGCTCCTCTCCTCTTTGAACTGTGGCAAAAAGGATGAAAGACTTACATCTTGGGAGAACACCAAAGCAATGAAAACAATGAACACACCAAGTATGTTGGCCTTATCTGTACTCCTTGCAGTAATTCCTACTCCATTCAGCAAGGGGCCTCCATTTGGCTCATTTATTCTTTTAATACAGTGATAGAAGCT
Source organism: Nesoenas mayeri (assembly GCF_963082525.1). Lineage (NCBI taxonomy): Eukaryota > Metazoa > Chordata > Aves > Columbiformes > Columbidae > Nesoenas > Nesoenas mayeri. Next base: position 16,309,523 of record NC_137542.1, on the reverse strand, counting down.
CTTCCTGCTTCTCTGGGTGTCCCTTGCCAGTTCTGGCTCCAGCTGAGCTTTCAAGATTACCAACATAGTCCCCTGCACACCCAGGCAAAGTCCCTATACTCCTTCTTTGTAGCCTTTCATTGCTGCCATCTCCTGTGTACAGCACTGAAGCACAACTGTGAGTGCCGTGCTTAGCCAAGCCAATTTCCTGATGTGTTTGCCTGTTCTACTGAGTGTAGAGACCATGCTTGTGCTCAGAGGTGGCTGGCCTTCAGGGCCTGTCAGGCTTACTGCAGTCCTTTGCCTTCCTTTACCACCTTCTGTGGGACAACATCTACCATTTCTCTGGACATCTCAGGGCACTTGCTCTCCACAGCACTATGCTGTGCTCTTGTTGATAAAAGCCCGCTTTCCAAGGGATAGCTGGGTATCTTTGATGTGGGGCTGCATTATGCAGTGCAGACATGCATAATATGCCTCAGACATGCATAATATGCCTCAGCCATGTCAAACAAGACGTGTTTGATACTAATGACAATTCTGCAGCTTTGTCAACATCCTTAACATCAACAAGTTCTGTTGCCTCTCCTGGTCAAAGTCATTCCATGAGGTAATTAGGCATATAGAAATGAAGAAAAGCATGAGAGTGGGATGTCTAGACACTGAGGTTTCACTTGTTGACCTAGTCCTTAAAAGATTTTACACATACCCCCTGGGGTAAAACCTAGCGATCCTATGCACTGCACTGGGGCATTTGTTGAACATCTCCACAAAGCAGCAAAGCCTGTCTGAAAACCCTTACCAATTTCCCCAGTGGAAAGACTCACAGAAGTTGGAAAATTATTCTGCTGCGAAAAATTGGCACTTATTTTATCCTTTGTAACAACTGATGATTTAGAACTAAAACCTTTTATTAGGTGCAGCAGGCTACCATGAAGTAACTAAAAAATCTCATTACCGTGCAACTGAAATACGTAATTTATAACTTGTGGTAATGTACAAAAGAAAGAAAGATTTGGTTTGTCCTAGCAGCAGCAAACTCTGTAATGAGTTCCAGAATGCCTTTGCCTTGCACAGTTGATCCTTTAACTTCTCAAGAGCTATAGATGAATGGCTTTTAATGGGTAATTACATTAAGAAATGTTAAATACTTAAGATAATGGATAATGAAGACTTATCCTTGATATTTTTGCTGTACAAACAAACTGTTTTTCTCATGTGTAGTTACTGTAGCTCTTTCTGGTACCTTTTTATGTGGGACTCACCCAATGAAACCTCATTGATACCATGGTAAGGCAAACCAGGCGTGGTCGTTTTTGATTTACACATATGAAAGGATTCACACATAGTGCATTTGTAATGTTAGCTTCTACCCTTCTTACCTTACTTCATAACCTACACATATTAATTGCTGCCATAGTTCTCAGCACAGTCAATTTTGTGATAGAAAAGCGGTTGGCAAACCAACTTGTCAAAACCTCCAGAGCAAGGTATCTTCCATAACATCTGTTGGAAACAAAACATACTTAGAAACTCTGTAAGGTACACATTCATCAAATGAAGAACATGATTTTCTCATCCTGTCCAAGATTATAGAAAATTTCCTTACCTGTATAACACTGAAAACAGGCAAGTTCTGAGGTAGCAGGAATTTTTGTGCAAAAAAGCTGAGAGCAGCCTACTTAAATATACACTATTATTTTCACACAAAATCTCTCATTTTGGACCTCCTCCACTTTGAGCAACTTCCTTCTTCTCCCCTTCCCTTGCTTCCAAACGCTAATTCAGCCAAGTATAACATTTTTACTGAACAGCTAAGGCTCTGAGATGTCAGAGACCCATGTTTTAAAAGAGACTCTTTGGGTGAGCTTACAGAGTCACTTGTTATGTCCGGTTTTGAACAGAATTTCTATGCTGGCATGAAGAAAACAGTTTCTAGGTTGTAGTGAAACTGGCAGAATCCTGTCAGAAAAAAAAACCTATTTTTTACCAATTTGCATTATCTGTCTAACTGTTTGACAAATTCCTAAACATCTCTAAATTTACTCTCTAGTATACTGGCAGTCACTATGTCTAGTTATCATTCACATGCCCTAAACTATAAAAATCTTCCTGCAGTTATTAAAGGTGTTGATCTTGTGTGTTCCCAACTGTCTTTACAAAGGGCATTTCACTGATCAGAAGCTATTATGTGGAAGAGATCCCAGGAAGGAACAAGACATTGTCATGCTGTATCATTTGAGCTGTTTAAACAGAGCTTGGATCAGTCACCTCCTTGATGGTCTTAAACAAGATGCCCAATGTCATAATAGCTTCAGTTTTAACTGCTTTTGTCTGCAGTTTGCAGGAGGCTATGAAGCTCATGTGTAATGAGGAATGTGGGAGGTTTTTAGACATATCCTTGGGCAGTTTGATGCTGGAAAAAATTCACTGCATTTTCCTGTCAAAATGAAGGTGTACATTTCCTCAGCACTAGTGCCTGAGGAGTGTCAAGCTTATAGTCTTGATAGATTGATCTAGTATGATGATGTATATTCTGCAGAAAAATAGCTTCGATTTTACCCAGGTAGACATACAGCTCAAATGCATGAGAGAGAAAAGTTGAGGAAAAGTAGGTATTAGTCTTCATGCAAAGAACAGCAACACAAAAACACTGGCAGCCTCCTTTCAAGAAATGTCTAGCTCAGTTAGCTCGTATGGTTAGTACATCTGGTCCCAGTCTTGCAGTCTTTTAGGGGTAAAATTTATCTGAATTTTAAACAGGAATTTTTACTGTATCAGGCCAGCAGAACTGGAACTTTTAATTGTTTGGGGTTGATTTATTTTTCCAGCTTCAGCTTTTATGATCATAGTAATATTGTTCTTGACAAGTTATTCAGGGCATAATGTCCTTATTCTAAACTGTTTGATTTGTTGCATTTTTTTTCCCCACTAATATTCCTGCAGCATAAGAGAAGGAAACACTCATTTGCAATTCTAACCGTTCATTTTGTTTTTTGCTAAGTTTGACAGAAGCAAATTCATATGTTAAAGGAAAAGTGAACTGGAAAAAAAACCCAGCTTCACAAAATAATGTTATGCAGCAAGTAAGAATTAGAAATTTATCAGTTACTTCTAAAGATAAGTACAATGTTTGTTACAACAGCACATTACATGTTCTTTTTCATTAAGCACAGTAATTATTTCTTCAGTTTCCTCAGTAATTTAAAGTAGCATTATCCCTTAGAGTGGCAGTGCTGTGGTAAGATAAGCTTGAGAATGAAATTGTAGAGCAGCAAAGGCTTCTCAGCCCCCCACTTAGTGCTAAATAAAATAAGTTGTCAGTCATGAGAGCGGAGTGTGCTGCCAGGTTATCTCAGCAAAGGACTCCACTTGTACTGATGCTAAAACCATGAAAATACAAAGTCAGGGTGACTTGTGGCGGAACTGATGCATGAACAGATTCTAGTGTAGTATGTGGTGATCGGAAATGAAAGCAAATGGTTGGATGATCACCAGGTCACGAGAGCTTGTAATGATTTTTCTGACAGCTCTACCACTAGACACTGCTGTGTTTGTTGTGAAGAGCAGGAGATGGTGTATAGCTGGGGACCCTTTCTGCCCTTAGAAAGCAGACTTGGGCCTGTGCATTTTGCATTCTTTAAAAGAAGGTGCTGTTGGCCTTGATTTTCCTATTCCCCGTCCCCAACTTGCTGTCCACTTTCAGAAGTGTAGTGACAGTACTAGTTGTCTTACTGAACAAGTCTGTGCTGCTGGAAAGCAGTCTTTTCCGGGCTCCTGTTCCCCCATCACTCCCAAGGCCACCAGCTTGCTTTCCTATGTGGTTCTTTTGAAAGTTTCTAACACAGAGAGGATTCAGTGGGCCATGGCCCACCTTCTCATGGCCCACATATTGGGAATGGAGAACCTAAAGCTTGATGAGTAAGAAGTGAAGTCTTGAGAGTACCACTAGTACGTGTACCCATACAATTTTTAAAATCTGCCCTGGTTTGTCATATTTCTTATACCAAGCTTATTTTTAGAGTGTTGTTTGTGTGTGGCATTCTTTTGTCTTTTGAGAAGTGCTGCTATATCAGTATGTCAAGAATCTTGTCTTTTTGTAGGTCTTGTTTAGCATTTGTTCATGCTTATATTTGCGTTAGGTGGCTGCTATATGAGATTATCAGGTCATAATCAGAACACAGAACGTGATTGATTTGTAGATTCCCTCCCAGCTCATGCATACTTTAAGGAGAAGATATAAAAATGGTTTATTCCTCTGGGTACTGTCATTTCACACACTAGCTAATGAACTGGGACACAGAGAACATATTATTCACAGGATCGTGCATATTCACAACGTGGCTTGTTTATTGTCCACCAGTTTACAAAACTTCAGAGTGAGTGACATATTTAGCATAAATGAAGTATGAAAAATGAGATATTGCAAAAGCCAGTGTGACTTCTCTGTTTCCATACTCCTCAGCTTTGGTTCTAGGCACTTGTCAACCACCAAAATCCTTGGATTTGTATTGCCATTAGCAAATGTTGAAAGAGAGAAACACTACAACGTACATGTCTATATATATATTTTGTATATTTCTATGGTTTTTATTATAAAACAAACAAAAAACAACAACAACAAACCCACCAAACTTCACTTGTACTCGTGTATTGTAATGTCTGCATTAGGATGCGACTACATGGTGAGCAACTATACCACAAATTTCACACCAAATTGTTCTTGGGAATATAGAAGCTCAAGACACAAATAGTTCTTTATTCTTAAGAAGAAGGAACAAATTTTCTTTTTTTTTTTTGGATACTGTAATGCCATTATACTGTAGAGGATCAACCTAGGAAAGAGGTGGCATACTGTCATGGTACTTGCTAGAATTTAATTTTGTGTGAATAAATTCTGACCTTTCAAATTTGTATTAAATTTAGAAGATCAAAATGCTTTCATATGCATATTTAGGATGTTCATAGCTAACCTGTATCTATATTTCCACTCATTCCTTCTTTACCACCTTCCATGTGCAATGGTAAGTGTAATTTAGCAGGCCACCATGCTACTGCTTTTTAAAATTCTGGCAGCCGTCTTCAGATCTAAGTTGTCCTTACTATATCTTATCTAATGAAAGAGAAGCGTTGAACTGGTTGAGTTCTGCATTTGCTGACTGTATTGCGAGTCCAGGTGTTGGTACATCACCTGGTTTTGCACATTGAAAACTTCTGAGCAGGGCTGGAAGCAGCGTTGTTCCAACTGGCGACAGCACACTGCAGCGTTTGAAGGCCCGCGGGAGCCAGCGGTAATTCTAGCCATAAAGCAGGTGTTTTTGCAAAAGACTCCCTAGAGTAGACAAAGCTTTCACTTGTTCTTATTAATCAATTAAAATGGTACTTAAAGCAAAGGTATTAGTGGGTTGTAACTGTGAACTACTGCATTATAGTTGTTAATAACCAATTGTATTATTGTATCAAACAACAGCAGATAGATACTAATGAAGCACCTGAGGTATGGACAGGACGGCAATGCTGCACACAAATCCCAGCTTAGCCTCGTGACCAGTGATGTTATCATATCATATGTCGATGTTACACAAGACAGCAATGTGGTAATCCTGGTCCTTCTCCCAGAGGGGATAAACAGCACTGCAGGGAATACATAAGCCATGTAAGAATTTACATAACACAGTGATGTGGGCAAACAAAACAACGTTGTGTCCAGTGACTACTTTACTAATATAATACATACATATAATCAATTTTGTTTTAACACTCTCTGGTCAGGTCTTTTGTTATCCTACCCTTCCTGCCCCACGTTGGGCACCAAAAAGGACTGTTGTGCTTTAACCTCAGCCAGCAACTAGAACCATGGCCTCTCACTGCTAACTGATACACAGTAGTGAAAGGAGGAAAATGGAATCTTCATATTTAAATATTAATCCCCTAGGGCTGTGGCTATGCATTCATTATGGTAGGAAGGGCCTGGTCCCCCTCTCTGCCAGGGACTCTGACAGAATTCCCTTGCTGACCTTGCAACTGCAGAACCAAAGCTGCATCTGCTACTGGCCATTGTGCTGTGCAGCATGCTTGTACACGGTACGGTATAAGGCTAAGTGGTGCCATCTGTGATTTGTTTTCAAATATCTGGATATGTTTCATCCAGTCCTAACTCATCCAGTCCCCTTTCTCTTCTCCTTTTTAATTTGTGTGCATCTCAGAAGCACAAAAAGGCACACCACTCTTTCAGTCAACCAAGAGCATCATCCCAAAAATACCCAGAGCTTGTCCAAGCATTCCCGTTGTACTGTAGTGCTTTCCTGGCTCTGACAACAAGCCAGTGCTTTGGCACATATTGCTGTTACACAGTGAGTGTGAGACACAGGATGTGAACTTAAGGAAAAGGCATTCAGCTGAATTTCTGTAGTGCTCATGTAAAAGTGTTAGATCTTAAAGCTGATCTCGGCAATTTCTAAATGTGCTGCTATTAAACTGGAAGTGGTGAATGGCTTTGGTTTGCTCTATGTGTAGTTAATAAACTATCAACACTGCCAACAACATAAGAAAACATACTGATACTTTGGACTGGCACTTTGTTTTACTGTACAGACTGCAGCCTTTTACACATGGCAATAGGAACACTAGAAATAAAATGTACATCAGTACCAGCAACAGCTTATAGACATGCTTTCCCTCACAAACTCCCTTTAACATCTTGTCTTTGGCAAATAGCAATTAATTCACTGGCAGATTTCAGCAGATGCGCTTTGAAATTTAGAAGGGATGAGTTCACAATAGTGCAGTTTGTCCAGCTGTTAAATAGGTGAATCATATTTAAGCTGTGTTTTGTTCTCTTGGCCTCTAGCAGCTTCTGAATGTTCCTGGCATTCTTGTATTTCCAGGTGCTAAGGACTATAGGCTGACTTTTACCCAGCAGAAGGCATGTAGACCGGTGTACATTATGTAGAGCTACTAAATATGCCTTACATGGGATTTAATTGCTGTAAATTGCTCGTGATGTTATTTTGCCATTTTTTATTGGCTTGAGCATGTCCTGTTTATTTTTGCTAAACTTTAATTCATTCCTGTACTGAGAGAAATTGCAACATCTGCCAAGCTTTAATAAATGTAGAAATGAGTAGTTGGTTTGCCTAACAAGCTCATGTATACTAGAGTCTGCTTTACCAATCAAAAGGACATCATTGCATGACTGCTTGCATAATACTGCTCGGCTATTTGCACTCCATGTATTGTGGAGATCTTAGGAAGGTATAGACTGTGCCTCAGCAATCTTCAGATGCTATGCCTGTATGTGAAATACTCTACTGTTTTGCAAAATTGACATTTAGTGCATGCAAGTTATCTGGATCAGTATCCAAGGCTAAACGTTATTCTTCGTGAGGAGTGAATGTGAACTCTGCCTTCCAGCTGGCTTTGTAATGAAATGGAGTAGGTGAGCTCAGTCAGTCCTGTGATGTCATTTAAGAAACCATGGGACAGTTTAAGCCACCTGTCACTCGTACCCAGATTGGGTTTGCTATGTGGTGAGGTATGCAAGTGCCAAGTGAAGCAGTATGCAGGAAAAGATCATTGTTTCTGACGAACTTAGAAGTTATGTGGACGGAGCAAGTATGTGCTAATGTATGTAGTTGATATCAGATGGATCATAATCCATCAGCATGCTGTACGTGGGCTCCAGATTAGGATGCTTGCTGGATGCATACATTGAATTGTGTTCTCTTCCTCTCTTTTTTGTTCTATGCACTGTCATACACCACTGTGTATGGTTTTAAGATCCACAGCTCACCTGCCTGAAAGTGCAGCAAGAAAATTTAAAGCTATGATTCTGTCTACCCAGAGGAAGCATCTTCACCTTAAAGCTTCATAAAAAATTGCTTTGAAGGCGTGAGAGAAGTATGAAGGTTTGAATGGATGTGTAATTTCACGGTTTACACTCTCCTTCTAAAATATAAAACCATTATTTATTCATAGTAATAGGGCATGATAGGTCAGGAGCTGGCAATCGATAGTGTTCCAGATGAGAAAGCTGGTCCTGTGCACCCCTCTAGGCAGAAATCTGAGGACTTCGAAAACTGTTAGCGTACTTGTATTAGTTTTGGTTCTCCTATGAATTTCCTCATCACCATCCAGCTGAGTGAGCCACTTACACTGAAGAGACACTCAAGCAGCGGGTCTGATCCTGATACCTTTGCACACAAGTAAAGAACTTGTCAGCATTTTATTGTCCACAGGTCTACTAAAGGGACTGGGTCATGGCACTGTTGTCATCTGAAGTAGAAATACTGTGTGGGAAAAACGTGGGAATAGATCCTTTGCTCTTTTTCTGTACTGCAGAAAAAAACTCACAGAGATTGGCACATCTTCTACCTAATACAGCCACCTTTTCAATGCCAATTTCTTCTCTGTTTCTCATATTAGTAGCCTGCTGGGGACAGAGACTGTTAAAAAAGCACACAGTGTTCTTACTGTCCTCAGCTTTCTACAGCTTTTGAGCTCTTGCCAGCTTCTCTTTGCCAGCTCCTGAGGCCATTCTGAACTGCAGAGGTGACTAGCCTTCTGGCTGAACTTAAACTTTGCAGAGACCTGACCTCCTAAAGTGTGTTTGGTAAACATGAGAAAATTTAGTAATAGGTTTAAACGCGTGAGATGGATTCTCTTTTTTTTTTGTGGGTGCACTGCAGTGTCTCAGCTGCCAGCACACCTCTGTCACTGCAATGCGTAATATTGATTTACATTTTTGTCTGCCCGAGGATAGTACTAACCTCATTGATCATGGTGGGTGCCTCTCTGCAGGGACTTTCCATACAGAGGTACAGCTCAGAGCACTGCTACACCAGCACTTCTTCAGCAGTTCTTCCCCTGCTCTCACCTGCTTTGTTTCCCTTAGCAGTGGACAGCCTCCAATGTGATGCAGTGGCATTGCAGCAGCGGCTCTGCAGTAACTCCTGTCAGTGCAGAAGCTTGTGGCACACTTCCATATTGCGCGCTAGTGCTGAGCGTGAGTGACTCCCCTTGTGATGCTGGAGTCGCAGGAATTATGCAGTGTGGTCCTTGTTAGCAGTCAGAAAGCAAAGTGCTAGATCAGGTTGTTCAAATAAAGGATTGATTCAGACACCCTCTTCCCTTCCGTTTGACAGCTTTAGCTGAAAAAAAAAAAGAAGGCAAATTAGGAACTGATTCTAAATGAGGAGATAAGAACACAGGACAGGTTCACAATGCATATTTCTTACGTTGCAACAATGCTGGAGGTTGGGATCCTGACCATTTTTTACTGTTCCTGGGGAGAAGTAGTTCCACTGAGCCAATTTGCTTTTGCTCCGGGCAGTCACTGGTGTTACTGGAGATCCTATCCCACAAAGAATTCCCTTCATGACTGGACAAGCTTTAGCAATGGCTTGTCTTCAAAATTGCCAGTTCCTCTGTCTTATGTATGTCACATCTAGAGCCAATTTCCCTGGCTTCTGACCTGCCTTCAGACTGCTAGTGGAGCTCTTAACAGGTCTGTGGGCCCTGCTACTTGCAGCCATGAGGACTACCAATGCCAAGCTATTGCACATGTATATAAAAGGTACTTCATTGTTGAAATTCTGCATCCAAGAGCAGAGTCAAGAGAACTTCTAAGGGAGGATAAAACCCACCCACCCTGTGGCTGGTGTAGTGTTGTGGTGGAACAGGTGAACAAAGATTTATAGCAGGGAGAAAGTGACTTCAGTGCTATCGGGGGGGAGGGGGGGGGGGAGTATGTTATTTCGTGATTAAATATAGCTGCTGAGTGACAGGAGAGAAAAGGAAAAGATAATCTCAGGCTTGTCTGGCAGATGCTTACTTTAACTACATCATGAACATTTCTGTTAGAGATGCTCCTGATGGCAAGCAGTAACAGATGCAAATTAATGCTTGCAATTTTCCCACGTGATAGACAGGTATATTTCTTCATTTTGCCAAGGAGAAAGCAAAACTTCATTGGCATAATCAAAGTCTGAGTGCAAATAGGAAATAAACAATGAAGTCCCATGGAGATTTGTGGCTCTCTCAGTTTTTTTCCCTTTCTCCTTTCACGCTGTCTTCATGACCTCTTACAGCTTCCGTGGTAGCAGTGGAGTCACTGTGCTTGTCAGTTCTGCAAGGAAAGGATCTTCTGCTGATGAGCTCCATCTGGCATTGTGGATTGCCCTTGCAGCCATCCCAGCTGAAGGAGAGAAATTTACTAACGTAATGTAAAGGGACATTACCATATCTTAAATGTATGATAAGCTGGGATCCTATTTTTGTTTTACCACTGAAGTGGCTTGTCCTACATTGTCATGCCATATCCTGTTGACAGTCCCTGCTTTGCACAAGGTGTTTACAAATTAAAAAAAAAAAAAAAAGTTTTCCAAATGCAGGGGAGAGGGTGATAAGCTTTTGTGTCTTGGGAAATGTTTTGTGTTTAATGAAAGTATGGGGTTTGTTCAGTTTCTCTAAAAAAAATGAGTGCAATATAAGTATAATGCCAATCAGACACTTCTGGCTTCTGGTGAGATTTGTCACATCTGTTGAGTTTCCTGAAGCTTTCCATGAGTACTGATATTGGATCACTTGGCTTGTAAATGAGGACTTCCTATGTTGAGATGTCTGTCCTGGAAAAGCTTCAGCAAGATCACTCTACCTCAGTTGAAGTCAGATGTTAATTTCCTTTCTGGTACGGAATAAGGTACTGTGAACCAACACTGATTTTTTTACAGCTTCTTAATATTTCTGGAGATAAGCTATCTCCAGACTAATCTGGCAAAATTCCTTCTTTTCTTTCATATTCTGATGTAAATTGGTGACGGAGGAGAAGTCTGAAGTACAGCTAATTTATATACTTTTGAGGTTGTGAATTTGTTTGTTTTGTTATTTTTGTTTGTTTGTAATTTTTCTTTTAGTCCTGATTCTAATGTATCTAAAATCACCAGAAAATCTCCTGTGTGGCTTACTGTTATTTCCGAGGGTGTGATTTGCCACAAGAAAGGATGCTTTGTTATCTGCAGAGAACCAGGGCCATGGCCATAAATTTGTATTGGAGGTGTCACGTATTTTCTAAGTAACAAATTCTGATAACATAAATGTCAAACTCTGCAGAATCAGACAGACAGAAAAATTAGCCTACAAGTGGCAGTTTTGTCTTACTCTAGCACGTGAAGTGACAGAGAGAACCAAAACCAGAAAATGTCTTTATTAGAGTCTGTGCTTTTTATCGATGTTCTGCTTCAAATGTTTTCTGTTTCTGAAAAGCCTAGAGTGTTGGCGAACCTTCACCATGTGTACACAGACTTCTTCCCATTAAAATGTGTGTTTCTCACTAGTTTCTTTTGCAAATCAGCTATGTCATCCTTGTGTTTGCAAAACTAACAACGCATCACAGCATTTTGGAGCCTGTTTGAATATCTTCAGCAAACCTGAAGTTACTTCTGTCACTGTGCTTCCAGAATGTTAACACTTACAGTGACAGGAGAAAGTCAAAAAGGCGAAAACCACATGGAAGGACTATAGAAACCTGTGGAACATAGAGTGACATCTGGAACAAGTGTTCATCAGTATGTTCTACAAAAGGCAACTGAATTTTTCAGCATATTCATAGTGACTGCACAAGCATTTTTTGTCCTGTGTGACATGCTGCATTATGACACAATGATAAAAAAATAAGGTCAACTATATGAAAAATGGAACAAATGGGTCCATAACTAAGACCTAATAAGTCCACTTGTTTCATATGAAATTCATCTACCAAACCACACTCCTGTCACTATGGCTTATGTTCCAGATCCTGTCAGCATTTACCGAACCCCTGCCTTTTTAATATTATCTGCTAGGGAAAAAACAATTTTATTTTTTCCCCTAGATGTAGGATTCATGCCACTTTTATCATCCCTACTGAAAACTCTGACCAGCAGATGTTAATATTCTGCCTGAGTGGAAATGGGAACTTTATAAAATTGGAATTTGCTCTCAGGCACATAGTATTTGTTTTCAGTCATATAGAATATAGAGATACCAACTGTAAAACATGACATTGTTAGGTGTAGAAAAGGTATGTGTATTTTTGATGCACAAAAATATTTTAATGACATTTTTTGCCCACACAGAAAATGTTTGTATGTTTAATCTTTATTTTTTAAAGAAAATACATTGATATTATAATGATAATTTTATTGTAAAGGCTTTTTGGAGGCAAGATGGAATAGCTAATCAACATTAGAAAGAGAAGGCGCAGTCACAAAATAACTAAATAATGTTGGTTGAGGTGTCATATTAGGTCTTGATTCTTCCACATGCCTGAACTAGGAGGAGATGTAATATTTCTGTTTTTAAAGACAACTTAGAGGGCCCAATTTTCATTCTATTGTAAAGGAAGAATGAAGATGTTGAAACCTTGACTCAAATGACATGGCAAAGGAGACTTTATTTTCTGGCTAGCTGTAGGTGTTGGCTGGCAGCGTTTCTGACTGCTGCTGAATCTTCAGCACGAGAGCAGATCCTCAGCTGATGTAAGCTGGTGTAGCTTTGTACCTAATGATAATCAGATCTGACAGTCTTAGGGAATGGTGGAGCAGTAGCCTTAATGAAGTGCTTTAGCAGTTGATTCGGAGGATTCATATCAATGGGCTGAAAAATATCTCTGAATTTAGTCAATACAATTATGACATTGATGTGGGCTCTTTTGCAAATGCGTAGTCTGCCTTTCTCGGGCCCAGTGCTCCCACCCAACCACTTTAATATATGGCCTTGCAAAGGGGGCTTAATATCGTCTTCTGGGTTGATTTCCCCCTTCTGTCCTAAGGGGCAAGAACTTCTGAGAGTTTAATTTTTTTTCTTAAATTTTCGTAAGTCGTTAATTTGAGTTCTCAACTCTGACTGCTGAGTGGCTGTGGCCTTCAAGAAAAAGAACCCAGTGTTTAAAATTCCTAGTGGGATTTTGGTTCAGCTGTTCGTTTCCTGTGGTTTGTCTGTGCTTTTCCAAACCAGATCTTCTTCTGGATAATGGAGTTGAAGATATTTCCTTGAGGGCCTATGATGTACCTACCCTGAAAGAAAAGTCACCCAGCTCCAGAAGGGCTAAAGTCTTCACAGCTCTTCTCTCTCTTTTGACTTACCTCTGTTGTCTGTAACAGTACTTCACCCATAGCTTTTCAAATTAGTTTTCTGCTTGGTAAATAGTTTTGTTAGTCACTTTAAATGAGTGACTCGTGATTGCAATTGTGAGGCTAATAATAACAAATTGACCAAAATCAGAAGGCATGTTTGGGAAAGGAGAATGACCTGCCTTTTTGAGTTAGCAGTGACCACTCCAGCAGACTACAGAGCTGCACTATTAAGTGTCTTACATTCCTCAGCTAGAGTAAAGACGAATATGAAGGGAAGGAGCAATTGCTGTGGTTTGTAGATGTGAGGCGGGATCTTTAGGGCATCTCTGGAGATGATAAGCCATGCCTTTGAAAATCCTTGTCAACTATGAAAATATCTCAAAGTGGTGAAAAGTAAAGCTACAGCTAAAAAGGGCTGGAACATTAATTACCTTTGGGTATTTTGTATTTTTAGAGTTGAATTTCAGTTATTCAGAACCTGTTTTGAATATTTAAGTAGCAGCACATTTGCCTGCTGTTGTTTCAGTGACCTGAAACTTTTGTGGTAGAAAGTTCCTGTGCAGATTTTGCCACATCATCTGTAGTAGGAGGTCCATTTGCAGAAGATTCATCCATGGATTGGTGAAGAAAGCTTCTGGTATTTTTGCTTCCTTTGTTACCATTTTTCACAGAAATTGCAAATGAATAGCACCTTTTAGGACAATGAATCTGTCCCTTGTCCATTGCAGAATTGTTCCTAACAGCACTCAGTTTGAAATCCATGATTTTTTGTAGCACTTGACTGATCTCTGTAAGGCACAAATTCAGTAATACAGACCACAGAAGCTTGTCTGCATTCAGATTAATGACAAGAGAGTATCTGTATGGATTTGCACATCTATTCTGTATAGGAAAGAAGGGATAAGTATATAGTAAAGTTCTTTGTTTTTCTTTTTGGTTTTTTTTTCAGGATGGTTCGTAGTATTGATGTCTTATTAGTGTACCATTTTGGCTACTAGTTTGCAAGGAGCTGACAGAAAACAAAGAGAGCTGATAGCCATTTCCTGTTGTACAGATAATTAGAGCCTGCATAAATAAGTGCTTTGCCATGCTGTACTTGCAGCTTTGTTGGAGAGAACTGGAGTGAATTTGAAGTTATTCAAATGTCTGAATATTATTAATGGCTTGTGAGTGATTTACTGTGGGTGTTACGCTAAAAGAAAGTTATAGAAGAGTTAACACAGTGGTCGAAACCAAGAGGAAAAAAGTACAATTTTTCTTCTGTTCCTCCTTGTTTACTGCAGGAGTCACTTCACTGAAATCAGTAGTCTAAAAAGTATTCTGAGACACCTAGGAATGTTTCTAAAAATAAATGGTGTTTGGTACAATGAACTAAAAATGGACAGAAAATAGAAAGTCAAATCACAGAATCACAGAATCACAGAATGTTAGGGATTGGAAGGGACCTCAAAAGATCATCTAGTCCAATCTCCCATATCTGATTAATTTCTTATGACAAATACCAGCCCAGTGAAAGACTAGTACATTCACTGGATCGTATGCACCTGACTTAGTTGAGGAATTACACCACTAAACCAGTTTGTGACTGACAGTGCAATTGCTAAAATCCAGTTGAATGGTGCTGCATAGTAGTTACTGTTCAAATCTGTTACTGTCACTTTCACTGAGAGTAAGTGGAAGCTCAGTTCTGTGTGTTCCACTGCATCAGGGAAATTAAATGGTAGCACAAGATCGTTTTCCAATTATTTTCAAATGGATTAATTTATAAAAAAACCCAGAGTATTTGCTAAAGACATGACACCAAAGTTCCCTTTTGTTCTTTCTAATATTAGTAAGTCTGTCAACTGGGTATTTTATATATAACTCATGTGAACCTCAAGCTCTTGCATGGTGTGAATGTATGTTTTTTCGTATCTATCATCTATCTGTCTGTCTGTCTGTCTGTCTATCTATCTATCTATCTATCTATCTGTCTATTTAATTTATAAACTTGGTTTCTAATAGTGAAGGCCTGGTTGTGGCTTGAGTCAGTACCTTTCTGAGAGTCCTCAGGCATGAGTGCCTGTTACCTTCCGATTGGTTGGGGTCAGGCCTTGGGACCTGCTTCTTGCTTTGTGCTTAGCTGTGATTATTACTCTTGGCGTTGCATTTATACACACTGGACAAAGCAGTTGTGGCCATTTTTCAGCTCTGACAATTTTTTTAGTACCTTGATCCTTTTCCCAGTTCATTCTATGAAATCACCTCCTTTTTCATCAGCACACATGACCACGGATATTTCTGTCTGCTGAATACAGATCTGTCATTGTTGATTAATTGCTTGATAAGTTCCAAGAAACAGACATTAATTCAACAACGAAACAGGTTTGTTCTTGCAAAGATATCATAGTATAATATGTACTTTTAACACCAGCAGAAGATTTGGTCTCTGAGACTTAAGCAGTAATGTGTTTTCTGGTTGTTTAAGTTGAGTTTAAGTGTGTTTGAAATAAGTTTTTCAAAAAGAATATTATGTCTGAATGTTCTACCCGCTTACAGAAAAAAAGTCGCAAAACATTTCTCCAGGAAAACATGATGACTAGTTTTTTCATTTATTGCTGAATCTGTTTGTTGTTTTTTTATCTGCAGAAAGTGAGTGAAAAAGTAGGAGGTGCAGAAGGAACCAAGCTAGACGATGACTTCAAAGAAATGGAAAGGGTAAGTCTAAATACAGATGCATATTTTCATTCTTACCATTCATTTTTCATTTCTAGGACAGGAATTTCAAAGCTTTTGTCCCTGAATCATTCAAATAATTTTGAAAGACTTAACTTTTATTCAGCAGGACTGATCTTTCAGTTTCTTATTTCTTTTTGTTTTCTAACCAAGGCATTCATAATATATGGCACTCTCTATAATGCTAATACTTCGTTCAGAGATTGAGACTGATGTCAACTACAAATTAGTTTCAGTTAAACTGTTATACAGGATCTCTGAAAACAATCATAGAATCATAGAATACCAGGTTGGAAGGGACCTTGAGGATCATCTGGTCCAGCCTTTCTTGACAAAAGCACAGTCTAGACAAGATGGCCTGGCACCCTGCCCAGCTGAATGTTGAAAGTGTCCCATGTTGGGGAATCCACCACTTCCCTGGGGAGATTATTCTGATGGCTGATTGTTCTCATTGTAAAAAATTTCCATCTTGTATTCAATTGGAATCTACCGAGAAGTAACTTGTACCCATCACCCCTCGTCTTCCCAGTGTGACTCCTTGTGAACAGGGAATCTCCGTCTTTTTTGTAGCCACCCTTTAAATACTGTAACGTGGTGATGAGGTCTCCTGTAATCCTTCTTTTCTCAAGGCTGAACAAGCCCAGTTCTCTCAGCCCTTCCTCCTGTGACACATTTCTCAGTCCTCTGGTCACCTTGGTGGCCCTTCTGTGAACCCTCTCTAGCCTGTCCACATCTCTTTTGCATAGCAGGGACCAAAACTGAACGCAGTATTTCAGGTGTGGCCTGACAAGCGCTTAGTAGAGTGGGAATAATGACTTCTTCATCTCTGCTTATGATGCCCTTGTTGATGCAGCCAAGCATCCTGTTGACTTTCTTTGCTGCAGCAACACACGGTTCACTTGTATTGAGCCTGTTGTCCACTGGGACTCCCAGGTCCCTTTCCACAGAGCTGCTCCCCAGCCTGGTACATACCAGCCTGTGCTGCACTTGTAGATTATGTTTTCCCAGGTGGAAGACCTAACACTTGTCCTTGTTGGACTTCATAAGGTTCTTGTTAGCCCACTCTTCCAGCCTATCCAGGCCATCCTGCAGGGTGGCTCTCCCCTCTGGAGTGTCTGCTACCCCACTCAGTTTGGTGTGATCAGCAAACTTCATCAGTGTACACTTGATGCCATCATCAGATCACTTATGAAGAAGTTAAACAGCATTGGGCCCAATATCGATACTTGGGGGACCCCACTCGTGACAGGTTGCCAGAAAAGAAGCCATTTACCAGCACCCCCTGGGTATCGTCTGTCAGCCAGTTCCTCACCCATCACAGAAACCACTTGTCTAGACCATAATGCATCAGTGTCCCTAGGAGGGCTGTGAGAAACTGTATTGAAAGCCTTGGAGAAAGCCAAGTAGACAATGTCCACTGCTTACGCCACATCAACCGAGCAGGTTACTTTGTCGTAGAAGGTGGTGAGGTTTGTTGAGCATGACTTGCCCTTTGTGAATCAGTGCTGGCTTTTCACAGTCACGTGTTTCATCTGACTTGTGATAGCCCCCAGGAGGGGGCATTCATTCCATAACCTTCCCAGGGACTGAAGTAAGACTGATGGGACTATAATTTCCTGGATCCTCCTTTAGGCCCTTCTTGCAGACTGGAGTGACATTAGCCTTCTTCCAGTCTTCTGGAATGTCCCTGATCTCTACAGTTTCTCCAAGATTATGAAGAGTGACCTCACAACATTGTTAGCCAGCTCTCTTAACACCCTTGGGTGGATATTGTAAAGGCCTATCAATTTGTAGGAGTCAAGCACCTGTACTGGTTCCCATACCAACTTTTCCTTCACTAACAGTGGGTCTGTGTTAGTGTGAACCTGGATTTCTATTCCCAAGGCCTGGGGGACAACAGTGCTGCTAAAGACCAAGATGAAGAAAGTGTTGAGAACGTTTACCTTTTCAGCGTTGTTGTGACTAAGTCACCTCTCCTGTTTAACAGCAGGCTAATATTTTCTTTCTGTTTTTACTTGTGTGCATACCTGAAGAACACTTCCGTGTAGTTTTTGACATTTCTGGCTGATTTCAATGTGAGCCTGGCTTTTGCTTTTTGAACTGCACCTCTGCACACCCTGTCAATGCCCCTGTAGTTCTCAATGGGTATTCATCCACTACTCCATCTCTGGTATGCTTCTCTTTTGGTTTTGAGCAGACTCAGAAGCTCTCAGTTAAGCCAAAGGGGACTCTGCTTCACCTACTATACTTACCTCTAAGGTGAATGAACTGGTTTTGTCCTTCCAGGAGAGCATTCTTGAAAAAATCCCAGCACTTGCTAGCTCCTTTATCCTTCATGGAGGCTTCCCATGGAATTCCTCCCAGCTGAGCACTGAGCGAGCTGAAGTTTGATTCTCTGAAATCTAAATCTTATGTCTTAGTACTAACCTTCAGCATGCTCAGCAGGATTCCAAATTCCATAATATTGTGATCACTGAAGCCAAGGCTATCACTAACTGACATAAGGTCTGTCTACAAGATGATAATTCCAATGGAAAAGGGTGCCTGTAATTCTCAGCTCTGTGAGCGTCAGTCAAGAGGAGCAAGAGCTGTCTGCTGAAGGGAGTTGACAGTGCACTGGAATATTCATTGATAGGTTCAGAGATCCTGTTATGCAGCCTCCACTGGCAGAATGTCTTGTGTAGATGGGGTTAAACCCCCAACAGACTGCTTGGTGAGGCTGGCAGTGATAGCACTGAGTGTTTCTATGGAGGGACAGGAAGAAAAAGGCACAGATATGTGTGGTGGTGATAATATTTCATTTGGAAAGATCAGTGTGGGCAGTTTTTTTCTGGCTTTGACTTTGAAAGGTACTGTCAAATCTTTTAACACAAGCTACTGCTAGGTGATTTGTAGGGTACGTATGTGATATATAATTCTGATGGAGAGATACAGAAGCTATTTATCTGTACATTTGTATAGTGAGATGGAAAAAACCTTGAATGGAGAAGGGCATATCTTTTGTACTCCTTCCAGCAAAAGTACTGCAGAGTTGGTTTCTCCCCTTCTGCATAGTTTCTCTTTGAATGTGCCACAAGTTTAGGCACTGCCCTCAAAACTGGAAGACGTTAACGAAGATTCAGAAAACTGATGCAAGGTTTAGAGTGGAAAATAGGACATGGCAGCAGCCGGAGGTGAGTCCCACATAGTGCTCATGTGTGGCGTGGGTTGGCAGCAGAGGAGATAAGGGCACTGAGAGTTGAGAAGAGAATGGAGTAAACTCATCAGTTACCTCCACGCTCCCCGCCTGGCCCTGTGTCCCTTGCCAGCTTTTCTGCAGGCAGTGGACATGCTCCTTTTGCCTATCCCTGGCCTTCTGTTCCCTCGCCCTCACTCTCCTTTGCCAGGGCTGGCAGATCTCTTCAGCTTCTTCATGTGAAGCATTGAGCAAGCACTGGCAGATGGCAGTGGCAACAGGAAACAGGAAAGAGGTCGGTCACAGCGTGCTGCAACCAACCTAGCTCAGGTGTTCTTTTTTAAAATAGGAACTTGTCATTATGGTAAAGGAGTTCACTCTGTGGGACACAAGCTACCCTGCAGAGAAATGCAATGTATCTTCATAAATGCAGAGTACAGGACAGATTACAGGCATCCCCAAATCTGCCCAAGCATTTTTGTGTCTGATGTCTGATTCTGAGTGGAAGAGTAGTTGCATACTTTGCTGTATGCAGATTAGGAAGCTGATGTGGAGTACTTCTTAAGAAAGTAAGAATTCCTACTACAGTAGAAGAAAATAATGCTATTCAATTCTAAGCATTTTAAATTTCTGAGTCAGCCAGGGGAAACAAACGATCAGTGCATCTATGTTGATAGGTTTCTTCATATTCAAAACAGAGTGATACCAAGTCTTCTGTATCCCAATTTTACCAGCACTGACTCTGAAAGAGGTAGACAGCCCATTTTATCATTGATGGTTGGTTTTGATTGACATTTGCTCTAATCTCATTTTTTCCAGCTGTTAGTGTATCAAAGATGGCTAATTCTTCAAGCAGTTTTCAGTGACTATTCTATCAAAAATCTTTACCTATTGTGGACTCTTTCCAGGGTGCTGTAAAATACCAGCATGTTACAATGAGTCGTATCAAATTCTTAACAGATCCTGAGGTACTCTGTACTAATGTCTTCACTTGAGAGTGGATCCACTATAAACTGAAATGATGGAGTCATGCTTTGGAAGTTTTCCAGACATTATCACCATTCTGGTACCAGGGCTGTTCTCAGGGACACAAAAATAAAATTATAAGAAGAGTTAAGAGAATTTATAAGAAGAAAATGGAAGAGTGAGAAACATTTGTCTAATGTTTGAGAAACATTTGTCTAATGTTTATCTAACATTTTTTTCCTGTTTCTTTTTCCTGTTTCTGTCTTTTAGAAAGTGGATGTTACTAGCAGGGCTGTTATGGAGATAATGGCGAAAACGATAGAGTATCTTCAGCCCAATCCAGGTAATGTAATTTCACAGTCTCACAGTACTTGCAGCACTTTTTGAAAATACTCTTTCTCACCGATATGTAGTCTAACAGATCTTATCCTCACTGGTGCAGTTAACACAAAATTGGTGCAGTTACCATGAAGTAAAATAAATGAGTAAAAGAAATGGCGACTGGCTTTGGGAGGCTTGTTTTCTTCTTGTGTGTTCTTGCTTTAGGTAAGAGGGCAGCATATGCCTAGAAACCAGATGTATTTACTTGCAGGCATCTGAATGTCAGCCCTGTGATCATGGGGGGCTCCTGGGGAGCTGGAGGTGGCTGCGGACTGCCCAGGAGGGGCCAGGCAGGGCCTGGCAGCCAAGGCCTGTCCCAGTGCTCCAAGCAGGAGCAGGGCAGGCGGAGGCACTGGGGCAGCAGCAGCCCCAGGCGTCAGGCACCTCCCGGGACCTGGGGACAGACCAGGGCCAGGCAGTCAGCGCAGGGGTGGGCGTCAGGATCAGGCATGATAACAACACCTTTCACCTTGTCCTCTAGCCATTTCCCATCCTCATTAGGGTTACTACAAAAGGGAGGGTGCAAAAGAGCTGTTGGTGCCAAACTAGAGAAAAGGGTAGATAAATGGACATAATCAGAGATGACTGAATTGAACCTTCAAAATAGACATAAACTATTGGTTTACATGGGGAGATGAAAGAAAATATTTTATTGGGCTGATGGACAGCTGTATGCTCCTCTCTTGCCAAAGGATCACAGAATCACAGAATGTCAGGGACTGGAAGGAACCTTGAAAGATCATCTAGTCCAATCCTTCTGCCGGAGCAGGAACACTTAGATGAGATCACACAGGAATGTGTCCAGGCGGGTTTTGAATGTCTCCAGAGGAGGAGACTCCACAACCCCCCTGGGCAGCCTGTTCCAGTGCTCTGTCACCCTCACTGAGAAGAAGTCTCTTCTCAAATTTAAGGGGAACCTCTTGTGTTCTGGTTTGTAACCATTACCCCTTGTCCTATCATTGGTTGTCACTGAGAAGAACCTGGCTCCGTCCTTGTGACACTCACCCTTTACATATTTATAAACATGAATCAGGTCACCCCTCAGTCTCCTCCAAACTAAAGAGACCCAGCTCCCTCAGCCTCACAAAGAGTGATCTGGAGCTGTTATAATCAAGTAAACCATTAAATTCAAGAAGTTGAAGATTTATGTAGTCATCTGGAAACACAAGTATTTTGATACTAGCATAAGTCAATGCCGTCTGCACTGATGTGGTCAACAAACTTATGCTTATGCAAAATTAGTATGAAGATGAAATGAGGCTATCTGCCTAACACAAGTACCTCAGAGTTTCATGGAAGTACAGACCTAATTCACTTTTTCACTGTGAGGAATTTGTTTGCTAATAGCTGGAAACAAATTTGAACCAGTGTGAAATATTTCAGTTCCAGTGTGGTAGGATAAAGGACTATTGCTGGAATAGCTTAATTGAGATACTTTTATGTTAGACCACAGAGGCAAGGAAGATAATTTGATGATGCTGCCAGTGGATTGAAAAAAAAGAGAAAAAATATTTACAACTTCTTAACTGCTGGAAGGAAGATAATGATGCCTAGGATAGTTTCTATGTCAACAGATGAAATACTGTTTGTCACTTGAGTCATTGCTGATCGTCAAGAAGTACTCTTCAGGAAAAGCAATAGGATTGACAAACATTATGGGACTAGTGATAAAGTTGTTAACTACTGTCAAGCTGCTGTTGTGCAACACTATACAGACTGAGTAATAAGCTTTGGCTCTTTAGTGCTTCTCTGACTTCTTTTCTGACACATCTGGGTGATTATGATTGCTGTGAGTCATGAAAGAGGCTCACAGCAATGGCAAAGAGCAAAATCTCTGCAAGTAGCTGAGGGTGTGATTTCAGGCACCTCAGGCTGGCACAAGTTTGTGGTGCTGCAGGAAGGAGCAGTTTCCGTACTCTATCTACACATCCCTTCATTTGCTTGTGGCGTGTGCAAGTAGGATCAGAAAATTAAAATTGTAATAGGCAAGAAGAAGATTTACTGTCTCGCATATCAAATGAGATGGCAGTAGATGGAGTAAGAGGAAAAGAGGACAGACTTTTTTCAGCTTTCACCTGATCTTAGATTGTTTTATGCCAATTGAAAAAAGGCTCCCTACAGCAAGAGGAATTGCATGGAAAATTACTTTTTTTTTTTCAATAAAACAAAAATTATTTAAAATTCTCCCTGCAACTATGTTACTATTTACCTAGGACACAAAAAAATCATGATTTCCAGTATTTCCTGTTTGCTTTCTCGTTTTCATAAAAAGTAGAAATATTACATTGGGAAGAGGGGGGAAATTTAATGAAAAAAAATCTTTAACAGCAATATTTAACAGAATATTTTTTTTAAAGTTTAGCTGAGTTTATAAGGGAGAAGAGAGTTTTGGATGTAGCACACATTCCTTGATAAGTATGATGTGCCCTGAAAACATCAATATGCTTTGACAGCATAGCACTGCAGTGCTAGCAATCAGTTTGCTTCGTGGTGTTTTGGAGGATCAATAAATGAACTATGCAGCATTGTCTAACTTTGCTAAACAGTTAATTATCTAATGTGGGAAAGAAAAATAAGAGGAAAAGGAATGAGGAAAGGGGAAATGGAAGGGAAAGGGAAAGGGAAAGGGAAAGGGAAAGGGAAAGGGAAAGGGAAAGGGAAGGAAAAGGAAAGGAAAGGAAAGGAAAGGAAAGGAAAGGAAAGGAAAGGAAAGGAAAGGAAAGGAAAGGAAAGGAAAGGAAAGGAAAGGAAAGGAAAGGAAAGGAAAGGAAAGGAAAGGAAAGGAAAGGAAAGGAAAGGAAAGGAAAGGAAAGGAAAGGAAAGGAAAGGATGGTAAAGACAAAGGTGAATTTGCTGAGCAAGATGTTGAGTTGAGGTTAGCATGAATGAAAAAGACAGATTTTTAGACTTCTCAATTTTGAAAAAAAAAAAAAAAGAAAAAAAGAAGAAGGATGGCTGCAAATAGCTAAAATTGAACATGATGAAGGCTCCGAAGCTCCCCATGCAGATGTACATGGCTGTAATTTCAAGAAAATTGTGCAGGATGAACAAGATTGAAAATACAAAGAACAAGCAATTTAATCCACTGCTGAAGTTTCTTTTGAGCTCTTTGGCAGGAAGCTTATGTTTTGCTGTGGCTCTGTTAACACTTAAGGCGACGCATTGGTGACACCATGAAAGTCAGTGTAAGGGAGAGGGAGCGCAACTGGGAAAAGAATCAAGCATTCAGGTCACTTCCATGGGGTATTATGTACATCTCTGCCTGTCCTCACTCAGGTTGAAACAAAAGGGAAGAAACCATGTGGCACTATCACAATAAAGCAACAGAAATGAAAGGGCTCAGGATGGGATTTTCCACAAACTTACTTCTGCTCCCATAAAAGTTACTGTAATAATATTTAAAAGAAGAAAAGTGGAATGAGACCACTGGTGGATGTATTCTGAGATTTCCTACTAAATCAGTATTCTAATGTAATAGTTATTGAATGATTAGATGACTCATTGAAGCATGAATTTTCATGCTTTTCTTCTCTTTATGAATTATTTCTTGCTCTTCCCTTATTGTCCTTTGATCTTTTTCATTCCTTCCTGTATCTTTTGCTTTCTGCTCTTACCTGCCTGTCTAGAATGTAGCCACTTTGATATTTACATTTACTCTTTTTTTTTTCCTTTTATTTCTGAAAATACTCACACAAATTCCTATTTTAATTCAGCTTGCTGCCTTCATTCCCCTGACTGATTTTGGTTTTGCCATAGTTCCTTTGGTGCCTCTGTATTTTCCCATTGCCACCATTATTTTCATGCCATTTTTAAAGGCCAGACACTTCATTGAAATGCTACTTCTTATACTGAACAGTTAGCCAGTCTGCTGACTGTAGTTTTGTAGTGGGTAGAAACAGAAGGCATCAATAAATTCATATGCTAAAAAGCATGATCTGGTGTCACTCAAGGGTAGCGAAAAAGCTTACAAAAACATAATTACTGTATGTTAAAAGTATGTCATCCTTTTATAGTTGGTTCTCAGGCAAAATAAGTACGACACTGATTTTCCTGTGTCTGTTTCTGTGTCTTTGCATGCATTTGTATGCTACAAAGTGAAAGTAAGTTAAGAGCAAAACACTTGATGACTCTAGTCTGCTTGTGTTTTGTTTTGTTGCAGAAGTGTATGCAAGGTTGAGTTTTAAGTAATGAAATCAGCACACAGAAGTGTGAGCTACTAATGTTTGGTAAACAGAAATACTAACTCATAAGAGCAGCTAGCAAAGTCAAGCCTTTGTGAGGAGGAAGGTAGAGACATTCATAGCTGCCCTCCTGTAGCACACACAATAATGGAGATAGAAACACCTGCTGAGTCCGATTTGCTGGCAACAGGATTCAGCTGGCAAAATTTGAAGTACCATTAATTAATTCACTCTCTGCAGGCCATTTGCATTCTGTAGCTGCAGAAATTCACTAAAGCACATTATCCAGCAAATTAATTATTTTTTTGTTTGCTGTCTTTGTTTTCACCAATTATGATAATTGTGTCCTCTCTTCTGATCTGCAGTTTTGTATCTGCAATAATATACAAGCTAAAGTACAGTTGAAAACCGAATTGAAGTAGGAGTTACCCCAAATTCCCATAAAAACCAGGAAATGTTTCAAAGGTTATTGAACATCGTGTTTAGAGACATAGGTTTTATTTAATATTCTACAACAGAAAAACCTTCAAACATTTAAAAAATGTGGGGCACCACAGTTTAATCTTGAGTGTACCTAGTCTGGACTTTTCCTTGAGAGGAAGCCTAGCTCAATCTGCTATCCATCTGGTACCCAAGGATGTTAAGATTGAGAATTTGGAGACAGCTTAAAGATATTTTTTTTGCCTGAGTTGTAGCACATATCGAACATGCTATCCTGAGGGTATTTCTGGGGTTTCTTCTGTCGAAGTAATTTCAAGGGAAGCTTTGTCTTGAAGTTCAGGACAGAGCCTCCTCTCTGAACTACCAGAAGAAATAAGTCAGTGACCAGCAACATTTCATTGCTTTGCTCTAAAAATAATTAATGAAAACCAGAGCTTAATCCTAAACTTAGGTAATGTCCTTCAGATACATTGTAGGTAGTTCAGATAAATTAAAAGAGTGCATTCCTGTCTGTATTCTCAAATGATTGCATATTTGTAACCTCTGTCAATTGCCTGCTTCAGCTTCCAGAGCTAAACTCAGCATGATCAACACCATGTCCAAAATTCGAGGCCAGGAAAAGGGACCAGGTTACCCTCAGGCTGAAGCCTTGCTGGCAGATGCCATGCTGAAGTTTGGCCGAGAACTTGGAGAAGAATGCAACTTTGGTAACTTGATTACTTCCCGTTGTGTTGTAATGTAATAAAAATTGTAATAAAATTTAATATAACTTTCATTATTAAAGTGTTGTGCTCTTATAAAGAAAGAACTTCTGCAAGGATCATCAGAGTTCTGCTCCACCAGACTTCTCCTTTAGGTTCAATCTAGGCCTGTTGAGTATCTTTTGCAGGTTTGGACTAAAGATTTTTTTATTGTGGATAAAAGTCTAATTGTTTCCATTTGGACCCATGGCATATAGGGTTTAGGCTCTTTCATAGATATTGTTACTGGGGATGTGTTAGAATGAAAGACCTACATATTCAGAAACTGTATTATTGTCTATGCATGTGTACAATAAAACCTTTTTGTCCTCAGAATCCTTATAATAAAAGTTATTGTCTTCATTACAGGCCAGGAATAAAGGATAATAGATTTTTAATAGACTTTGTTGTTTTTTCTGACCAAATTCCACATTTTAAGGCACTAGTGAATACTCGTGTCTAATACGTCAGCCACTCCTCCCTCCATGGTCCAAATGAATTTACAAATGCCTGAGTTAGAAATTTTAAAATGAGACTTAAAATTGTGTTCTTCAACAATAGAGTTCTAACCAAAAGGGATCCTTTGTCTTCATGTCCAATTTGTGTGGGCTTCTCTGGTGCCATTTTTATATGGCGACACACAGGACCCTCAAATAGGACTGTGAAAAATCTATTTCCTATCTGAATCTTCACAGAATGTTGTTTCTGGCATAAAGACATCTGCAATGGGAATGGTACTTTCTTGTTTGTTTTATATAATTTACTGATTAGCTTGGCAGATGTAAGTTGATTTGTGCTAAAGACTACCGAATTGTTTTTTAATTGGTTGCCTCTCATTTACTACATTTCAAACACATTTTTAAAGGGAAAATGAAGAACTAATAGAATTTAGTTTGCACAAATTGCTTTACGTTCCCTGATGATTGCAGTAGCATGCAGCAGAATAGATATGGCAATTATTTTCACATTCTTTACTAATAGCCGCTATTATGGCTGTTTGTCTCTCTTCATCCATGTCTGCCAGGCTCTCTAGTTTTGCAGATCATTGCTGGCATCCCCTGCTTGGGAGTCAAAGCTCCGTCTGATTTTTCAGATTTTTGAGTTATCAGACCCTTTGTATTCCTTGAAATTGTGTTTAGTTTGCTTTGATTTGGTTTTCCAACAACCCACCCTTCAAGCCAGGAGTGTATTTTTGAGCTTCTTGCTTTTGTTTTCATGAAGGTGAGGTAAACCAGAGTGGGAACTTTTGAGACCCTCAAGTTAATCTTGGAGGAAATCTCAGAAGGCAGATAATTCGTATTGAAGTTTATGAACTTGAGTAGGCATATGCAGTCCATAGTTTCTTCAAGTAAATCTTTCATCAGAAAAAATTCTGTGAAATTTTAAAGAATTTTTACATTTGTTACTGTCAGCAGTCTCACAGGTAAAAATAGGGAGACCTAGACTTGCATTAGAGCTATTTTTGTATTCAGTCTAGAGTCTGTTGACAGCAGCACTACAGCAAATACAGATAATTATTTTCTAGCATGTTTGTTTCACCAGAGTGAGTAATGATTGGACAACAAGGGCTGTGGAGGAGGGTGTCTTGACACAGCATAGATCCTCAGGTTCAGCTGTGTTACAAGGCGTAAACTTGGGGGCTGCAGAAGTGAAAAATCCTTGTTGCCCTTTCACACAGTGTGTCATATTCTGTTTGTTTCCTAAACATGAGACTTGAAACAAAATGTTAAAACTGAAATTTCCATGACTCAGATTCATTCTACAGTGATTTGGACCGAAGTTATGTGTGAGATAAACTGGACATCTTTTCTTTCAGGACCAGCACTTGCAGATGTGGGAGAAGCCATGAAGGAACTTTCTGAGGTCAAGGATTCTTTAGACATGGAAGTGAAACAAAACTTCATTGACCCACTTCAGAATCTTCATGACAAAGATCTGAGAGAAATACAGGTATTGCCTTCAATCTGGCATTTTAATAATGTCCAATCTGCAGACTCTGTATAAGTTCAAAATTTATGTTAGTTGTTTAGTTTTAAATGTTCTTTGAGATTCACAAATGAACTGGTCTTAGGCTCTTTTGGCTTGAGTTTTACTTTTCAATTCTGTCTCTCTTGTTGATGATTTAGAATGAGACAGATCAAAATTCTAACATTTTTTGATGGTAGCTTGTCAAGCTCATGCAAGCATGAACATAGCTCTCTAACCTTACCATATGAAAGCTCATTTCACTAAATAAATAAACAGATGTTTAAATTTAATTTTCTAGTGTATGACATGTCAGTTGCTTATAGACTGGCATTACTCTTTTGTCTGTATGAAGACTGTGTCTGAAACATTCTCAGGAATTTAGAACACAAACACTGTTTGCTTGCATAATTACGTAATTAGTAATCCAAGAACCAGACAGCATTGACAGAGGAAAATCTGTTTGCCCACATACTGTGGACGTGACCTAACTCTATAATTGTGGAAGTAAATGTGCCTCCCAAATTCAGCAAGTGTTTGTCTTTATATATGAGTGTTCTTCTGAGCTCAGTAAGGCTTTCATATTGTTAAATTTATGTGGAAGAAAGATGTCTTAGGCAG
Source organism: Nesoenas mayeri (assembly GCF_963082525.1). Taxonomy (NCBI): domain Eukaryota; kingdom Metazoa; phylum Chordata; class Aves; order Columbiformes; family Columbidae; genus Nesoenas; species Nesoenas mayeri. The sequence continues at coordinate 16,281,247 of NC_137542.1, read as the reverse complement.
TTGGATATAATTTGCAAAGTTGACAAAGTTATAAATGTTATAACAGACAACAAATTGATGCTTCTGAGGGAAACTAAATACCTAAAGTATTCATGCTTATGCTGGTAGCATTAACTTTTTTCCAGCTTGATGTAGCACCTGCTAAACAGATTGACATGAGTGTTACATCAGTTAACAAACTAAAAAATCTGTAATAAAATATAATGTTAAGATCCTTTGGTGATTTGATGGAAACGATAAAAATATTTTCTGTGTTGTTTTGTTTAAGAGAACTGTTACACAGGCAAAAAGTGTACTAACTTGTGCTTTTAGTAGAGTTCTCTTAAACATCTAGGGAAAAACGGTGGTGTTCAGGTAATTCCAATCAGAGTTAAAAGGCTAGAAACTCACTTGTCATTTATATGGGTGGCAATTGCAGTTATCCATTCTGTTTTTTAATGTTGAAGGTCTGTCATTGAGACAGCAACACACCATGGCTTCTTAAATTATATGTAAAACCACCTACCTCATTTTTCTGTATTTCTCCTCTCTGGGGAAAGGTTGATATACAGCAAATAGCATATGCTTGCAAATGTGCATGACTTCCTGATTGCAATGCAATATAAGGACAGTTGGGGAACATCCTTCATTCTGTGCCTGAGTTTGGGTTTTTCGTTTTTAGCATCACCTAAAGAAAATGGAGGGTCGGCGCCTGGATTTTGATTACAAAAAGAAAAGACAGGGCAAGCTCCCCGATGAAGAACTTCGCCAAGCTCTGGAGAAATTCGATGAATCAAAAGAAATTGCTGAGTCAAGCATGTTCAACCTTCTGGAGATGGATGTGAGTTATCCCTTCTTAATCTTGGAGCTGAATCTTAAAAAGGGAAAGATACTGGTTCAGCAGTGAAGGCAGTCTACGGTAGTCTAAAACCTAAAAGACTCGTTAAATCCATGACACCACAGACTCCTGTCACTGTACAGTGGGGAAGCACTTGCCTCCTTGGTGGTCTCAGTGAGAGTCTCTGAAGCTATAGTAATGCACAGCATGCACATATAGGACTAATTTTATAGGTAACTAAGGTAAAGAACATAAAATCTTTGCAGCATCGTTGTGCTTACTAATTGTATAGTGTTACTTACAAAACAAAACGTCTTCCGTTTTAGGATTATATAAAAGTAATCATGACTTTTACTTAGCTGTGGTATTAGGGTTTGAGTCAGGCTTTTGCTCACGTGTGTGGGCTTCTCAGAGGATTGCTAAAGACAGAGATGATGAACTCATAACCCCATGGTCTCTGCTGTAGACAGGTGCAATAGTGAATAGGAAAGCCCAAGTTATTGTGACTGCTCAAATCTGACTCTACATCATATTTGTTGCTCACAGACTGGTTTAGGATTGAACATCCATACTTTTTTAATATTCTGTTTACAATTAATGTTGAAACTGTAAAATCAAGAGAGAAGAAAAAATTATCTCTTTTGGAGGGAAAAAAAAAAATTTAGCTGACATCTGTCTTATAGATTTTGTGGTCTAAGAAAACTCGCTTTAAATATTCCCGTTGAAGTAAATTACTAGATTGGTCCAAAATTTAAATACACACCTAATTTAATTCTTCATTTTGTTACCAGATTGCTGTAGAGGGGCCATAACAAACCTCAAAATATTTGCATGGTAGAAATTAAATATAGCTGTGCTGAAATTGAAGAAGTATAACAAGTTTGTAAATAATTCAGTCCTTGTGGTAACATCCAATGCCACGTGGCTATAGAGTGCTGGCCTGCATTACACCATTGCAGCATTGTCTGTTACGGGAACTGCTAGCAATTGTATTGACAGCACAAGAGTTCTGAATGTTTATTCCCTCATGAAGTAGAATGCTATCTGCTTTCATTACAAATATTCTGCATCCAGGAGTATGTAGTGTCTTGTTTTGGTGTGCCTCACAGGACAGAGTACAACAGAAGCATGACCATAGTGCTGCTTCTTGTTTTGTGCCCCTCAAAGGCAGGACTGGAGAAGGTGTATTGTGCTCTCATTACAGTCTCATTTTTACTTTCATAGTGTTTGCTGGATGAGGTAGGTCTGTAGGCTGCTGTTCATGCAAATCAGCCATGGAGACAATCAACGGACAAGAGTTGCTGTTACCATTCCAGATCAGGTCATAACCATACATGGTAATGAATAAAGATTTATATGTAACTTATGTACAAACTACAAAGATGAATGAAGTTTTAGAGAGATAAGTAAAGCTTCCTTTGCATTGTCAGTGTGACAATGATCTTTACTCGCTATTGCTGAGCTGCTAGTACTTGCCTAGAATCTGATGTTTTAATGTCAACCCTCAGATTGAACAAGTGAGCCAGCTTTCTGCTCTTGTGCAAGCCCAGCTGGAGTACCACAAGCAGGCCACACAGATCCTACAGCGAGTTACTTCTAAGCTGGAAGATAGGTAACACACTTTTTCTAAGTTTGTTGAATTGGTTTTTTGTTGGGTTTTTTTGGTTGGTTGGTTTTTGTTTTACAGAGGCAGAAAACCGAAGAGTGGAATAATGCAATGCGGTTATCTTTTGCAACATGGTAGCTGTATTTTTATGAAAACTAGGTCCCTTTCATGAGGCAATTGCAAGCTGAGTTTTATGTGTTTTGAAGGGACTTATACTTCTGAGTATGGCTGAATGAGAACAGGAATGCATCTCAGCTCAATAAAGCTGTTAAATGTGATTTAATTGCAAGCTTTTATAAACATTGGAAGTCAGTGGGACTTACAACTTCAGATTCCTTAGCATTCCTCTATGTATTCACAAAGTAGTCTTTCTGAGATAAGATGTTAATGATTGCTAATGAAAAATAGTATCTTGTTACATTCTTATCTACCTGAGCCAGGTAGTGAGACCCCATCATTTGCCACCTTATTAATACTCCTTTTTTCCAGCTTATTATCAGATCAAACTTGATGCAAGACTTAACTGAATTTACCTCTTCCATTCACTTTTCTGTAACTGTGAATTCTATCTTGGAATTGGTACAATATCTTTTTAACAGAATTTTAGAATTTTTAGTTTAGAATTTTTATTTCTATCAACACAAAACAGATTGTACCTCTTTGAAATGTGTGAAATAAAGTTTGTAAAAGTTCATCAGCTTCCCACACACGTCTTTCTTCAAGGAAACAACATGCAGGAAAGATTTCTTTGGTTTACATGGTTCTGGAGTAATGCCCAAGAACAGATAATGCTCACATGCTGTGTAAAGGCAGCTTTTTTAATTGTAGATGATTCTTTGCTCTTTCCTGATGTCATTAACATAGATCTAGTTTCTGGTACTGCTGGGTCTGTTTATTTTCTTAGAGTGCACAGTCTGTAAGCTTCTTTCGTTGCGATTAGGAGCAGCACTTTTTCTGATAGTATGCTGCACAGCAAGCTGTTTCTGGATACACTTTGCAGTACTGTCTGAACAGCTAACAGAATGATTTTCAGCCCTTCAGAATGAATACTTCAGTTACTTTACAGAAGTATTAAAAAAACCTCAGGAGCAGGTGGGTTTTTCTGTAGTCCATAAGCTGCATGATAGAGTGAACATACGTACCTCTCTCTGCAACAGATTTCCTGTATCTGTTCAGATAATCCTTTGCCCCTTTGAAACTTCTGCTGAATGGTCCATATCTTTGCTTTAAGTTTCAGCTCTGAATGGTTTCAGCTTTTCAGGAACCTTGTTTCAGACTGCTCTTCTAGATGTGCTGAAGTAAATCTTTTGTATAAACTGACTGTGCATCCCTAATTGTAAAAAGTCTGCTGGCTATATCATTCTTTGTCCAAACAGCTGGACGCAAATTCAAGTAACATAATATGCTCCTTCCAGGGATTAAGCAGGGATATAGAGCTATTACTATTTGAACTACATATCTTTTGCCACTGTTGAAATGCAGGTGGCAAAGAATGCATGGGCCTGGATTTTCGGGTTTGTTTTTTTTGACCATATGGACCAGAAAATAAATAATGCTTTACTTTTAGGATGAGGAAATTTGTTACTGTTCACTCTCAGTGATGTCTACAGAACATACTGCCTGTTTTCTAGATGGTTTTTAAAAGATGTGAATGTAACTTGTTCGTACTGGCATGGACAACATCCTCTAACTGCTAAGACTGTCCTATTTAAAGCATTACCCAAATCACTTTTTTAAAAAGATGAATTAGATTGCAAAACCCATGAAAAATTTTTTAAAATGCTCTCCATTCTTTTTTCTGGTCCCTTTAGATTGGTCTTCAAAACTTTCTGCAGGAACTGCAAGTGCAAGAATTTTCAGTTTTGTTCTACACATTACCAGAAGGGATAAACTTCCTTAAAATGCCATGATTGGAGGAACTGGGGCTTTAGAAACTTAGCAAACATTGGGGGACTTGCAATAAAATTAATAAAACCTGGAAGGTCAACAAAGGCTTTTCCTTTTAAACTCTCTTTTTCATCAAGCACCAGGAGGCTGCAGTTGTCAAGACAGGGTATCGTGACAGAGCAGCTGGGAAGCAGAAAGGGTTTCCTTGGAGATGTTTCTTAAAAAACATGGCTCATGCTGGGCTTTTGGGTAGTTTATAGCAAGTCACTAGAACTGTCACCTAGTTCATAATCTGTAAAAAATGGTGTTTGTTTGATCGAAGTATCAAGTGTAATAGAACTTGCTTATTTCTTCGAAACTTTCGTATTTTGAAAAAGCAACTTCTGTTAATGGAATACAGCAAAGCCTTTTTATTTATTTTTACAGGTTAATTGATTTATGTTTTTAATATGCTTATGCTTTCGTTTATGAAGAAGAAAAGCAGTGATAGTGAGGAAAATCCTTGTTATCAGGGCCAAAACTGCTTAAGTTAGAAGCACATCTTTTCAAAAGATAAATCAAAATGTTCTGTCAACAGCAAGTCTAGGCAGTTGTTTTGCATATGCTCCTCTGATTCTGTCATCATCCCTTCCCTGGGTTTTACCATAGAATCTGAAAATGCACCCTTTCCCAGAAATTCTAGATTTCTCAATTAGAAGAATAAGTTGAAATGAATGATGTATAATATTTTTGTTTTGAGAGTCACGAAAACTGGAGTTGTGTACCTTTGTGAAACAAGTATTACAGATTAAAAATTAATTAAGTCCGCAACTGAAGTCAGTACATTCCCACACAGTCTCCTCACAAAATGACAAGAGTTGGCATTGAGCTATTGAACAGTTAAGGCTTGCCAGGGATGGAAGCAAAAATCTTGCTAAAAATGGGGGTAGAGACATTTGCACAGCCCTTCTGTAAGCATTGCTGATCATGTAACAAGTTTTTCTCTGTTAAAAGCTCTTTGTTATTGTTAGACAAAAGCAAGCCAGACAAAATTCTAGGTTCGTAGAGGGAAAGAAAAATTAACAACAACATGGTATAGTCACATCAGGTGAATCTTGGTTCACCTGGTTAAATCTTGGATTTAAACTAGTGTTGTAAACAAAAAATTACTCCAAATGCCAAAACTTGTTTAGTCTGGATGATTCGTGAATGGGAACTTCAGCTGTGGAAATAAAGCTGTTTGGTGCATCTCATCTGTTAACAAGAAACTAGCTCTTGACATTTAACTTAATGTTTTGACAGAATAAAAGAGGCTTCATCTCAGCCCAGGAGAGAATACCAGCCCAAGCCCCGAATGAGCCTGGATTTCACAACTGGTGACAATACTCAGCACAATGGAGGAATATCCCATGCCACCACACCCAAACCGTCAGGTAATGGCTGTAGCAATGTGAGAAGCCAACTCTGTCTGAAGTTTTGGTGCACTGCAGAAGTTTTTCTGAGGATTAGTTCTTCCATATTGAGGGGAAATGAGAGTGAGGATAATGTAGGGGAGAACTGTTCGAACTGTTGTTTATTTGTGAAGTGTTCACATCCCCAGACCAACAAACAGGGATGCATCATCCATTGCTTTAAATGTGTCTTTGGATCAAAGGATTTCTTTCTTTCCCACCACATCCTGATGTACATCTTTTATGTTCTTCCAGCTACAGGCAGCAACAGTATCTCCATTTGGCATTTGCAGCCGGGAATTGTCTTGTATAACCCTGCAAACTGCTACTAATCTCAGTGTGCCAGTGAGGAGAGGGATACAATGGAGCAGGATTGTGGCTTGAATCTTGTATGCTAAATTTTCCCTCATGCCACCAGTAATTTTCTTCTTCACCTCTTTTATGTAGTGTCATGAAAACTTCTCTGTGCTAAGGCAGTGCAGACTGATATTTCTGTCTCTTCAGCATTCATGTTTTCCTCTTCAGGGAGCAGAATTTAGCATTTTGGGTTCTTTCTTTTGAAGTGTTAATAAGTTTCAGAGAAACATCTTCTTCTTTCACAATTATTAAATTTATGTTTGGCTTGCTTCATTCAAAGCTTCAGTCTTCTGTGTTCACTAGAGTTTATTTGCTAAGTCTTCTAAATTTCATCTGGTAGCAATAAGGGTACCAAACATGCATTGTAGGGCTTGCTGATGCCAGCAAAACAGTCTTCATGACAAATAAAATACACTGTGAGCGATATGTACAGAGATGAAATAAGGTTTCTCTACAGAATTTAATAAATTTAATCTGGTATTTGAAAAAATTGCTCTTTTGACATCTATGGAAATAGAGTATTTTTGTCCTGAAATAGCTTAAGCGTGGACCTTCTAGCTATAGTGAGTTGTTGAAATTAATATGCAAAAAGTTTGAATCTGAACCTTATTCATCGTGATCCTGGTACACATGAAAAAGCTGAAATATGTGTGCTTAGAAGTGCTTTATGGTGCAGTGACGTGTGTTGGTTCATTCTGATCACTGAAAGTGCATGAACTTTTACTGTGGAAAGTCAGGTAACAATATAAGATTCCTTACAATTTAGTGCTGCTAAATCTTAAATATTTTGACCAGTAATAATTTTGGTTTAATTAGGCTTGAAGCTATAGAGACTTCAGGGCAGACAGGTGCAAAATATGGGGGATGGGAGGAATATTTGTTAATTTCATATAATGTATGAAAATCGAATGTAACTAATGACTTATGATAATATGCATTAGTTATTGCAAAAGGTTTATGGTCAGATATTTGTGAACTAGGATACTAGAAAGCTTTCAATTTCAAACTTTTTCTGAGTCTATCCTGGTGGCCCTGCAATCAAGAGTTTTGTGGTAATGGGGAGAAAATGTCTTTGGAAACCTAATATTAAAATTCAGAGGATTAGGAGCATATACAGTGGTTTATAGTGCAGCTGTGCCAGTGCAGTTTCCAAATAAAGGACAAAAATACAGTTAGACCTTCACTGTTATTTTAAGCTACCTCATACTACCTGCGTGAAGTAAATAGACAAAGCATCTCTGTGCCAGTAAAGCTGGAAATCCTTTGGGGATGTTGCTTAAATTTTTGTGCTTTGTAAACAGACAAAAATTAGATTCCAAGCTGATCATAGCCATGCTTTTAGGTGTGGGCTTGACTGTATCTTTGTTCTTGTAGGATTCTCAGACATTTACTAACAGCCACATATGAAAACTGAAGGCTGCCAAAAGTCGATAGCTGTCTTCTGATGAAGTTTAGCAGTCCAAATTTAGATGTTCTCAAAGAACTGTCATCAGCATATGAGTGATACCAGAAACAGCAAAATCTGTAGTAGGTACATCGGTAAAAAGGATGCTGTAACTGTTGAGATTTTTAAGCACTTATTTCTTTGTGTTTCTTCTTCATAGGTGTTCACATGGATCAGCCATGCTGCCGAGCTCTGTATGACTTTGAACCAGAAAATGAAGGAGAGCTGGGATTTAAAGAGGGTGATATCATTACCCTTACTAACCAGATTGATGAAAACTGGTATGAGGGGATGCTTCATGGCCAGTCAGGTTTCTTCCCCATCAATTATGTCGATATTCTTGTTCCATTACCTAATTAGGATGGCTGATCCACCACCTCTGACCCAGATAGTTGTGTCAGTACCACTGCTTTCAAAATGCTGCTTCTTACACCTTAAAAGTGCAAACTGCAGTGGTTAGAGTAATTGATTCCCACTGAGCATCTTTGGTTTACCTATTGTCATACTGCATGGTGGTGATGCGTGGTATCTTCTGAGCCAGTGTAGTGTGGGTTAGTTTGTTGGCCATGCTGGTGGTAACCAGAGCCGTTACTGAGATGAAGATGGGAAGATGATGGCAAGCAAAGCAGGTAACTCAATGAAATAGCAGGAAGTGAAGGTGGTATTGGGAAGGTAATGCCTATCACCACTGTATTACTTTTCAGTCTTAGTTCTCTATAAAAAGAGGGAAAAGTTCTTGCCATTCCGTCTTTCCCTTCCTAATGATACAGTTCACACAGGTCTAACATCGACTAACCAGAATTGTATCTTCCAACCAAACTGGCTTGCTCTCATAGAGACAACGTAAATGTAGACCCTCTGGTTTCTCGGAAAGCAAACAACTGTATTGTGTGTCTTGCTGCTCTCTGCTCACTTTTATATACTTAGTTATTGTTAAAAAGGCTTATTTCCATCCAGAGGTAAACTGTAAACCATAAAATGGGGATTGCTATAGTAAAACCTTGGACCACAAACGACCTGAATTTGCCCTTCAGGAACTTTGAGCATGCTCAACAAAATGCCAGTAAGAGGGCAAGATGGGGAATAAAACTGGCATTTGTTAACTGTTTCTTGTCAAGTCTTTGCACAAAATCATGCTGCTTAAGCACCAGATATCCTTTGTAAACTCATTCACTGAGGAATACAATAACCAACCAAACACAACCCTTGCTTCATTTCTTTCTGTCTACCATGTGTTCTTCAAACATTATTTGTGCATATTCTGCCCTCAATGAGGACTAAATAAAACTTACCTTTTTCTGTTGAGCAATTAAAAGACATGTGGCTGTATATGCAAAAAACATTTCCCATATGTTTAGTTGGTTCTCTTGTGTTCCTCCTTCCTGCACTTTGTGTGTACAGTGCTGTGCCTAGCTTCTTGGCATTCTGTTGGTAACAGTTGCAGAAGTTCTGTTAGTTTAGTTATCCAGAGTTCTATTTATCTAAATTGTACAGACTCTTTCAGAGGTTTAATGTGCTGCTTCGAATGTGCCACTTCCAATACTGGATTATGTGAAATGAAGACAATTCCCTACTGCTTAATGTATAAACTATATCATGGAAAGTATTGATATTTCAAATAAATGCTGAGACAATAACTACAAAAATGTTGTGAATTATTACTTTGTTGCTTTCAAATCTGTGATGCTAAATTCACCTAAGAAGAATTTTATTTCAGAAAGCATATTCCTCTTTTCTTGCAAATGTGAAAAATACTTCTTTGTCATTATCATATTGCTTCAGTCAGTTAAACCTCATACATTTAAATGGCCCACATAAACAAGATGAGCTGAACACTGAGCACATTAAATTAATGTCATGATGACCAGCATGCAATCTTGTGGATACAGGTTGTTTCTCATTAAAGAATGCTGGAGTTCACAAACCCCTTAGAAAAGCTTAAAGACATGGTAACTTATCACAGAATCACAGAACGTCAGGGATTGGAAGGGACCTTGAAAGATCATCTAGTCCAATCCCCCTGCCAGAGCAGGAACACCTAGATGAGGCTACACAGGAATGTGTCCAGGCGAGTTTTAAATGTCTCCAGAGAAGGAGACTATAACTTTCTTATAATTTTGTTTCATATGACACAGCATTTTATTTAATTTTATAGTCTTTGTTGTACACATATGGTGGTGGGTTAGCTTTGGCAAGGAGCCAAACGCCCACCCAGCTGCTCACTCACTCCTTCTCCTTATTTGGAGAATGAGAAAGCTCATGGATTGAGATGAAGACAAGGAAATTGCTTACTGGTCACTGTCACAAGCAGAACAGACCTGATTTGGAGAAAAGTAGTTTATTGCCAATTAAAGTAGATCTGTGTAGTGAGAAACAAACAAACATTGAAACAGAACTTTTCCTGCTTCATTTCCCTAACTCAAATTCACTTCTTCACCTCTGACTCCTCCCCACCAGCAATGCAGGAGGACGTGGAATGGGAGGTTTATGGCCAGTCCATAACAGCTCCTCTCTGCTGCTGCTTCTTCCTCATGGGTCTCCCTTGTTCCAGCAGTGGGGGCATAGGCCACAGTGTATCTGCTGATGTGTCATGGGCTGCCTCCTTCTCACCCTTCTTTGGCTGTGGTGTTCCTCTGCTCTTTCTCACTCTTTTATTTTTCCCTTTGTTCTCTCTGCCCAGTGTGCTTTGCCCTTTCTTAAGCACGTTTTCTTTGAGGCACCACCATCTCGCTTGAAGGGCTCAGCTGTGTCCTGCAGTGGGTGCAGTGGAGCTGGCTGGAACCAGCCATGTCCAACACGAGGCAGATCCACCTGCTCGTAGAAGCTGCCCTACAGCTCTCACTGCCAGCACCTTGTCACATAACCCCATAGGCCTGCCTAAGGGATGTCCCTGCATGTGTTGACAGAGACTCTTGACAGAGTAGAGCAAGACCGTCACTGACAGAGATGGAGACTCATTCACGCTTCAGTTCAAAGTCAGGCTGGACAGGGCTCTGAGCAACCTTATCTGGTTGAAGATGTCCCTCCTCATTGCACGATGTTGGACTATGTGACTTTTAAAGGTCCCTTCCAATCCAAACTATTTAAAACAAAACCCAACCATATCTATATATAGATACATATATATAGAGAGAGATATATATATAGATATATAAAATTACAATCTGGCCTAAATCTTATGATTGGACTCTTAAGTAAGATATTGTCAGTGACTGGAAGTCATTTGTTTCAAACCCGATGGCTGTGAAGCTTTAAACAGATGCATTAATGCTGTCATGCTACAGGTAACAACTATGCTACAGTTAATTAACTATGTTAATTATCAAGGCTTGGCAGTCACAGGTAGTGCCACTGGATCTGAGAGACCCTTTTCCATCCATGGCCCACACCTGTTTTATCAGATTATTATTTTGTAGTGTTTGTGGAGGACACGCAAACATAGGGCAATTCAGAGCTGATTTTATGTGATATAGAGCAAAAGGATTTCTGTTGTGCAGTGCTGTCCCGCCCCGCTGGTAGGGCCTGTTATTTAAGATGTAGGGAAATGTTATGTCTTTCAACAAATGGAGCCAGAAGGAACGCACAGAATAGTAAAAAAATCTGTTAGACACCTTGACGTGTTACACAATTCTTGGCAGTTTTGTATTGCTCTTTTCTCTGTCTCGTGCAGGTAATCCCTGAAGAACACTTTATTCCTTGGGTGGTAAAATAAAAATCTGACTTGGCCAAGACAGAGATTGCCAGGGCTGACAAAAGTTTGTGTGCGAGCCAAAAGAGGTTGCAGGAACAACCACAAATCACAGTTGAAGTGCAAAGAGTAAATTTATTTTCGTTACCTTGCTAACTGGAGGATCTCTGAAAAAGCACCTAAGCACCTGGGCAGAGATACACAAGTGGGAATGCAGGCACTGCAGAGCTCAGTCCTTGCTGGATGATCAACAAGTCTGCTGGTTTCACCTGTATTTCAGGGATTCAAGCAGGCATACTTTTCTGCCGTGCTTTGATCTTTCTCACAGCAAAGCAGGAATCTCAAGCATATTTGATAAGGTCCCTTTGAGTTTCTCACAGGACTATGTTATCTAAACACAGAGGTTCTACTTGTCAAGCACACAAAGCCAAAAAACAATTAGTGTCATACATGTGTTTTTCTACACCTAAAATGCAGTTCCTTGAGCATATTTACAGTTCTCCTAGCCAACCTTCTGTTCTGTTCCCACAGTTTGCATCTAAAGCTTCAGTACTAGGACAAGTGGGGTGGTCCAGGAATTGGAAGAAAGCAGGAGGCACTTTGCCATTATATCTCAATTAGTTCAAAGCTTTGCCTATGGAGCCCTGTGACCATTCCTTTCTAGAAGCACATAAGGCCTATTGATGGAGGCAATGGCCTTTTTTCACCGGCAGAGTTACAACATCTGTCATTCTGCTTCCTAAGGTGTATGTTTTCAGAAACATTTCAAAAATGTTGCATGGGTTCCTAACTACCAAATTTGGCTGTAGAACTGCTGCTCCTCACAGAGGAAATTAGGAAGTCTTCCAGCACTGAGCTGTCAGCTGCTGAATATAGCTAAATGTTTTGGTTTGCTTTGGGGTTTTTTGGTATGTGTTTTTTATTGGTTTTTGTTTGTTTGTTTTATTTGTTTGTTGGGGGGTGGGTTTGTTTTTTGGATTTTGGTTTTGTTGTTTTTTTTTTTTCTCTTCCAGTGAACTTGAAGTTTCATGAAGGTTTTACTTTCTTAGACCTTCTAATTTATTGCAAAGTGAAACTTTGTGAAAAATATTGCAAAAGTACTTAACAGTTCCCTAAATAGTTCTTCATTAAAATAAAGAAGTGATTGAACCAAATGAAGGTGTTGTGGTTTTTTTTTCCCTCTTTTAAAACTTCCCCTTCCCTTCAGAAACAAAGATGATAGTCACACCGAGAATTTTGTATTTGGATCTTGGCTTAGTGATTACACAAAACTCTGCAGATAATGATACTGCTTTTCCCACATGAACTACATGACTTGAAAACTGCTATGAGGACATTTCCTAGATTCACATTTTTAGGTCTTTCAAATGGCTACTGCTATGCTGAGTAATAGTTCTGCTCCAGGATGTACCCTAAGCTTACCATATCTACAGGCAGAGGAGCCTGGCTAGAGTCATGAAAGCAAGGAACAGGGTGCATGCAGGTCACTATGCAGACAGATGGGTCTTACCAGCATAGGAGTAGGCTGAATTTGAGATGGACAAATGAACTGATGAATTAGGGTGCATTCCCAGGTAACAGTGAGTAAAAATGTGTGCATTCTATAAGAATGAACTTGATCCTAGTGTTCTGTAAAGCACCAGTATTTTGTCTTAGACTTAAGCTCAGAATTTCTAGAATGCTCCGCAATCATTACGTTATTACCATTTGGCCTAAAATGTTGCAGTAGACATGAACAGCTTTGCAATATATTTTTGCTGTGCATTCTAAAGTACAGCTGAATTCTAAGCTATTTACCTTTAATTGTATCTCCTTAGAGATAAAGCACAGGAGGGCATGTCAAAGAATCAGCAGCTTCTGGAGGCTCTGGAAAGCCGCAGCAGCTCTGGGACTGAAGCGGAGATCCTTTCCCTTTCAGGTGCTGCTGGGGCAGACAGTGCCTGAGCTGAGGTCTCTGTTTTAAGTGTCCTCTCCTGCACCCCGACTGATTAGGTGAGGCAGTGGCAGCCAACCTTAATGCTACTTGCACTCACTTGCACAGTGTTCAGGGCTTGTGCCTTTCATTCTCACCTTCAGCTTTCGTGAAAAGAAACACTAACAAAACAGAGAAAGAAAAGGGGGCCCAAGCTCCTGTGTCCCTGCTCACTTGCAAGTTGCAAGGCATCAGGAGGGGCTGGGCAGCTCCCTGACAAGGTCTGCTTCCCCAGTACTGGCAGAAACACACTGGTGCTTCCTGGAGAATTCAGCGATTCACCCAACCACCATCAACGGTGCTGATCTATGGGACTTTCCTGTCCCTCAGCAGTCACTGACCTGTGGCATGTCCTTTGCTCAGGGCATCCACATGGGCAGTGAGGTCCTGAAGTAGGCACCAGCTGTAACTGCTGCCACCAGGAGAGTTATTTTACTAGATTTTCTGATGATCCACATAGTCACTCTGTCTCCTCCCACACCAGAGTGGCAAGAGGTTCACTGAAGACAAAGAGAACTGGCCCAGAGAGAAGGCATGCCTCCACATGGGGACTCTTTCACCATGCCTGGGGGAGTCTGCATATCCCTGGGCTATGGGCATGCTTGACACCCCACAGCTACTTCCTGCTTCTTCTCCCTGCTGCAGTGAGCACCAACACCAGGCTTCATGGGCTGTGAGAGAGACCTCTCACAGACCCCTGTTAGGGGTACGCTAGATGCTGTCCCCCCACCACATGGAGGCCACATACCTTGGTCTGAAACCATGTACCCATCTAATGCCTACACACAAATTCAGTGTACTGCATAAACTCTCTTGTCCCATTTGCAGGCCTCTATTGTGATGTGTAACCTTCACACTGTCTAACATTGCCTCGGAGAGACTTGGCATTTCCCTTTGCTGAAGTTCATGAAGTTCCTGTTATCCCATTTCTCCAGCCCATTCAAATCCCTCTGGATGCTAGCACAGTCCTCTGTATCAGCTGCTCCTCTGTGTTTTGTATCATCTGCAAAGCTATGGAGGGTGTACTCAGCCTCATCTTCCAGACCATGAATCTTAGAATCATAGTGTCATAGAATGGTTTGTTTTGGAAGGAACCTTTGAAGATATATAGTTCCAGCCTCCCACCCCACCATGGACAGGGACATATTTCACTGTATCAGGTTGCTCAAAGCCCTGTACAGCCTGAGTTTGAACACTTCCAATGATGAGGCATATGTAACTTCTCTGGGCCACCTGTTCCAGTGTCTCACCACCCTTATTGTAAAACTATTTATTTCTTATGTTCAGCGTATGTCTACCCTCTTTCAGTTTAAAACAGTTGCCCCTTGTCCTGTCACTACAGCCCCTGCTAAAAGTCTCTCTCCATCTTTCTTATAAGCCCCTTTTATATATTGAAAGACTGCAATAAGGTCTCCCTAGAGGTTTCTCTTTTCCAAGCTGAATAACCCCAGTTCTCTTAGTCTCTCTTCATAGGAGAGGTGTTGCAGCCCTATGACCATTTTTGTAGCCCTCCTCTGGACTCATTTAATGAAGATGCTGAACAAAATTGGACCCAGTATTGATGGCTGATGTACACCATTTATGGTTGGCCTTCAGCTGGTCGTTGTGCTGCTGAACATAATCCTCTGGGCTTAGTCATTCAGTAAGTTTTCAATCAATCTCAGTGTCTACTGCTCTGACTCATACTTTATCAACTGATTCAGTCAGATGTTAAACTGCAGAAAATGTTATACCACAGGAGTCTCAAAATAATAAATTGACTTGAACATATCCAAGTGGAAGGTTTTTATTTTATTTTATTTTATTTTATTTTATTTTATTTTATTTTATTTTATTTTATTTATTTTTGCATAGAGGTGGAACATCATTAGTTTCCACTGAAAATAGTGAAGTCACAGCACCGTAAAAGTTAGCTAGTATATGCTACACATCAGAATATTTGGATATCTACAGGCTTTCAGTGCTTGCTGTAGTGACTGCCTTCAAAGCTTGTACATTATGTGTAGTAAGAATGAGACTAGTTACAACTCTGTGTAGCAGTTATGGTTGTAATGGCCAACAATATGAAGTACCTGTGGGGTACAGAGGCATCTAATGGTGGAAGTGACAACAAACTGCTTACAAAATTAAACTGAGTTAATTGCATAATGAGAATTCCACAAATACCTTGGCTAGGTTTCAAAGATTAAACATGCATTCCGAGGGCCTATATCTAAGGTTTGGTTTCTTCAAGTGTCTGTTGAGTTGCCACTTAGCCCAGTGATCATTAAAGACTTTGTTTATAAAGTTCTTCAAGTGTCTGCATTTCTTACCTAGAAGTACTGAACTCTTGGCAAAACTCACCTGTGACCCTTTGCCACTAATGACCTACATAACCCTCCACCAATACTGCAAGCAGAACCCAATACATAGTCATATTTTATTAATTTATTTCAAAATAGAAAGCAGCATTGCAGAGAAGGACTTGGGAGTTCTGGTTGACAAGAGGTTGACCATGAATCAGCAATGTGTCTTTGTGGCCAAGAACATCAATGGTACCTGGAGTGCATTAAGAAGAGTGTGACGAGCAGGTTGAGGGAGGTTATCCTCCCCCTCTGCTCTGCAGCATCTGAAGTACTGTATCCAGTTCTGGGCTTCTGAGTTTAAGAAAGACAAGGAATTACTGGAGGGAGTCCAGTGGAGAGCTACAAAGATGATTAGGGGTCTGGAGCATCTTTCTTATGAGAGACTGAGGGAGCTGGGTTGGTTAAGCCTGGAGAAGAGAAGCTGAGAGGGGATCTTATAAATGTTTATAAGTATCTCAAGGGTGGATGTCAAGGGGATGGGACCAGACTCCTTTCAGTGGTGCCCAGCAATAGGATAAGGGGCAACAGCCACAGACTGAAACACAAGGAGGTTCCATCTGAACATGAAGATAAACTTCTTTACTTTGAGGGTGCCAGAACCCTGGAACAGGCTGCCCAGAGAGGTTGTGGAGTCTCATTCTCTGGAAAAATTCAAGACCCACCTGGACACATTCCTGTGTGATCTGCTCTGTGTGAACCTGCTTTAGAACGTGGCTTGGATGAGATGATCTCCAGAGGTCCCTTCCAACCCCAACCATTCTGTGATTCTGTGTGATTCTGTAAAATATGCTGGGTGATTTGATTTTTAAAACCTGCCAGTAAAAATTGTAACACTAACTGAGCTGGGCAGTCCTAGTCAAACATTTTATATCTCCATCTGGCTAGGCTTTCCAGAGATCACAAGAACAGGAAGAAACCCAGAAGCTCCTGTAGTAATGAAGAAAGTATCATGCATCTGAAGTTTCAGCCTACATACAGGGTTGCACAATGAAAAAGGCAACTTTATAAGAGGCAGAAAGGATGTTTAGCCTCCTGCTAGTAGGAAGGTTCAGAGTCAGAACTAACCTTTCTTTTTGCTGACTTTTCAGGCAGTGCTGGGAAATGAGTACTTCCTATATCATGAGGGAACAGCAAAGTACTCAGTAAAAAGAAAGGGGAAGGAATATTATTAATCTTCTCCTATTCTTCTAGAAGTGGTAGTTGTTTTCCTGGAATTTACCTGATTTTAGCCTTTAAGTGACATGTGATCAAAGCTCCTTCTAAAACAAATACTGACAGGAAGAGAAGAGAAACAGGAAACCTTGCAATCATACTGTTACTTCTTCAGCATGAGAGAAGGAGGTGGCTTCTGACAGTCCTTTTGCAATAAGCCAAAGTAGTTTTTTAGCAGATCACAGTTACCATAATGTAAACTTGAACCATCAGAAAAGTATACAGTATGATGACAGACATCAGTACACATCAGTGGTGACGTCCAAAGGAAGATGCAGATGCATCAGCTGCATCAGTCCTAGAGTGACCTGATCCAATGTTGTACCCAGTTTCAGTGTAGTGAGTGGGGCAGAGGGAACAGTAATGCTAAGGCAGCTCCCGTAAGTCCTGAAAACAGGTGCTTTAAAGCTTGCTCTTCAAAGGGCAGACTGTTTATACCATCATTTTAACACTTCTGAGCAGGAGGATAAAAAGCCTGGTATACTATGTGAAACTACAGAAGAGCAGCAGCTGCTATGGTCAGCTGTGTGTAAAGCTGAGAGAGCTGTTTAAAATGAGGAAGCTTCCAGAGACTTGGGACATTATAGATCATTTCACCATGTCCTTAGCATTCCTTCTCTCAGAAACTGCTCCTTGCTTTCACTGTAGAACATCATGAAGTTACTATTTGCTTTGGTTTGGAAGTCCAACAGGGTCTCATGGGGTTCCCAAAGTCACCAAGATCATGTCATACCTGTTTCCACATTTGTCTAAAGTCCTAGGATGGGACTTAGTGTAGATTTGATTTCTGGTGCTGGCGGAGAGCTGTTGCCAGAAACTGGGCAGTGAATTTAGTTTTAATTCTCCAACCGTACAATAGGACTGATAATAATTCCATGTTTCACAGAGCTGTTGAAAAACAAGTCTGCTGATTTGGCTTGTAGCACTGTATGCACACTTCAAGAGATTACTGGGGGATGAAACTGGCAGCGCTAGCAGGTGTTAAAATGTTCATGCTGCGTGGGACGCTGCTTGCTGAAGGTCAGCCGTCGCCTGCTGCCACCTCTGAGACATCGCTTACAATTTGCACAAGAAGTTTCTTACTTGATGTCTGAGGTGAAGAGCTCCCTCTTGGTAGTGTGCAACTATCAGTCTTGTTTCTAAACTTAACACAGGCCAGCAGCCCGCTTTTGTCATAGCTTCTGCGGAGAACTAGAGCTGGGAAGGACTGTGCAACAGCAGGAATTTCACAGTCCCTGCTGAACTTCTAGGCTCTGATGAGCTGTAGAAAATGTAATAGGGCATGCTTTGTTTCCATTTTCATACCCCAGAAAGCACTTTTTCAACTGACGATGCATAACATTGCAGCCTCACTGCTGCAGTGTGAATGTGGTTTGTTCTACCATGCAGCCATTAGCCACTGGAGAAGCCAGCAAATTTCTTCAAGCCGCATACAGCGTATGCTGCCACCACCTTTTCAAGACGTGGGAGGGATCTAAAACTGCTTTTAACAAGTCCAGCATGTTTTAAATTAAATGCAGCTGGCAATCTTCTCTAATATTTTGGATGATGGTTCCTGCCGAGTTACAAACATTTGATTTTTGTTACTGTTTGATGTTAATACTGTGAGCCAGTAGATGGCACATGGACATTTAGTTTTAATATTATTAACTTCTAAATAGATTCATTTTTGTTCTGAAATTTAAGTTTTAAAGGATACTGTAAGACAATATAGAGATTCCTATAGATAATGGCCATTGTGCAAAGCTTATTGTGAAAACCTGCTTTTTCAATAGCACCCGAACACTAGTTTTTTTTGTGAAGACCCCGAAAACTCAAAAGCCATAGCTGTGGAAATTGCTAAAGCTCAGCCTATCTACTTTCATCTGTCATATTTTCATAGTGTAAGCATTTTTTTTTTCAGACAGATCTTCAGAATGGGTTAGTAAAACACACCTAAGGGTTGAAAAGTCCAATAAAACAGTTGAACAGCACCCACATACTCACATCACCCATCTGTCCTGACTAAAGTTATTTTTAGCTGTCTCCTAGCTACAGATCCTTTCAGCACAAAGCTTTATAATTTCAATCAGGCACACACGTGCTTGTATGTAGCTCTTTCTCCCCTCTTCCCCATATAATAATAAAATTGCAGATGCTCACCTTGAGAAAACAGAAAAAAAAATATCAAAATAGCTTCTGAAATTGTTCATTCAAGCATGAACTCTCCATCAGGAATTACATCTGTCAGCCTTTAGCTGGAAGGAGAGTTATGCTTATTTTGGCCCAAACTGTCTCAAGAAATATATTAGAATCTGAATGTTTTGACAGTTCATAGCACCTTTTATCTGACGTTCTCCAAATTCTTCACGTATATTATAATAATTGAGGTTCCTTCTTGTAGCAAATTCTTTGTATTATATCCAGCTAACAAATAGGCCCTTGGAGCATAGGTGATTAAGACCCAGTTTTTCCAAAGTGTGTCCTCAAGTAGTTGTCTTAGTGCCTGGTTGCTCTTCACTAAAAACTTATGGTAAATTCAAGTGTGTTTTGTTTTGTTTCTCTAAAAATGTATTAGGAGTAAGAGGACATGTGGGAGCTAATGAAGTCCAAGAATTTAATTAATCTGTAACTTGACTGTAAGAGATAAATATGAGCATAAGGATAAAAGCGTTCTCAGGAGTACAGATAGGTTCTCCAGAGACATTCCAAAAGTTATGCATAACAGTAAGCAGCTAAGCTGAAAGCACTCGTTGAAAGTGCTGAAACATGTTCTCTTCATGTGCAATCTTAAAACCAACCTTAAAAGCAGCCTGTAAGGATATCAACCTCACGCACATGTGCAAAATCAGACAATGTGTGGGACAAGAGAATAATAACCTGAGGCAGTATGGGTGTGGTATAGGCAAGGCAAAGAGGACTCAGGATGTCAAAGGTACAGGAGCAGTGATGGCAAATCATTGTCACGTGTGCCCTGCATGGCACCACCAGAGAGCTGAGAAGGTGCCATCAGCAATCCCAGTGCTTTGTAAAATGTGTTTTTGGCAGCGGCACACAGACAGACCTTTCCCTGAGGCTTTCACCATCCATAGCTGACATTTGACCCTTTAGAATGAGTTAAAAAGAAAACAAAAAAGTCTGACAAAAAGAAACTAGGACTTTTTTGGCCTCATTGGAATAGAAAAATAAATAAGGAATACAAGCATGGGAACAGAGCTCCACAGAAACAGGCTTCTGTTTCCACCTGCACACCACTGCTGTAGGAAAGGCTAACAAACTGTGCTGCAGGCACAACGGTGTCAGCACATTCTCTGCAAGTATCTTGAATGTGTGATGCAGAAATATTTTGTTGATGAGCTCTGTAAAATCACTTCTAGCAACTAATCTTTGCTGTCTTTATTCCTGGGTCCTTTCAAAGCTTTATCAGTGACAGCACTTGTTTCAGCTAGTACTTTATCCCTAAAGACCTAAGGGAATTCTTTACCGTTAAACTCATCAGGATTACAAAACACAAGGTTTCCAAGGACTAGTCAGTCCCAGCCCCATGTTATTTGAATATTCTGTGTTCTGATAGATTTTCATAACTTCTGGACAGTAGAGACAGCAAAATATCTTGTGATGGCTGAAAGCAAATCCTTTTCATAGGATATTTAAACTACTCTTTTCCAAATATTTAATTTCTAATTTTTGTCTTCAGGAGAACAACACCTGAAACTGCTGGGAAGGCCTAGTGTGATATCATCGTGTATCAATTTGAGACAGCATGTGGCTATAAATCCCTCCAGCAACAGAGTTTGGGAAAGATGGCACATGGAAATCTTGCACCGTGCAGAAGCAGAGGACCAGAGATGCAACTGTTCAAGCGTTGCCTTCCAAGCCCTCAGGCAGAGCCCATGGAGCGGCTGGAGAGACCGTCGCTTTTTCTGCAGCCTCGACTTTCTGGCATGGGAATGGTGGGCAAATCGTGCACTTAGCTATATATGTTAGCTCTCTGTGTGTGTATCTATGTGTGCAGGTGCAAGTGTGTGCATGTGCACAATCCTCTACCTGCCACAGCCCCTCTCACTTTTTTTGTCCATTTGATAGTCATCTCACCCATGTCATGTCATCTGCTGTTCATTGTCCACCATGACATTACATTATTATCAAAGAATAGAAGTTGTCTTTCTTCAAAATATTTTCTCCTTTTTTTTTTGATAGACTACAAGTATCTTGTGCATTGAAAATATTTTCTCTAAATGTCTCATCATTGGAAATTTTTTCTGTAACATTTTGCTTTTGACCCAATACGGAGAATGAAAAGGTTAAGTATTCTGCTCTCAGTTTTTAAGTGATACACTTTGAAGTAAAATGGCTGCTATTTTTTCTCTCTCTTATGCATTTTATAAGCCATGTTTTACACAGATTTCATCAGAAGAGAAAGCATGTGAAACAAAAACATGTAAAAAATACGTTAGTATTTCTAGCTTCGAAAAAAATGCTGAAAACTCTTCTACTCTGAGTTGGCATTCTAAGAAAAATGCCACTGGAAACAATTAGTAATTTAAAAGTTGTAATGTTTTTTTCTGACAAAAAAAAGTTTTGGCACACAATTCTAGTTCACTTTTTGAGTATCTCTGTAATTCAGAGGTGTTACCTAGCTACGAGAAGACTTCATAGGCCAAGATGAAGATATACTAGGTGTTTAGCTACAAGAAGGGCAACAAAGATGATTAAGGGAGTGGAGCACCTCCCTTATGAGGAAAGACGGAGGGAGCTGGGTCTCTTTAGTTTGGAGAAGAGGAGACTGAGGGGTGACCTTATTAATGTTTATAAATATATAAAGGGTGAGTGCCACGAGGATGGAGCCAGGCTCTTCTCGGTGGCAAACAATGATAGGACAAGGGGTAATGGGATCAAGCTGGAACACAAGAGGTTCCACTTAAATTTGAGAAAAAACTTCTTCTCAGTGAGGGTGACAGAGCACTGGAACAGGCTGCCCAGGGGGGTTGTGGAGTCTCCTTCTCTGGAGACATTCAAAACACACCTGGACATGTTCCTGTGCGACCTCACCTAGGCGTTCCTGCTCCAGCAGGGGGATTGGACTAGATGATCTTCTGAGGTCCCTTCCAACCCCAAACATACTGTGATACTGTGAGGACTCCATAGGCCAAGATGCAGATATACTAGGTGTTATGTGAGGTGGCATTTATACCTGCTTTGGTATGCAAAATTAGTGGACAACATGTGACGCACCTTTACTCCTGTACTAGTTTCGCAGTCTAAAGATTGAAGCAACAGTGTCTTATTTTGTATTTTTTTCATGTTTATATAGAGGATCACTTTTGTTTCTGTAGAGGATGCACACCTGCTTTTTAAAGAGTTTGAACTGAAGGAGATAATTTGATGAATACAATACCAACTACTTCTCCCCTGTATTTCAACTATTTTGGTCTTGTGCCTAGGAAGTTACTTACTTTATTTCTACAGCACTTGGTATAGAAAAAGAAAAAAATTATCTGTATTGTTTTTTTAACACTATGCCTGGTGTGGTGCAAGTTCTTCCAGTAATTTTGCATAACAGTCCTTAGCAGCTATAGACATAGTCCTGCATAATACCCAGTATATCTTAATCTTAGCCTAAGCAGGTTTTCTGTGTATTTTTTACAATACTATGTTATTCAGACTTGCTTTTAAAGATCTCCAGTACTAAGCCCTCTAACAACAATGTAGACTGTAAGGACAACCTTCAGATGCTGCTGCTCAAGTGCACTTACTTGTAAGAGAAAACAAGTAAGAGGTGAAGTGCCGTGCAGAACCAACATTTAGGAACATCTAGGCCTGTTCAGTTGGTGTCCTTAGGGTTAGCACTCCTGCAAACTGGAAACAGTTAGTGGGGCTGTCTTCATACAGAGAGAGATAGAAAGGGATGCTGAAGGCTAGGAGTCTGGTGAATAACTCTGGTGTTAGGAAACGGTAATTAGAAATTCCTGGCAGGCTGGTATCAAGCAAGATGCCATCCGCAGTCCCTGCTCATCTTGACGCAAAGGAAATACAAGAAGCAAGAAACTTCTCACGGAATGCTCTTCTCTCAGAATAATAAAAGGAAAAGCACTGGGATACTTTTTTATCTTACCATTAGGTGTGAAGTCATTTTCTTGTATATCTCATAGATTCTACTTTTATTATTTCCGGTTAAGAGCAAGAAAGCTAAACCTTCTCACAAAATATATTTCCAAAGTGTTGATTTACCAGTCAAAATATTTTGTGTAAGCTTCTGTATGACTATGCTTAACATAGTTTCTAACATCTTGAAAATAACTGAAGGATCGATAACCACGTTGATAAAATATCACCAGTGGTTTTACTTTGTAAAACTTTATCTTTGAGAAAGAATGGCTATATGTTCTGACCAGCTTCTCTTATATTATAGCTGCGTAAATCCAGAAATCTTTCCTAACATTTCTGTGCAGGTGATCTGACATCTAGAGAAATTAATTGTGACAATCTATGATTGTTCTTTAAGAATTGATCAAAATTCCATTCCTTATACCTGCTTAGGCTATCAGAAAGGTCCGAAGATTTATGAGGTTTTTCTTCCCCCATCTTTTAATGTCTATGCTCTTCCTTTACCTCTGCAATCTGTTTGTGCATTAACAGAGTTGAGGATTTTTCCCCACTCACAATTGTTTTTCATTCCAGGTTGCTGTTAAAGGCTGATAAATAGACAACATAAAAATCAGTGTCAGGTGGCAACATGGGTATTGGTACTGAGATATGAGCATAAAAGCAAAGGTCACAAACTTTCACCCAAGATGACATAGTGAGAAGCAGAATAGGTGTCAGGTGCAATATCCCCATTAAGCATCACTGGGGATAAGTGTTCAAAGTGCAGTCTGGGCTGTAAATACTAGTTTCTACTAGCAGACATATGGAATTTTTCAGCTATTTTCTATGAATTTACTACACTTACAACTGATTCCAGGAATTAAAAATAAATATTATACTTCCATCCTAACAACTTTCTGAAATATGTAAATAGGGTAGTAATCCGGAGACGTAGAGGGAGGCGATTTTTGTGAAACGGTTGCCAGGACACTACATTCGGGTCTAACATCAACATTTACAAAGAACTGAAAAAAGGAAACGTGGGAAAATATTTGCTAATTGTTTGAAGGCTATGAAAACACCCTGCCTAGACCCAATCCTTTTTTAGTATAATAAACAACAATAATTTTGGCAGAAAAATATATTTATTGGGATAAAATAGAAAACCTACTGGGTCTACTAAAGCTCGTAAATGTAGTAAAGAAAGGCTGTTGACTAAAATATAAAGAGATGCATCCACAGTCTGTCAGTGACTGAGTCCTTATCAAAATGCAGTGTTTAAAGTGGCACAGTTTATAGATGTAGCAACCAAGTGGCAGTTGAATGAAATTCTGTGGCTTGAAAAAAATTACCTATGTGTTTAATAGCTCCCACCAGTCCAAAAGACAAGAAATTAATAGTGGAGAAATCAAGTGAATTGGAGGTAGAGGAAGACATGAGCATGCCATCAAAGAAGAGGAGGCAGATAAAAGGAAGGTAGATCAGCATCACAGTAATGACTTTCCCTTGATTGAGTGAACACCACTGATATTAATAAGAAGCTTTGTTTGGAATATGTGAAGGATGTTTTAAGTGATAAATTTTTCAAGGCTTCCTCTCTAAATTCCTCCCACTTTTCAGAAAAAGGATGCTGAACAGGTCGCTATCCCTGACTGCCAACAAGTGAGACCAGCAGTGTAGCCTCAGTTGAATGGGTTAATAGGATCTGAAAACGTCATGTTTTATCTCTCCAGTATGCTGTCAAGAAGCAGCCAGATATCATAATATTTCATAGTGGTAGCTAGTTTATAATGGCAAACAAGTCCAAAGAATATATAGTATGTGGAAAGAATTCACTATAGAACTCACAAAAATGTGACAATATTTAATGTGCTAGTGTAAATTGCAATTCTGGATCAAAAAAAGTGTTGGAAAAAATAGACATGCAGTGAGGTTTTTAACTACATAGTTTATCAGTATGGTTTAGTTTGACACAATTGTCTATGACCGGCAGTTTTTACTCAATGTTTCAAAGAAGGGAAGAGCTTTGGAGAATAACTGAGATGTTGTCAATGTTTAAACCACATTTTCCTGTATCTGTGGTTCACAGTAATCATGCAACAATCATGATCTGAGAGAGATTTGCTGTGATTGAATTACATAAAAAAAAAGAAAGGAAAATAAAAGCTAATTTTCACACAAGATAAACCAGAAATATTTGTCTTTTTTAGTGTTCTTTGAAGCTGAAGATTCACACTTGTGTGTTTTGAAAAGAGAATATAACACAAGGATCTTTCTAACATGGACAGCTATGAAAATAATTTTATTTGGGATTATAGATCCAAAATCTTCAGCATTTCACCTCCATAATCCTGTATTAAAGCTTTACGTGACTCCATTTTAGTTTAATGGCATATGTATGTTTCTATAGCACATAAAGAACACGGCAATTTATATTAATGATAGGTGATTTTAAAACTTTTAATGGATGCTTTAGCCCCAGAAGGACATGAAGAATATTCTTCTATTGTATTTGGGTAATTGTAACTGCATGCTAGATCTGCCTAGTGTAAATAGAATTGTCACAATATTTAAAATCTCCACCTAGCTGGCATACAAGCACTTTCTCTTTTTTATTTTCTACTGTAGAAAACATTCCTTGTGTCAAGCATTGTTAGCACACCTCTGGATTCCCTGCATATTTTCATTTTACAAAATAAACTGTATTGTCTTAGTTCTTTTTTGATGCAACCAGGGAAAAAATTAATTCCTTGTACAGTAAAATATATAATAATAATTGAGTAACCTTTGAAATATGTCAAACAAGCTCTTCAGTCAGCATAAGCAGGTGAAGTATATCACATAAGGCTAATGCAGGCTTTTAGCTAGAGATACACAAGACAAAACCAGATCTTTGAACTAGTGATCTGTGGGTTCTTTTCATGAAAAATAAGGCAGGCTTTGGCTTACTTACAGCTCTTCAGCAACTTCGAGTAATTGGTGCCAAGACAGAAAGAAATGGATACCTGCAGTAACTTTAATGCAGAGAGAAATGGTCATATACCATCCAGGCAAACTGAGAAAAGTCTTACTGATGAAGAGGGAAACACTGCATTTCCAAGTGTTCAACAGGTTGCTTCATTTATTCATTTGCTCTCAGAAAGCACCTGCTATGGAGTTTTGTTTACTTGATCATTAATACATTGAACTCAATGCTTCTCTTCCAAGAGTCTCAAAAGCAGCCCATGGAAAGGAAAATTTGAGTCATAAACATTGAAGGTACAGAGCCACTGATAGAGTTGAGGAGGAAAATAGAGCCCAGAATATTTTGTCTGATTTAATGGCTGCACCAAATTCTCTGCTAGATCCTACATTAGACTATCTGGCATCTGATTGTTCAAACCTACTTTACTGTCTATCTTTGAAAGACTTTTACGTCTTCTTATGTATTCTATGCATCTTAAAATCAGAATTATTCAACTGCCTGGACAGCGAACACTAAAAATCCAAACTTCATGGCATTTTTATGCTTTAAGTTTCTTTTAAAGTAAAATCACTACCTTTTTTATCTCAATGATACTAGCACAGTTTACTACTGAAAATTAATTAACACTTGCATTTCTAATTGGCCCAATTATTTGATAATTTATGAAGTAAAGTATTTGTGTTTTCTACTCAGATTTGATGTGGTTCACTCTGTGCACCTGAGCAAAATGCATGCTCTCTGCATACACTGGTAGAACTTGCTAATCAAATATCACTAATGTTACCCAGCCTGGAAAAAAATTGCTACCTGTGTGATAGTTACCATAGCATTTATTGATGGAATACTAGTTTGCTGTGCTGTGAATAAAGTTATTTTCGGTGGCTGCAAAACCACAGAATCTGTTATAGTGTGCACTGATTTGTTCATTTTGATAATAAGCAGTGAATTTGCACTATTTAATATATATATATATATATTTGTACTGGTATCACCTAAACTGAAACCTAATGTAGTGTTCCAGTTTGTTCAATAGGCTTTGTGTCAGGACCCAAATCCTGTAGTGACTGAATACCTCTTCCATCTCCAGATGCCTTAACAAGAATAATAGTGCACTGATAGTAAAGTACTTGAAACACTTAAAAAACCTGAAAAATTATCTCCCAGAATTTTACGGTCAAAATTCTCTTTAATCTTCTTGCAGATTTTCATCCAGGTTAGACACAAACACAAATAAGTCAAGTAAAATGCCACATGCTTCAGCGAACAGAATGAGGGAAAATCTTTTTACTTTCTGTGTTTCTGTTGTCACCTGATAGAAAAATTCTTCCCAGTTGCTGTATTTCAGTAGATGATAGGTCATGAAGTTCTTTCAATATTTATTTCTGCTGCTCATCTTCAGCCCAAGATTTTGCAACCTTCTGCAAATAGTTTAGCTCAAAGATACTCTTAACTTCATTTTTTGACAAATTTGTCCTGTAGCATATTGGGTTAAAGATTTTGAAGGAGCACATGTGCCAGATAGAGAGGCAGGAGCATAACTAGGCAATATTAACTAATGTCAGAACTACAGGTTAGAAATGTATCTGATTATATAGTCATTCACTATGTGAGAATGCCTTGAAATACTGCAGAAAGAAATCCCAGATTCTTGCAGTTCTCTTCTTTTCAAGGAAACTGTATTTTTCTCCTGTTTTTTCCCCTCTCATTATTTCAAACTGCCTTGTTGTACAATAGTAGATAAACACATGAGTTGAGAGTGTTTGGTTGGTTTTTTTTCTGCATTTTCTTTTGGCCAGGGAGGTACCTATGCAAAGATGACTGTTTTTCAGCTTTAGCATAAAATTAGTGATAAAATTACTCATATATAAAATGCTTTGAGATCTAAGGATGGAAAGTGTCACTTCACCAGCCTCAGCTTGTTCCTAGGGCATAATCAATGTGTACTATACCTAATGGATGGGCTCACTTACCAATAGCCCTTTTTTTGTGTGTGTGTTTTCCGTGTCTCCACCAATATAAATGAAAATATTACATGAGAAATTCTTATTTTTGGAGGGTTGTGGGTGTATAGGACATTTTGAAAAAGACTAGGCAGGAACTGTGCTTCAGATATTGCCCTGTGAAAGAAACGTAATTTGCAAGGCTTTTCTGGAGTGAGAAACAGCAAGGTAAGTGCAAGAAAGATGTGACAAACTAGACTGGTACTAACAGTCTCAGTGCTCTGGTATGCTGCTTCATATGGGGAGAAACAGAAAAAAAAAAAAGGCAAGTTCGTTACAAAGACTTTCAAAAAAGTGCCTGAAATCAATCGGGAGTGTTTCATTGAGGGGTATTGCATCCAGTGATGCAATGTATTGCAAAATACTTAAGGCAGATCTCACACTTATATTGGTAGTTCCCAGGCTTTGTGTCTGTGTGTGTGAAATTATGTCTGGTGTATTTGTTTCTCACAAGTCATTAGGATATAAATTATTATTGGTTGGTTTGACTTTGCACACTTCACTAATGTTAATACAATATTTCAGATCTTTTTAATCCACATCTAACATCAGGTCATCACCAAGTAAGAATTAGTGCATTTCAAATTAACACACATTTTGGCAAACAGGTAATGCTCTTTGTATGAAATCTGAGATACAAACACCTTTCTCTAGCCCTGGCTAGTAAGAGTTAGAAAAAAATTTAAACATGCTATAATAATTTCAAAAGTGATTATGGACTACAGAGTACGTGATAGGATCCAACTTTCTTTTGGAAATTTGGTAGCATGTTTACCAGACATTTTGTTAGCAATGGGATATAGATTTTAATACATGATTCAATGAAAAACAAAAAACACACAGCTTTTATTTTCTTCATAGAAAACTCTGTGTTGCTTAGAGTCATGTTGAAAATGCCCTGCCTTGCAAATTTTCTTGCAGATTTGGTTAGAATAATTCAGAAACTAATATACCACTTATTAAAGACAGCAAAGTTCAGTCCATAATAAGCTCTATTTCTAGTTTCTCTTTATATACTCTGCAAATGAAGTGGTTTATTCTGCCCCTCTCTTTTTTAGTTCCTATGTTTTTCCTTCGAATCTAGCAAAATTAAAATGTTTTCAACTCTAGCACTCTTTCAGTCTTGCTGTTTTACATTTTTCACTTTGGATTTCTTTAATTCAACCAAAAGCTGCACAGTCATGTTATCTCCCTAGGAGGCCCACATTCATTCAGGTGCATACCCGCACTTCCACCAGACCATACACGCCCAAATGTGATAAGATTTCTGGATCCCTGCACTCCAAGAACCCACTGGAGGAGGTTAACTGCTCAAAAAGCTTCGTATTTCATAATATGTCAATTTCTCTTGTTTCAGGGCACATTTGATTTTAACTCCTGGAAGGGCAGGAATGTGAAATTTACTGCAAAGTAACAGTCCTTGCAATTCACTATCATTTCAGTCTGCAAACAAGTGAGAAAGCCAACAAAGCGTCTTGCCAAGCTTCTGGTCCCTAGGTATTCGCTTCTGAGTTAATTCACGAAGGATGCACGAGAGATATCTGGGTCATTTTCAACAAAGATGCGCTGTCAAGCTAAGTGCTTCTCAATAAACAGATCAATCTCTAACAAAAACTCTTGTTTAAAGAGCTGTCATTGGGCATCCTACTGTTTCCCTCCTTCCAAACAGTTTAGGTTTTAAACTTTTCTTCTGCTTGATCTGGATTCTGCCTTTTTAAAATAATTAGGAGTTTGTGCCACGGGACGGAGCCTGTAAAACATTAGGAACAGGACCTAACTTACAAATTTTTAAAGTTCAAGGACAAATATAAGTACAACCTCACCAATCATTTCTCGAGAGAGGTCTTTCCCTATTCACCTATTACTAGACATAAAAAGCTTTGTTCTTTTCCAGTTTATACCATCCTCCAATTTTATCCAGCACTTCAAGTCATAATAATGCTAGATTTGTGACACTGTGTTCATTTTTACAGCAATGAAATGCTAAGTCACAAATATGCTAAGGCACAAATATGGTCACAGCTGACCACAAAATTATTCCATAGAAAATGGTAGGCCAACTAAGTTGTTCTGCATAGAAATACAAAAGAATCAGTCTTAATATGCTACTCAAGAGATAGTAAAAATTTGTTGCCTAGTATTGGTTGTTTTAATTTTAGGTCAAATAAAAATGTAATTGGAAAATTTAGGGATGTTTTCAAGTGTCACTAAAGGAAGGAAGTTTCCCACTGTAAATGACAATTGGTTCAAACATTATTATAGTCTATTAAGGGATCTCAGTGTGAAAAAGGCTTTAATAGGAAGATGTCCAGTGGGACATTTCTGATTGTTCTTGAGAAGAAATTCATATCTTGATTGAATCATAGAATGGTTTGAATTGGGAGGGTCCTTTAAAGGTCATCTAGTCCGACCCCCAATCTAATTGACATACTCAGTTAGATCAGGTTGCTTAGAGCTGTGTCCAGCCTGGCCCTGAATGTTTCCAGAGATGGAACATCTACTACCTCTCTGGGCAACCTCTTCAGTGTTTCACCACCCTCATCATAAAGAATTTCTTTCTTGTGTCTAGTCTGAATCTACCTTTAGTTTAAAACCATTAGCCCTTGTCCTGTCATAACAGGCCCTGCTAAAACGTCTATCCCCATCTTTCTTATAAGCTCCTTTTAACTGCTGAAAGACCAGAGCCCTCTCTACTCCAGGCAACGATCCCAGCTCTCTCAGCCTGTCCTTACAGCAGAGCTGTTCCAGCCCTCTGATCATTTTTGTGGCCTCCTCTGGCCCCTCTCCAACAGGTCCTTGTCTATACTGTACTGAGGACTCCAGAGCTGGATACAGCACTCCAGGTGGGATCTCACCAGAGCAGAGTAGAGGGGCAGAACCATCTCCCTCAAACAGTTGGCCATGGTCCTTTTGATGCAGCCCAAGACATGATTTGCCTTCTGGGCTGCGAGTTCACACTGACAGCTTGTACTAAGTTTTGCATCCACTGGTACCCCCAAGTCCTGCTGCACAGGGCTGCTCTTGATCCCTTCATCCCCCAGCCTTATCGATACCAAGGGTGGCACTGACCTAGGTGCAGGACCTTGCACTTGGCCTTGTTGAACCTCATGAGGTTCACATGGGCCCACTTCTGAAGCTTATCCAAGTCCCTCTGAATGGCATTCCAACCCTCAGGCATGTCAACCACACAACTCAACTTGGTGTCACCTGCAAATTTACTGAGAGTGCACTTGTCACTGATGAAGATATTAAACAGTACTGGGTCCCAATATGGACTCCTGAAGGAAACTGCTCTTCACTTATCTCCATCTGGACACAGAATCATTGACCACCATCAAGTCAAGTCCTGATCCACTGAATAATCCATCCATCAAATCCATATCTTTCCAGTTTAGAGAAAAGGATGTTGTGGGGGACCATGTCAAAAGCCTTACAGAAGTCCAGATAGACAACATCCATAGGTCTTCCCTTTTCCACTGGTATAGTCACTCCATCACAGAGGGCCACTAGGTTGGCCAGGAAAGACTTAACTTTGGTGAAGCCACGGTGGCTGTCTCAAATCACATCCTTGCCCTCCATGTACAAAAGTCTATTTGGAGGCCAGTAACTAGAAGTTTACTAGTTTTACGTTTTTAACAGATGTTTTTCTTCCAAGTGTTTCTGATACAGTTTTCTGTGGAAAACGAAGTTTGCACCAATGTGGTATCACATTGCCAATAAAGGGCAGTAGCAGAAGAATTCTCTGGTGGCAGGACACCGACCTCTCCCACCTTGACCTGTGAATTAAGTTGATGACCATGTAATTGTCCACCTGAATATACCTATTGCCATATTAAATTGAAAAGCAAATGAGGGAAGCAATGTAGGAGGAGACCAGAGGTGCCCAAGCTTTCCCCACAAAGCTGCACCCATGGAAGTGAGAAGAAGATGACACTGGTTTCCTGGCCTCTCATACTTAGCAGGGTAGCAGGGCTGACAGTGGAAGTGTTGGCTTTAGCTTTTGAAGTTTACGTCAGTTGGAGACGAATGGGTGTAGGTCAATACACTTGCGTACTTGCTGTTGAAGATACAGGGCTGAACTGGGCAAGTCTGCCCTTGAAAAAGACAGATGTTTGTGTGTTCCGCCTTCAGCTGGGACCTGGCTGTGTTTTGGCATTTCGGGCTGGGGGAACGATGGCTCTCTTAAAGACACGCAGAAGACAGAAGCGGAGGGCTGTGCCTGGGGGCGCGCGTGGGCACAGGGAGCTGAGCCAGTATCCCCGCTCCGCAGCAGCTGGGCTGCTCATACCTCCTTACACACCCCAGACACTCCTCAGGGGACCCACACATGGCTGCAGCCCATGTGGACCCCTACCAGACCCTGTCCCCAGGCCCAAGGTGCCATCTGAAGGAAATGGGCCAGTACTGTGGGCATCATGACCCTCAAATGCTGCCAGGCTGTCTGATGACTCCTACTTGGCATGAGATGGCGGGTTGCCCCTCACGCTGCAGGATTTTGTCAACGAACTGTGACAAGGAAAGGCTACAGGAGCATCACCTCCTTTTGCTTAGTTAGGAAGCGTCCCTGAAGTGGAGGGAAAGTGGAAAGCCTGAGGAAGGCCTCAGCCTGCACAAGGCAGAACTTGGCAGCTTGGAGAGGGCCTCTGATATGACGTTGCTCTGCAGCAGACAAACAGCCACATCCCTCGGGCCTGTTTCTCCAGTTAACTCTTTAATAACTATTCAGGTAAGGTGTCCACATGTGTCTGGTGGACAGCACTTGCTCCCACGATCTTCCCATGCACCTGCACTCGATAAATGCAGGTGTATCCTCGTTTTCCCCAGTTGCTCCGTATGCCGAGCTTCAAAAGCTGGAAGGCTCTGGGGTTTCCGTTCTGCAACAAAACCGTGGCGAAAGGCAGCGTCACCCCTGGAGTGTAAAGAGTGAGCGCAGGCTGCGCGTGTCTTCTCTGCCAGCCCCTCCCCTGCTCCAGGAGCAGTTCCCATCCTGGCTGAGGCGGCAGCTCCCCCCTCCTTCCCTTCTCCCACCCGGGTGGCAAAGGACCCTGTGCCCCTGCACACCAAACAGCCGCCACAGGGAGTGTGGAGGGCAGCTGTGGAAAGCTGAGGCTCGCTGGCTGCGGAAACGGAGCGTGGGGAAAGTCCTGCTGCCAGGGCCCTCCCTGCCACCAGCTACGCAGCGGGTGCAGCCGGGTACCCCTGGGGACCCACACAGCTGTGTGAGCAAGGGGGCCCTTGTTCTGCATTTGCTGCCCTGCTGAATGACACTCTTCCCCACAATCGCATCAATGTTTCTCTCGGCCTGGGCTCTTGCCCACACACACTCAATGCACCTGCAGAGGGAAGGTCTGGGTAGGTTCTTTCTGCACGTTGTAGGTGAAGGTCCCCAGCAGAGTTTCCTCTTTGCCTTCCTCAGCCAGTCCCTTGGAGATAATGCAAGAGGAGCAGGTCAGGCTGAAGGCGTCCACGAGGAAAGGCTCATGCCAGATCTGGGCCCGTGATCCCCACTCAGCCCCTTCAGCTCCAGCACAGTCGGATGCAGGATGCGGTGGGGCTGAGTCTCCCCCTTGGCTGTTGCTCAAAGGCCTGGGGGTGCTGGGCCAAAACACGCTGAGCAAGCCTTAGGAGCGGTGACACTCCCCCGGCGTGTCCCTTGTAATGTCCCCTCAGGGAACAGCAGTGCTTGGGAGCACACCAATCTTGGCAGAGGCGCAGAGAGGACCAAGTGCCCCTTACAGCTTTTCCCCGTGGCCCAGTCCCAGCCCGCAGTGCCCGGCAGAGACTTACAGAGACCGTGAAATCTCGGGGGGCACTGCTGACAGTGCCCAGCGGAGAGGCTGCCTTTGAGGTGTGCTGGATGGTGACGGTCGTCGGTTGTATTTGCATGGGCAACCGGATCAGCACCTCGCTCTGAGACCCTTGGAAAGGCCAGCA
Source organism: Nesoenas mayeri (assembly GCF_963082525.1). NCBI lineage: Eukaryota > Metazoa > Chordata > Aves > Columbiformes > Columbidae > Nesoenas > Nesoenas mayeri. Next base: position 16,247,524 of record NC_137542.1, on the reverse strand, counting down.
GTATCCCGGGGATGTATCCGACTGAAAGCAGAGGCCAAGAGCCATGAACGTGAGGCCATGATGGGCCCCACTGGGCTCCCGTGCAGCCAGAAGCACAGACGGCACTGCGCCCGTGGGCTGGGCTTGTGCTCAAAATGAGCGGTGTGCTGGGAAGTGTGCAGAAGTGCCCGGCTCTCTTCCAGGTGTGGGACAGAGGAAAAAATCCAGCCACTGGGAAACAGTGATGCCCCGCACCGGAGCCAGCGTTTCAGAGAAAGCCCTCTCTTTGGCCCACAGCTCTGCAGCCTCCCCCGACTGTCCACTGTGCCATCAGGAGAGGGAAAATCCGAGCTGTGGCAGGGAAATGGGGTGCCAAAGCAGAAGCTCCTTCAGTTCAGCCAGCAGTGACCAGGGATGATGGACAGGAAGCTCAGCTCAGCTCAGCTCAGCTCAGCCCTTTTCTGAGGATAACTGCCCTGTTTTTGCGAGCCAAGTCCCATGTGAATCCTCATGTGTCAGGCACCAGAGCAGTGCCGTGGTCTTGAGGAACTCCACTGGCCTGAGGGGAGATGCCCCAGGGCTTGTCCCCAACTTTGTGAGGGACAAGAGAGGCAGTACTGACAGTTTCTGCTACTCTACCTGCACAAAGGTAGCCAGCTCGGGTGGATCACACAGGAACCAGAAGACACTGCTGAACCCTGTGCAGCTGCTGGACGATCTCTGCAGGTCAATGGCAGCCCCTAAGGGGAGAAAGGAGCAGCCTCAGGCTTGGAGGACCTGCTGGCTGCAGGCTATTTCTGAGGCTGCCTGCCAGCCCCGCACACAGCCTCACACCCTGGCAGGGGATGCAGCAAACAGGAGGAGATCCCCATGCTGAGTGACGACAGCCTTTGTCTCCCAGCCACACAAAGAGAAGGGCTGCGGGTGCTGGGAGGCTGCAAGCTCCCATGGGAAGGGCAGCAGACCCAAGGCAAGGCCCCGCTGTGTGGACAGCAAAGGATGACCCGGCCACTGATTTTCATTCCCCAGGAAGGCTCAGCGGAGGAGGAGAGGTCAGCAACGCTGTGTAGGGCACGGCCGGGGCTCCAGCGAGAGCTCTGGCGGCAGGTCTGGTATGAGCCCAAGGGAGACGCTCAGCCACAGTCGTGCTCTTGGGCCCTGTGGATTCGTGCCGCCTCCCTCTGCCTCAGAGAGCAGAGTATGCAGCACAGCCTGCTTTATGGAGAGCTAAGCACGATGAGCCCAGTGCCGTGACAGCCCTACCCCTGTCTGTTCGTCTGTACCTGCACTTTTCAGAGCCCAGTCAGATAACTGCGTGGTTGCAGACATTGCGTCTCTCATTTGCTGAACTTCCTGGGAAAGAAAGACAGAAAGAAGCAGGGGAAGCAACCACATGAGACCTGGGCAGGAGAAAGAGCTTTATAGCGGAGAAGCTCAAGCAGCATCCCCTGGCAAGGGATGGATGTGTGGGCTGGGCAGGAAAAGCCCATCAACTGGCCCAGGAAGCACCTTGTGCAAGGCCCTACTGGACCCAGCCCTCCTTCCCAAAGTGCAGGATCACCTTCATCGTAGTGCTGATCTCTGCAGCCAGGCGCACCAGCTCATCTCTCAGCTGTTTCACCTCTTGGGATTGTTCTCCACCCTCAGCCATTATGTTCCTGCATTCACCAGGAAGGAGAGCAGATCTTGTCAGAGAGCGGCTCAGCTCTTCCCAGAGCCTCCAAGCTCAGCAGGAGCGGAGACAGAGGTGCTCAAGCCACCTTCTTTCTTTTTCGCAGGCTTGCAAATGCTTCGCTTCCCCTCCCGGTTTAGCAAAAGGCCCAGGCAGGAGCGAAAGGCACGAGCCCTGGGCGCTGTACAAGTGAGCGCAAATAGCACAGGCTCATCTGCCATTACCCCTCTAAACGTGCTGCGCGTCAGGAGAGGAGAGGGCTCTTACCGCAGGGAAAGCAGGTCGGCGGCAGGCTGCCCCAGCAGCACCTGAAAGGGAAAGGTTCTCCATTTGAGTGCCAGAGCTGCTGGAGCTTTCCAGAGCTGGCGGCTCTAGGAAGGTGAGGCAGAAACCGCTTGCTGATTCCCTGGGTCACTGCCTAGAACCGCAGGGCTCCTCTGTGGGGCTTGCCTGTCCCACAACAACAGTCACCGACCTGCGGCACGTCCTGTGTCCACAGCCTCACCATGAGCATCAAGCTCCCGCAGCAAACACCAGCTGGAATTCAGATCCCCAAGAGAGTTATTTCATTAGGCTGTCCAATGATCCCTGGAGTCCCAGAGTCTCCTCCCACCTCAGGGTAGCAGGAGGCTGGCTGAGGACATGGGGGAAAGGGTGCAGAGCTTGCAGTTCCAAGTGGGGACCCTCTCCTTGGTTTCAGGGCACACTTGGCGTCCCACAGCTACAGCCCATTTTCCCTCCCTTCTCTGCGTGTAGTGGGCACCTTGGGAGCTCCTGAGCTGCAGACATGGGAGGCTGCAGGGGCCCCACCAGCACCTCTCTCTCACGCTGAAGCTCCCGCTCTGTGCCTCTGCCACTGCGCTGGCAGCAGGCAAACGCTCACCTAGAGCGCCTGTGAGCATCAAGATGAGGATCGTGAAGAGCCTCTTCTTTTTCAAGGCGATGATCTCTTTCCTGCATAGAAGAGGGAACCTGGTGTTAGCAGCGCTCAAGAGGAGTGCCCTGCACATGGGGATTTTCTCTTAGCAGCTGAGGAGCAGCGATGTGGGAGGAGCCAGGGTCTCCTGGTGGGGACCGCTGCCAGCCTCCCCTCGCTCGCCTTGACCCACTGGCACCCTTCGTCTGTGTGTCCATACTGGACACGCATTGTACTCACATGGTGGAGATTCCGGGGCTGAGGCGTCTCTGGAGGGAGACCACAGCCATCACCAGACTGAGGACCAAGCCTGGGCAAAGAAAGCAGAGAGAAGTCTGAGGACTCTTCTGGAGGACGCTGGTCCAGCACGTGCCAGATCCCTGCAGGGAGGTGGGCGCTGGGCCTATGGCCTCGCTCCCTGGGGCAGGGCCAGGGCCGTGGTTATGCCCCATCGAGTGGGGCAGCTGCGTGTCACCCTGGCCCAGGGCGGGTGGAGGGCCGGGCAGGGTCCCCTCGCAGGCAGGGCACTGACAGTGGGCCTGGAGAAGGGGGATGGCACGAGTCCTGGGTTACTCCACAGTTTCTAGAGCATCCCAGAAAGACACGGACGTGACGGCCATCTCTGTCATCGTCACACAGCCGAGGTGGCCCCAGGCCTCCTTCGGGGCAGGAGGACGCTGGTTCTGCAGGGCTGTCGGGTCCGGCCGAGCCAGGCAGGCTTGGTGCAAAGATGGGGTGACAGGCAGCGCCGAACTTGCCTTCCTTTACGGCAGCACCGCGGCGCGCAGGCCCTCGCCGTCTGGTGCCCGGGCTCCTCCTGCCTCCTCGCCTCACCAGGGCGGCCCGTTGTGCTCCCTGAGGAGCCTTTCTCTTCCCCATCCTGGGGAGAAGGGATGCTCTCCAGCAAGCTTCTGTGCCTGTGCGGTCAGAAGTCCTCCTGGAGACAGCTGGGAGAATGCCTGCCACAGGCACAGAGCCACCAGCACACTGCGAGCTCCTCACCGGCCCACAGCTAATGGCCCAGAGTGCCCGAGCTCAGAGGGGCTTGGCCCTGCACGGCCCTGTGATGTCACGGCTGTCACGGCTGTGACATCACAGACAGAGCTGCAGGGGCTGGGGGGGCGGGGGCAGGGAGAGACCTCGCAGCCCGCTCGGTGCTGTGTTTGCCATTTGCGAGCAGGCGGTGTTGAAAACACAGCAGCGTTTCAGCTGGCGCTGGGCAGCGCTTGCAGAGCACCGAGGCCTCTCCTGCTTCTCGCTGTGTCCCCAAGCGAGCAGGCCGAGGCTGGGCGAGAGCCTGGGAGGGGACACAGCCGGGACGGCCAAGCCAGACTGAGCAGAGGGGTGCTGCGTGCCATGGAACGCCATGCTCCACAATAAAGCCTGGGCCTTTGGTCTTCCCGAAGTAGCCATTGCGTGGGAACTGGCTGGGCACGGCTCTGCTGGGGCCAACTCAGCGCTGCAGCTGAGAGAAAGGAGGGTGTTTGCTCAGAGCTTTGTAGTCGCCCAGCAGGCCAGGAAGGTTCCTGTGTGGCGGCACAAGGTGCCCTGGGGGCGCTGAGCATCTAGTGGGACAGCATGGGGCCACAGGCTATGCTGAGCATTGCCCCGACTTCCCCCTGCCTGGGTAGGGCCAGCCCTGCAGACAGGTGGTCTCATGGGGCAAGTAGGGCGGCTGGCTCTGCGTGACAAGGTGCATGGTCTGCATGGGTTCTTTGGGCCACTCAGCCCCACTGGCATCATCACATCATCTTGGGTTTCTTCAGCTTCCAAAGTGGCTCCAGGCACATCGGCTCTTTCTAAGATGAGCCAGCCTTCAGGGTCTTGGCCTGGTCTGGCCAGGTCGTAAGGGGAGCAGATGCCTCTAAGAGTGTAAGCAGGGGAGCAACAAGCTAGGCCAACTCAATGTGAGTGATAACGCATTGTTCAACTTTATTGCCGTTAACGACACCTATTTGTACAGGTTACAGTAATTATGCATACTTGTCACCTGCTGATTGGCTTAAGTCCAAAGGTTACATTTGCCTTGACCCTCCTACCTGTGGCGAGCTGGCCGCCTGAGTTTCGCGCCTTTTCGACTCCCCCCTCCCTGCAGTTGTTTACAAGACTTGCCAAGGTCACAGTGTCCTTGCTGTTCCCTCATGATCAGCACTCTCTGCTGAGGCCTATTGAGGCACTGAGGCCTAGTCACGCTAAGCTCCTAAAACATGTCAAACCATTAACTTTTCAGAACGCAACTCTTATTAGAACAAACATTAGAACACAACTCTTATTAGAATAAACTCTTATTAGAACAGACTCTGATCGTGCAATTGCTCCATGGATTCATGTCCTTTATCTTTAAGCCACTCCCTAACAACTCCCCCTCTTTCTTTTTGTACGAGCAGAGTTTGTCCCAATGTTCGCTCAAACATTCTTTTAATACAAGATAAGGCACAACTTAGACACAAAAGTCCAATAATTACAACAATCAGAATAACTAACAAACCTTGCAAGCAGCCTTTGATCCATCCTCCCAGTCCCAGCCACTTTGTGAGGCCTTCCAGGCCAAACAGCCCTACATCTTCTTTGATTTTCTGTGAGTGATCTATTAACTGCTTAATTTCTTTGTGAATTGATCGTGACTTATCTTCTAGATCCGTACAGCACATACCATCAAAGTCCTTACATCCATGGCCATGGGCTAGGAGCAAAAAATCAATGGCCATCCGATTTTGTAACACGGCATGTTGCACACTACTCATGCTCTCTGCTAAATCTGAAAGCACTCTACTGGTAAGGCTGGCTTGTTTCACCACCCAACAAGATAACGTCTCTAAGTTTCTATGTGCTCGGGCGGCAGCAACACCTGGGGTAAAAAATGACACAAATATTATCTCCCATTTATTCCAGAGCCGTACGTTGTCATCACAGGTGTTATCAAGGGTTTCTGTAATGTCCCTTTTCCACCTTACAGGATTAGATCTATTCGAGTGATGGTGTGGCAAAGCTAGGCTAAGTTGACCAATCGTGCATGGACCTCCCATCATTCGGACTGGCATACCATTCCAGGCATGGTTGCCACAAGTAAGAAACCACCCCGCAGGTAGACGTTTAGGGAAATGGGAGACACCAACTGGGTGACTCTTATGCAGAACCTTTTGGCACCACTGGCCCTCCCATTGTGTCTCATTACCTATTGGGGAGACTGGGGTCACGGTAAGATTGCAGGGCCAACTCCCTACTGCGCAGGTGGCTTTCAAACTGTTGAAGAATATGCAGTAGGAAGCATTTAGGGAGTCTACCAATTCAAGTTCTTGTGGATCAGGACCATGAGGAAGCTTCTGCCAGTTTGGAGGCTGACTGAGAAAATCCTTGAGCCCACTCCATCCTAGAGGGGGACGGTGATATTTCTCCTGCTTCTCAGAGAGCGATTGATTAAATAGGCTATAGAAACTGTCATTCAACGGCACTCCGATAAGACATGTAACAAAGGGTGCACTTGGCGTTGCCAAGCTTGCACAGAAGGTAGTAGTATTTGCGGCTCTCCTAAGGGTTACCCAAACATTTTCCCGAGGATCGAACAATGACCTACTTACAAACCCGGTAACTATATAGAAATTTAACATTACAGACAGAGGTCGCCACATCTTTCTCTGACGGACTATGTGGGTTCTTCACCCTCAGATGTTTTCGGTGGTTGGCTGTTCAAAACTGCCTTAGTCCATCTAGCCAGAATCCACTGCGGGCCTGAGGATGTAAGCACACACATATAACCTTTGCCAATAAACTGTACTTCGGCAGGCCCTTCCCATTTCCCTGTTGACAAATCTCGATAATAAACTTTCATGCCTTGTGGTTTACTAGTGTTAAGGACCCCAGAGTGGCACTTTGCAGGCACTACCTCAGAGTCCCCAAATATACACAGGTAGTTCATTACAAACAAGGTCTTAGAGACTCCTTCCTGTATGTCTCTAACATCGCAAAATTTCTGCAAATACCTCTTTATAGTCTGATTAGACCTCTCCACAATAGCTTGACCCATTGGAGAGTAAGGAATACCAGTGATATGTGAATCCCCCCACATCTGACAGAATTTCCTCATTTTTTCACTGGTATACGCTGGACGATTGTCTGTCTTCAATTTTTGGGGCACTCCCATTACTGCAAAACAGCTCGCCAAGTGTTGGATTACATGTATTGCTTTTTCACCGGTCTGAGGAGTTGCCCATACAAAAGGGCTACATGTATCTGTAGTGACATGCAGGTACTTAAGTCGACCAAACTCCGGCACATGAGTGACCTCCATTTGCCAAAGCTCACATGGGCCTAGACCGCGAGGATTCACCCCAAAGCCTAGACCTGGTCCATGATGACTACATTCAGGACATGCTCTTACAATCCCTTTTGCTTCTTCCATAGTGATATTAAACTGTTTTCTCAGTCCCTTAGCATTCTAGTGAAAGGCATTGTGGGCTTCTCGAGCCTTGACAAAATCACTTATGGGAACGCTAAGCGTCACTAGTCGGTCTGCTCTCTGGTTTCCTTCACCCAGACCCTGAGACCACATGTGGCTCCTTATGTGGATGACTGCATACGGTTTCCGACGTTGTTGGAGGGCAGATTGAAGTTGACGAAAGAGCTCATTCAAGCGAAGATTTTTGGAATCTTTAATTCTAGCATCTTCTATCCTGTATAGCACTCCAGCAACACACAATGAGTCTGTTACTACATTAAGACTCTGATCATGCCATCAGAGGACAGCCCAGACGACGGCGGCTAACTCCAGTGTTTGTAATGAGTCTCCTGGCACGGCCGACAAAATATGGTGGTGCGATACTCCATCCTCCATCCAAGTAACTGCTGCACGCTTTGATTTCTTTCCGGTGTCTGTGAAGGCTGTAACTGCATCCGGTAAGGGTGTCTCACTTCTTTTTGGTGGCATGATCCACTCATTTTGGCTAATCCATTGCAACACTGGTGACTTTACTGAGTCCACTGCAATCTCTTGTGCAGTAGAGAGCAGACTAATTTATAAGTCCTCGGATTTTTGAATACGCCATTCTAGCATGTCCTTTTTTATAGGTAATCTGATAATTCCTGGTTCAGCTCCTGTGATCTGTAAAATACGTGTTTTGCCTTTTCGAATCAGTTCCGCTAAATTTTCCAATTTCTGCTGGATAGATTTCTGCGGTTGCAGTTTTGTGTATAGCCATTCTAGGACACGGACTCTCTCTCCCCTTTTCTTTTTGCATTGTGTCAATGCACCAATGAGCTGAGAAGGTCCATTGAGGATGGTTAAGTCCACTGGTAACTCAGAGTCTCGACGATCAACCCAGCGCTGAGTAATCTGGTTAGCAATTTGCTGCAGAGTCAGCTGCTGTTCAGTTGGTAAGTGCACAGGTCCAGCTGGATCCACGCCATGGAGCAGAGGTCGAAGGATTTTGAGATCATCATTCGAAATCCCCACCACTGGGCGCAGCCATTGTAAATCACCCATAAGTTTTTGAGCGTCATGCAATGTCCGGATATCAGTTTTTATTTGCAATTTTTGTGGTCGAACCTGAGATTCAGAGATTTGCCACCCAAGATATGTCCACGGGGCTGATGACTAGATTTTCTCAGATGCAATGACTAGTCCTTCTTGCTGTAACGTCTGGGATAAAAACAGCTGTTGCTGATCTGTGAAAGGATCCCTAGGGCTATTAAAATATCGTCCATATAGTGATAAATGACTGCTTCAGGCCAAGCAGATCGCACAGGGCGCAGAGCATTATCAACAAAAAGCTGGACATAGCGTTGGACTGTTTTTCATTCCTTGCGGGAGAACCACCCATTCAAATCGTTGTGCAGGTGCTTCTCTGTTTATGGATGGCAACGTGAACACGAAACGCTGGGTATCATTTGGATGCAAGCTGATCGTGAAAAAACCGTCCTTGAGGTCCACGATTAGAAGATGCCAGTGTTCAGGTAGCATGGCTGGGTTGGGTAGTCCAGGTTGCAATGCTCCCATGGCCTGCATCTGGGCGTTTACAGCACGGAGATCATGCAGTAAGCGAAATTTCCCAGACTTTTTCTGGATAACAAATATGGGCGTGTTCCAGGGGCTAGTAGATAACTGGAGGTGGTCTTGTGTTAGCTGTTCTTTTACAAGCTGATGTGCTGCTTCAAGGCTTTCCTTCTTCAACGGCCACTGCTCGACCCAAACTGGCTTATCAGTTAACCAACGAAGTGGGATCTGGAAAGCCCATGTTGCAGTGACCGCTGCTAAAAAGGTCGACTGGTGGTAAGAATGACACCTAATTGGTCTAGCACATCACGACCAATCAGTCTGTTGACTCCTTGAGGCAGAGCCATCACTGTAATATAAGTAGACGCAGTCCTTCCCTCAATAACAACTGTATGTGATCTTTACTGCGCAAAACCAAAGAATGACCGCCAACTCCTTCAACCCCCCTGGCCATAGGTGACAATGGCCAGTGACAAGGCCAGCAGTTGTTATCAATAATGGTGAGATCGGCCCCAGTGTCCAATAATACCTCCAAATTAATTTGTTCGCCTCCCACACCCAGGGTGGCTGTAGTCACTGGTCGGCGATTCATAGCCATGGTCAGCATAACGAGACCTCCTGTAGATCCAAACCCAGCTGTTCCTCTATCTGCAGCTGATAAGGCCTCCATGTCCTCAGTCAGGTGAGGGAGAGGAACTAGCTGGGCAATCTTGCTCCCCATTGGGATATGCACTGGTGGAAATAGTGTTTGAACAACTATGGATATTGTTCCTTTAAAGTCCGCATCAATTATCCCTGGTAGAATGAAAAGTCCCTTTATTCCACTGGATGAACGTCCGATTAGCAGTGCGCCTTGTGGTTTTCCATTAATTAATACTGGTCCCAGAGTGCACGTTGGGACCTTTTGTGGGCGCTGATCTATTAGTGTCACGTCTACTGCTGTTGCCAGGTCCAGGCCGAGGCTCCCTTTTGTGGGTGGCGCAAGGTGCTGGCAGGAATGGGCTGGAGCTGGGAGCTGGTGTTTGGTGTTGCTGCGGAATCGAGGGCGTGGTCCCATCCAGCTGAACGGGAGCCGCCACTGTTGTCATCGCGTGGCGGCTCATTGCGCTCGCTTGCACGTTTCCCGACCGCCTGCAGGCTATGGTGTTATGATTGTTCATTCTGCAGTTCTCGCACCAAACTTGTCGGACACGGCACTCTCTACGGGTGTGTCCTTCTTCTCCGCAACAAAAGCATTTGTTCCCTTGGCGCAAGGGAGATCGGGGTTGCCTCTCAGTCTGGCGCAAGGGGGCTAGGTCTGCAAAGGCTTGCTGCTGGGCCTGTATCAAGTCTTTCCCTAGCTCCCTCACTGCCTCCACTAGCATCGCCTGCGGCCCTACTGGCACCCTACTCATGCGATCTAGCATCTGTTCTATTGTTGCATCCCCTGGCAATGTTAGTATTATGGCTTTCGTGGCCTGATTGGTATTCTCTAAAACACACTGCCTTAATAATGCTGGTTTCATCCACTCCTGTACGTCTGCCTGTTCTATAGCTGCAGTTACGCGGTCAATAAATTGCGGAAATGGCTCCTCTCTACCCTGCTTTATAGCCATGTATGACGGCGAGGGGGAGGAGGTCTTTATCGCACCTATTGCTAATCGAGCATGGCTTCCAGACAAATGTCCAGCCCTAATTGAAGTTGGGCATCAATAGTGAGAAACCTCCTCGTCCCCGTTAATTGTTCAGCGGTAACTCGATAAAGGGGATCATTTGGATTTCTAGGGTGGTGTGCTGATATTTCACAATAGCGCTGCCAATGCACTTGCCAGAGCAGTAATTGAGACTGGGTCATGATCATCCGCATGATGACCTTAATATCTTCCTGACATAGGAGGGTTCCCCCCCCAGATATAGTTTAGTAATTGTTTTGTGAGTTCCCCATGCAACCCAGACTCATTCACTGTGCTGCGCAGCTGAGACAACAGCTTCCAGCTCAAAGGGCTATAAGAAGAGCTGTCATCATCAGCTGTGTCAAAGCGAACAGGAGAAGCCTGGGCGCTAGTGAGGTCCCCAATGATATCATACTGTTCATTTTCGGCCGCTTGTTTCATTATTGCTCCCCAATTAATCCGTTTCACTCTGGCCCGCCTTCGTGGCTCCGGCAGCTTCATTGCGGCACCCGTAGGCTCGCTTGCCTCCTCCCCTTCCGGTGGCAGAGGGTGGCGGGGGGCGCGGCCACGAAAGGATTGATGGGGGGGCGTGGCCACGGAATGATTGACGGGGGGCGCAGCCGCGGCGGGATTGATGGGAGGAGCGGCCGCGGAGGGACTTGGGGGGAGCGCGGTCGCGGAGGGACTTGGGGGGAAGCTTCCAGAATCAGCAACTTCGGCTTTTACTTTTTTAGTTACGGTAACTGACATACCTCTAGGGGGAAGTGGGACGCGGTCATTCCCAAACAACATATCATTGGCTGGTGGTGCCCCTGTCGGTATGCCTCCTTGTCCCCCCAATCGCTCCGTCGCGACCGCGGCTAAACTCTTTTCTAACTGGTAGCACTTTATATTGTTCACAACTTCCTGCCATGGTTTCATTAATTGCTGCACTGCCTTATCATCATCTATAACCATATCCCATAACACTTCTCCTAGTTTTCGCCATTCACTAACATCAAAAAGAGAATCCGGATTCTGAAAACAACCCTTAACCTTACCTAACGTTACTAATTCCGCCAAATGCTTGAAACAGCTTACTCCCCGCTTTTCTAAAAAGCGCTGTAATAAATCTAGGGCTACCGTGAGATCCATATTGCCGGCACTTATATCTATATATACGAAATATACTCTTACCCTATAATTATCGCTGATGCCTCCCCAATTCTAGCATCAGGTCCTGGTGCCTCCCTGATTCTGGCACCAGTTGCAGCCCTTTGTGGTAGCCCCTGCAGACGTCGAACCCCTTTCGGACGGCTCAGGCCTTCGGAACGACACGCCGCGTGACCAGCGTTCGGCCGCTCTTGACCCCCCGGTTGCTGCGGTACCGGTGCTTCTCTGCGTCCACCACTCGTGTAATAATAGTTGTCTCCGTTTATGTCGAATTAAGTCCCTTTTTGTCGAGGGTGTCCCTGTTCGGGCGCCAGTTGCGAGCGGCAGAGTAACAAGCTAGGCCAACTCAATGTGAGTGATAACGCATTGTTCAACTTTATTGCCGTTAACGACACCTATTTATACAGGTTACAGTAATTATGCATACTTGTCACCTGCTGATTGGCTTAAGTCCAAAGGTTACATTTGCCTTGACCCTCCTACCTGTGGCGAGCTGGCCGCCTGAGTTTCGCGCCTTTTCGACTCCCCCCTCCCTGCAGTTGTTTACAAGACTTGCCAAGGTCACAGTGTCCTTGCTGTTCCCTCATGATCAGCACTCTCTGCTGAGGCCTATTGAGGCGCTGAGGCCTAGTCATGCTAAGCTCCTAAAACATGTCAAACCATTAACTTTTCAGAACGCAACTCTTATTAGAACAAACATTAGAACACAACTCTTATTAGAATAAACTCTTATTGGAACAAACTCTGATCGTGCAACAGCTCCATGGATTCATGACCGTTATCTTTAAGCCACTCCCTAACATAAGAGGATAAAGACAGAGCCCTGGTGTGCACTGTCTCCATACCTCGTGAGTGAAGAGAGGGAGAAGCTGCCAATGCAGAGGCCCTGGCCAGAAGACAGACATTGGAAAGCCTCTTGGCACATGTCCCTGCCGATGGTCCTTCACCCACCACGGTCCTTCCACCTGGACTCGATGTCTGTTCTTGCCCAGGTGCCTTTGCTGCTCCAGACACTCTCTCCCAGGGTACTGGTGTGCCGGGTTTCCATGTCCAGGTGATGGCAGTGGGGGCGCTGCCGAAGGGCGTCTGTGAAGAGAGGCTGTGGCTGCGTTGTTCCAGACATGGCCAGTCCCAGACGGCTCCAACAGACCCACCAGGGAGCAGGGCTGAGCACATCCTGTACCTTCCTGGGGCAAGATATACCGCACAGCTGAGTAGTGGGTCCGGTCTTGTTTAACAGGACTCCTCCCACACCTGGACTACCATGTCCAGTTCTGGGCTTTGCTGTAGAAGACAGATGTGGAGCTACAGGACAGAGTGCAGTCTGGACTGAAGAAGTCAGTAAGACGGTGAAGACACTGGCATGTGTCCCAACCAAGGAATGGCTGAGTGAGCTGGGACTCTTCAGCCTGGAGAACAGAAGGTGTAGGGGAATCGTAGTAATGTTTTCAAATACCAAAAGGGAGGATGCAAAGAGGACAGAGCCAGGCCCAGTGACTGGACCAGAAGCCATGGGCACAAACTGCAATACTGGCGGTTCCCTCTGAACATCAGGAAGCACTTTTCCACTGTGAGGTTGACTGGGCAGTGGCAGAAGCAATTTTCTTCTCAGAAACGTGTTGTTATATCTTGCTTAGTTTTCAACTAACAGGAAATGAACTAAGGCCACTATTTCAAAACAGGGTGAAGTTTTATACTCCATCTTTAGGTCATACAAGTTTCTGAGTTGTTGTGGTAAAGAAGATATTTTGATTAGCATGCATGGGAATTTCTCTGTCATGAGCTCCCTTGCGTACCTCCTAGGTCAGTAACAAACGTTTATGAATTTCTGCAAGGCCCCTTTACATCTAACACTCCTTTTCACAGAAGCTACAGTCGCCCAGTAGGCCAGGAAGGTTCCTGTGTGGTGGCGCTGAGCATCTGGTGGGACAGCATGGGGCCACAGGTTGTAGTAAGCATGGCTTCTGCGTCAGGGACCATATTTTAAGTTGTCTCAAAGTTTCCTTGCCCCCATCTCCACCGCAAGCGCTGACATCACTCTCCAGGAGCCCACCAGTGATGAGCCGTGGAGCCTGTGAGCCTGCCCAGCCACAAGACCTTTGCCTGGCTACAGGGGTCTGGGTGTGCAGGTCTCCTGACCGGCCACAGGCAATGAGAGACCTGCATGGCCAAGGACGGATCACCTGTCCCTGCCAAAGCGTGGGCGGTGCTGCAAATGGAGGATGGATAAGTTAGAAATGCCTCTTCACCGTTTCTGTCTCCTAGTCAAGACCAAGTAGCAATATGAACATGGGGAATACAAATCCCCTCAAATTATGACCAAGGAGTTTCCATACTCTGCAACGCAAGGAGCCAATCTAAAAAAGGATTTTAGTTGTTCACCAAAAGATTCTGCGACGGGATAGGTTTGGAGGGTGTCATTGTCTGGGGAGGATCAGATCTTATGAAGGGAACAGGAAGCCGAGGGCTGCTGTGGGCCAGGAGTGTTCCCTACCACCGGTGACCACCATGTGCCCTGGTCCCCAACTCAAGGAGCAGCCGCTTGGGCTGGAGGCCTTACGCCTTTCTAAAGGGGGCACCCCCTTGCCGTTGTGGTGTCAGACAACCAGTTAATAGAAAATGACAGAGGGCAGCATGTCAGCAAATGACATATGACCGGGAGCTTAAATTTAATCAAGAATCCCCAATGAGGACATGTCACGGAGGCACCCCATAGGTTAATTTAAGGGACAACAGGGTCCAAAACAACTTTTATTAAACTGGTGAGAAACAGTGTTTTAGCACTCCAAAGTGACTGCAGTTGAGGAAAATTATTAAGGGGCAGCAACTAATACAACAGGCGGTCCACAGTGTGCAGGCATGTGACTTCACCCAAAACAATGCCGGAGCCATCCCTGAGTCCCGGAGAAGTACACACTTGCCTGAACACGGTGTGGGATTACTTTTAAAGAGATACACGTAGTCGTAGTGAGTACGGGAAGTGTACACTCGCGATTCTGTGAGGGTAAATTTATAATACACTCGCAATCCTGCGATGGTTAATTTACTTGCATGTGCAAACATGCACGGAATATTACATGTGCTTATGTGGAAGAACAGGGGGAAAATATACTCGCGATTGTGCGAGGAAATAATTTATACATGTGCTCGTATTGAGCACGGAAAGTACGCGTGCAAATGTGCACGGAAAGTTACACGTGCATATGTGCACGGAAGGAAAATACACCTGCGATTGTGCGAGGAAATAATTTTACACGTGCTCAAATGGAGCACAGAAAGTTACACGTGCATAAGTGCACGGAAAGTATAAATACACTCGCAATCCTGCGAGAAGATTTACTCACACCCGTGTCGGCAAGGCCAGCGGAGTCTCCATCCCGGGGAGGGGGGCTCTCGGCGGCAGCATCTTGCTCGTGCTCCGAGAGACCCGCGAATGGGCGGAGTCTCAACGAGAATCCCGTTTTTTTATTGGCTGATCAGATCTGACTGTAGGCATTCTAGAAGCTTCTCTGCACCCCCACACTGGCTGTGGGTGCCCCTGAAGCCTCCAAACACCCCCCACACTGGCCGCAGGTGCCCAGCGGCTCACTGGCGCCTCGGCACTCCCTTCTCCTAATGGCCCTGGCCAGGGTGCTCTGGGGCCAAACAAAAGAAGCTGTCAGTAGAGAGAGGGAGATGTGCCTACTCCTTCCATACTGAAGGAGGGAGGGGGAGGGGTTTGCTTTCTGCCACAGCAGGGTAGCAGGGCTGACAGTGGAAGTGTTGGCTTTAGCTTTTGAAGTTTACGTCAGTCGGAGACGAATGGGTGTAGGTCCATACCCTTGCGTACTTGCTGTTGAAGATACAGGGCTGAACTGGGCAAGTCTGCCCTTGAAAAAGACAGATATTTGTGTGTTTCGCGTTCAGCTGGGACCTGGCTGTGTTTTGGCATTTCGGGCTGGGGGAACGGTGGCTCTCTTAAAGACACGCAGAAGGCAGAAGCGGAGGGCTGTGCCTGGGGGCGCGCGTGGGCACAGGGAGCTGAGCCAGTATCGTCGCTCCGCGGCAGCTGGGCTGCTCAGACCTCCTTACACACCCCAGACACTCCTCAGGGGACCCACACATGGCTGCAGCCCATGTGGACCCCTACCAGGCCCTGTCCCCAGGCCCAAGGTGCCATCTGAAGGAAATGGGCCAGTACTGTGGGCATCATGACCCTCAAATGCTGCCAGGCTGTCTGATGACTCCTACTTGGCATGAGATGGCGGGTTTCACCTCACGCTGCAGGATTTTGTCAAGGAACTGTGACAAGGAAAGGCTACAGGAGCATCACCTCCTTTTGCTTAGTTAGGAAGCGTCCCTGAAGTGGAGGGAAAGTGGAAAGCCTGAGGAAGGCCTCAGCCTGCACAAGGCAGAACTTGGCAGCTTGGACGGGCCTCTGATATGACGTTGCTCTGCAGCAGACTAACAGCCACATCCCTCGGGCCTGTTTCTCCAGTTAACTCTTTAATAACTATTCAGGTAAGGTGTCCACATGTGTCTGGTGGACAGCACTTGCTCCCACGATCTTCCCATGCACCTGCACTCGATAAATGCAGGTGTATCCTCGTTTTCCCCAGTTGCTCCGTATGCCGAGCTTCAAAAGCTGGAAGGCTCTGGGGTTTCCGTTCTGCAACAAAACCGTGGCGAAAGGCAGCGTCACCCCTGGAGTGTAAAGAGTGAGCGCAGGTTGCGCGTGTCTTCTCTGCCAGCCCCTCCCCTGCTCCAGGAGCAGTTCCCATCCTGGCTGAGGCGGCAGCTCCCCCCTCCTTCCCTTCTCCCACCCGGGTGGCAAAGGACCCTGTGCCCCTGCACACCAAACAGCCGCCACAGGGAGTGTGGAGGGCAGCTGTGGAAAGCTGAGGCTCGCTGGCTGCGGGAAAGGGAGCGTGGGGAAAGTCCTGCTGCCAGGGCCCTCCCTGCCACCACCTGCGCAGCGGGTGCAGCCGGGTACCCCTGGGGACCCACACAGCTGTGGGGGCAAGGGGGCCCTTGTTCTGCATTTGCTGCCCTGCTGAATGACACTCTTCCCCACAATCGCATCAATGTTTCTCTCGGCCTGGGCTCTTGCCCACACACACTCAATGCACCTGCAGAGGGAAGATCTGGGTAGGTTCTTTCTGCACGTTGTAGGTGAAGGTCCCCAGCAGAGTTTCCTCTTTGCCTTCCTCAGCCAGTCCCTTGGAGATAATGCAAGAGGAGCAGGTCAGGCTGAAGGCGTCCACGAGGAAAGGCTCATGCCAGATCTGGGCCCGTGATCCCCACTCAGCCCCTTCAGCTCCAGCACAGTTGGGTGCAGGATGCGGTGGGGCTGAGTCTCCCCCTTGGCTGTTGCTCAAAGGCCTGGGGGTGCTGGGCCAAAACACGCTGAGCAAGCCTTAGGAGCGGTGACACCCCCCCGGCGTGTCCCTTGTAATGTCCCCTCAGGGAACAGCAGTGCTTGGGAGCACACCAATCTTGGCAGAGGCGCAGAGAGGACCAAGTGCCCCTTACAGCTTTTCCCCGTGGCCCAGTCCCAGCCCGCAGTGCCCGGCAGAGACTTACAGAGACCGTGAAATCTCGGGGGGCACTGCTGACAGTGCCCAGCGGAGAGGCTGCCTTTGAGGTGTGCTGGATGGTGACGGTCGTCGGTTGTATTTGCATGGGCAACCGGATCAGCACCTCGCTCTGAGACCCTTGGAAAGGCCAGCAGTATCCCGGGGATGTATCCGACTGAAAGCAGAGGCCAAGAGTCATGAACACGAGGCCATGATGGGCCCCACTGGGCTCCCGTGCAGCCAGAAGCACAGACGGCACTGCGCCCGTGGGCTGGGCTTGTGCTCAAAATGAGCGGTGTGCTGGGAAGTGTGCAGAAGTGCCCGGTTCTCTTCCAGGTGTGGGACAGAGGAAAAAATCCAGCCAGTGGGAAACAGCGATGCCCCGCACCGGAGCCAGCGTTTCAGAGAAAGCCCTCTCTTTGGCCCACAGCTCTGCAGCCTCCCCCCACTCTCCAGTGTGCCATCAGGAGAGGGAAAATCCGAGCTGTGTCAGGGAAATGGGGTGCCAAAGCAGAAGCTCCTTCAGTTCAGCCAGCAGTGACCAGGGATGATGGACAGGAATCTCAGCTCAGCTCAGCTCAGCTCAGCTCAGCTCAGCTCAGCTCAGCCCCTTTCTGAGGATAACTGCCCTGTTTTTGCGAGCCAAGTCCCATGTGAATCCTCATGTGTCAGGCACCAGAGCAGTGCTGTGGTCTTGAGGAACACCACTGGCCTGAGGGGAGATGCCCCAGGGCTTGTCCCCAACTTTGTGAGGGACAAGAGAGGCAGTACTGACGGTTTCTGCTACTCTACCTGCACAAAGGTAGCCAGCTCTGGTGGATCACACAGGAACCAGAAGACACTGCTGAACCCTGTGCAGCTGCTGGACGATCTCTGCAGGTCAATGGCAGCCCCTAAGGGGAGAAGGGAGCAGCCTCAGGCTTGGAGGACCTGCTGGCTGCAGGCTATTTCTGAGGCTGCCTGCTAGCCCCGCACACAGCCTCGCAACCTGGCAGGGGATGCAGCAAACAGGAGGAGATCCCCATGCTGGGTGACGACAGCCTTTGTCTCCCAGCCACACAAAGAGAAGGGCTGCGGGTGCTGGGAGGCTGCAAGCTCCCATGGGAAGGGCAGCAGACCCAAGGCAAGGCCCCGCTGTGTGGACAGCAAAGGATGACCCGGCCACTGATTTTCATTCCCCAGGAAGGCTGCATAGGGCACGGCCGGGGCTCCAGCGAGACCTCTGGTGGCAATTTCTGGTGTGAGCCCAAGGGAGCCTCTCAGCCACAGTCGTGCTCTTGGGCCCTGTGGATTCGTGCCGCCTCCCTCTGCCCCAGAGAGCAGAGTGTGCAGCACAGCCTGCTTTATGGAGCGCTAAGCACGACGAGCCCAGTGCCGTGACAGCCCTACCCCTGTCCGTTCGTCTGTACCTGCATTTTTCAGAGCCCAGTCAGACAACTGCGTGGTTGCAGACATTGCGTCTCTCATTTGCTGAACTTCCTGGGAAAGAAAGACAGAAAGAAGCAGGGGAAGCAACCACATGAGACCTGGGCAGGAGAAAGAGCTTTATAGCGGAGAAGCTCAAGCAGCATCCCCTGGCGAGGGATGGATGTGTGGGCTGGGCAGGAAAAGCCCATCAACTGGCCCAGGAAGCACCTTGTGCAGGGCCCTACTGGACCCAGCCCTCCTTCCCAAAGTGCAGGATCACCTTCATCGTAGTGCTGATCTCTGCAGCCAGGCGCACCAGCTCATCTCTCAGCTGTTTCACCTCTTGGGATTGTTCTCCACCCTCAGCCATCGTGTTCCTGCATTCACCAGGAAGGAGAGCAGATCTTGTCAGAGAGCGGCTCAGCTCTTCCCAGAGCCTCCAAGCTCAGCAGGAGCGGAGACAGAGGTGCTCAAGCCACCTTCTTTCTTTTTCGCAGGCTTGCAAATGCTTCGCTTCCCCTCCCGGTTTAGCAAAAGGCCCAGGCAGGAGCGAAAAGCACGAGCCCTGGGCGCTGTACAAGTGAGCGCAAATAGCACAGGCTCATCTGCCATTACCCCTCTAAACGTGCTGCGCGTCAGGAGAGGAGAGGGCTCTTACCGCAGGGAAAGCAGGTCGGCGGCAGGCTGCCCCAGCAGCACCTGAAAGGGAAAGGTTCTCCATTTGAGTCCCAGAGCTGCTGGAGCTTTCCAGAGCTGGCGGCTCTAGGAAGGCGAGGCAGAAACCGCTTGCTGATTCCCTGGGTCACTGCCTAGAACCGCAGGGCTCCTCTGTGGGGCTTGCCTGTCCCACAACAACAGTCACCGACCTGCGGCACGTCCTGTGTCCACAGCCTCACCATGAGCATCAAGCTCCCGCAGCAAACACCAGCTGGAATTCAGATCCCCAAGAGAGTTATTTCATTAGGCTGTCCAATGATCCCTGGAGTCCCAGAGTCTCCTCCCACCTCAGGGTAGCAGGAGGCTGGCTGAGGACATGGGGGAAAGGGTGCAGAGCTTGCAGTTCCAAGTGGGGACCCTCTCCTTGGTTTCAGGGCACACTTGGCATCCCACAGCTACAGCCCATTTTCCCTCTCTTCTCTGTGTGTAGTGGGCACCTTGGGAGCTCCTGAGCTGCAGACATGGGAGGCTGCAGGGGCCCCACCAGCACCTCTCTCTCACGCTGAAGCTCCCGCTCTGTGCCTCTGCCAATGCGCTGGCAGCAGGCAAACGCTCACCTAGAGCGCCTGTGAGCATCAAGATGAGGATCGTGAAGAGCCTCTTCTTTTTCAAGGCGATGATCTCTTTCCTGCATAGAAGAGGGAACCTGGTGTTAGCAGCGCACAAGAGGAGTGCCCTGCACATGGGGGATTTTCTCTTAGCAGCTGAGGAGCAGCGATGTGGGAGGAGCCAGGGTCACCTGGTGGGGACCGCTGCCAGCCTCCCCTCGCTCGCCTTGACCCACTGGCACCCTTCGTCTGTGTGTCCATACTGGACACACATTGTACTCATACGGTGGAGATTCCGGGGCTGAGGCGTCTCTGGAGGGAGACCACAGCCATCACCAGACTGAGGACCAAGCCTGGGCAAAGAAAGCAGAGAGAAGTCTGAGGACTCTTCTGGAGGACGCTGGTCCAGCACGTGCCAGATCCCTGCAGGGAGGTGGGCGCTGGGCCTATGGCCTCGCTCCCTGGGGCAGGGCCAGGGCCGTGGTTATGCCCATCGAGTGGGGCAGCTGCGTGTCACCCTGGCCCAGGGCGGGTGGAGGGCCGGGCAGGGTCCCCTCGCAGGCAGGGCACTGACAGTGGGCCTGGAGAAGGGGGATGGCACGAGTCCTGGGTTACTCCACAGTTTCTAGAGCATCCCAGAAAGACACGGACGTGACGGCCAGCTCTGTCATCGTCACACAGCCGAGGTGGCCCCAGGCCTCCTTCGGGGCAGGAGGACGCTGGTTCTGCAGGGCTGTCGGGTCCGGCCGAGCCAGGCAGGCTTGGTGCAAAGATGGGGTGACAGGCAGCGCCGGACTTGCCTTCCTTTACGGCAGCACCGCGGCGCGCAGGCCCTCGCCGTCTGGTGCCCGGGCTCCTCCTGCCTCCTCGCCTCACCAGGGCGGCTCGTTGTGCTCCCTGAGGAGCCTTTCTCTTCCCCATCCTGGGGAGAAGGGATGCTCTCCAGCAAGCTTCTGTGCCTGTGCGGTCAGAAGTCCTCCTGGAGACAGCTGGGAGAATGCCTGCCACAGGCACAGAGCCACCAGCACACTGCGAGCTCCTCACCGGCCCACAGCTAATGGCCCAGAGTGCCCGAGCTCAGAGGGGCTTGGCCCTGCACGGCCCTGTGATGTCACGGCTGTCACGGCTGTGACATCACAGACAGAGCTGCAGGGGCTGGGGGGGCGGGGGCAGGGAGAGACCTCGCAGCCCGCTCGGTGCTGTGTTTGCCATTTGCGAGCAGGCGGTGTTGAAAACACAGCAGCGTTTCAGCTGGCGCTGGGCAGCGCTTGCAGAGCACCGAGGCCTCTCCTGCTTCTCGCTGTGTCCCCAAGCGAGCAGGCCGAGGCTGGGCGAGAGCCTGGGAGGGGACACAGCCGGGACGGCCAAGCCAGACTGAGCAGAGGGGTGCTGCGTGCCATGGAACGCCATGCTCCACAATAAAGCCTGGGCCTTTGGTCTTCCCGAAGTAGCCATTGCGTGGGGACTGGCTGGGCACGGCTCTGCTGTGGCCAACTCAGCGCTGCAGCTGAGAGAAAGGAGGGTGTTTGCTCAGAGCTTTGTAGTCGCCCAGCAGGCCAGGAAGGTTCCTGTGTGGCGGCACAAGGTGCCCTGGGGGCGCTGAGCATCTGGTGGGACAGCATGGGGCCACAGGCTGTGCTGAGCATTGCCCCCGCCTTCCCCCTGCCTGGGTAGGACCAGCCCTGCAGACAGGTGGTCTCATGGGGCAAGTAGGGCGGCTGGCTCTGCGTGACAAGGTGCGTGGTCTGCACGGGTTCTTTGGGCCACTCAGCCCCACTGGCATCATCACATCATCTTGGGTTTCTTCAGCTTCCAAAGTGGCTCCAGGCACATCGGCTCTTGCTAAGATGAGACAGCCTTCAGGGTCTTGCCAGGTCGTAACGGGAGCAGATGCCTGTAAGAAGATAAAGACAGAGCCCTGGTGTGCACTGTCTCCATACCTCGTGAGTGAAGAGAGGGAGAAGCTGCCAATGCAGAGGCCCTGGCCAGAAGACAGACATTGGAAAGCCTCTTGGCACATGTCCCTGCCGATGGTCCTTCACCCACCACGGTCCTTCCACCTGGACTCGATGTCTGTTCTTGCCCAGGTGCCTTTGCTGCTCCAGACACTCTCTCCCAGGGTACTGGTGTGCCGGGTTTCCATGTCCAGGTGATGGCAGTGGGGGCGCTGCCGAAGGGCGTCTGTGAAGAGAGGCTGTGGCTGCGTTGTTCCAGACATGGCCAGTCCCAGACGGCTCCAACAGACCCACCAGGGAACAGGGCTGAGCACATCCTGTACCTTCCCGGGGCAAGATGTACCCCACAGCTGAGTAGTGGGTCCGATCTTGTTTAACAGGACTCCTCCCACACCTGGACTACCATGTCCAGTTCTGGGCTTTGCTGTAGAAGACAAATGTGGAGCTACAGGACAGAGTGCAGTCTGGACTGAAGAAGCCAGTAAGACGGTGAAGACACTGGCATGTGTCCCAACCAAGGAATGGCTGAGTGAGCTGGGACTCTTCAGCCTGGAGAACAGAAGGTGTAGGGGAATTGTAGTAATGTTTTCAAATACCAAAAGGGAGGATGCAAAGAGGACAGAGCCAGGCCCAGTGACTGGACCAGAAGCCATGGGCACAAACTGCAATACTGGCGGTTCCCTCTGAACATCAGGAAGCACTTTTCCACTGTGAGGTTGACTGGGCAGTGGCAGAAGCAATTTTCTTCTCAGAAACGTGTTGTTATATCTTGCTTAGTTTTCAACTAACAGGAAATGAACTAAGGCCACTATTTCAAAACAGGGTGAAGTTTTATACTCCATCTTTAGGTCATACAAGTTTCTGAGTTGTTGTGGTAAAGAAGATATTTTGATTAGCATGCATGGGAATTTCTCTGTCATGAGCTCCCTTGCGTACCTCCTAGGTCAGTAACAAACGTTTATGAATTTCTGCAAGGCCCCTTTACATCTAACACTCCTTTTCACAGAAGCTACAGTCGCCCAGTAGGCCAGGAAGGTTCCTGTGTGGTGGCGCTGAGCATCTGGTGGGACAGCTTGGGGCCACAGGTTGTAATAAGCATGGCTTCTGCGTCAGGGACCATATTTTAAGTTGTCTCAAAGTTTGCTTGCTCCCACCTCCACGGCAAGCGCTGACATCACTCTCCAGGAGCCCACCAGTGACAAGCCATGGAGCCTGTGAGCCTGCCCAGCCACAAGACCTTTGCCTGGCTACAGGAGGCTGGGTGTGCAGGTCTCCTGACCGGCCACAGGCAATGAGAGACCTGCATGGCCAAGGACGGATCACCTGTCCCTGCCAAAGCGTGGGCGGTGCTGCAAATGGAGGATGGATAAGTTAGAAATGCCTTCTCACTGTTTCTGTCCCCTAGTCAAGACCAAGTAGCAATACGAACATGGTGAATACAAATCCCCTCAAATTATGACCAAGGAGTTTCCATACTCTGCAACGCAAGGAGCCAATCTAAAAAAGGATTTTAGTTGTTCACCAAAAGGTTCTGCGATGGGATAGGTTTGGAGGGTGTCATTGTCTGGGGAGAATCAGATCTTATGAAGGGAACAGGAAGCCGAGGGCTGCTGTGGGCCAGGAGTGTTCCCTACCACCGGTGACCACCGTGTGCCCTGGTCCCCAACTCAAAGAGCAGCCGCTTGGGCTGGAGGCCTTACCCCTTTCTAAAGGGGGCACCCCCTTGCCGTTGTGGTGTCAGACAACCAGTTAATAGAAAATGACAGAGGGCAGCATGTCAGCAAATGACATATGACCGGGAGCTTAAATTTAATCAAGAATCCCCAATGAGGACATGTCACGGAGGCACCCCATAGGTTAATTTAAGGGACAACAGGGTCCAAAACAACTTTTATTAAACTGGTGAGAAACAGAGTTTTAGCACTCCAAAGTGACTTAAATAAAGGTTCGGATATCAGTTGAGGAAAATTATTAAGGGGCAGCAACTAGTACAACAGGCGGTCCACAGTGTGCAGGCATGTGACTTCACCCAAAACAATGCCGGAGCCGGCCCTGAGTCCCGGAGAAGTACACACTTGCCTGAACACGGTGCGGGATTACTTTTAAAGAGATATACGTACTCGTAGTGAGTACAGGAAGTGTACACTCACAATTCTGCGACGGTTAATTTACTTACATGTGCAAACATGCACGGAATATTACATGTGCTTATGTGGAAGAACGGGGGGAAAATATACTCGCGATTGTGCGAGGAAATAATTTATACACGTGCTCGTATTGAGCACGGAAAGTTACATGTGCAAATGTGCACAGAAAGTACACGTGCTTGTATTAGGCACGGAAAGTAGGCGTGCAAATGTGAATGGAAAATTACACGTGCATATGTGCACGGAAGGAAAATACACCCGCGATTGTGCGAGGAAATAATTTTACACGTGCTCATATGGAGCACGGAAAGTTATACGTGCATATATGCACGGAAAGTATAAATATACTCGCAATTCTGCGAGAAGTTTTACTCACACTCGTGTCGGCAAGACAAGCGGAGTCGCAGTCCCAGGGAGCGGGAGGCTCTCGGCAGCAGCATCTTGCTCGTGCTCCGAGAGACCCGCGAATGGGCAGAGTCTCGACGAGAATCCCGTTTTTATGGCTTCTGATCAGATCTAACTGTAGGCATTCCAGAAGCTTCTCTGCACCCCCACACTGGCTGTGGGTGCCCCTGAAGCCTCCAAACATCTCCCACACTGGCCGCAGGTGCCCAGCGGCTCCCTGGCGCCTCGGCACTCCCTTCTCCTAATGGCCCTGGCCAGGGTGCTCTGGGGCCAAACAAAAGAAGCTGTTAGCCTCAAGTAGCAGAGAGAGAGGGAGAGGTGCCCACTCCTTCCATACTGAAGGACAGAGGGGGAGAGAGGGGGGTTTGCATTCTGCCACAGGACACTTGTTGACTCAGAGCAAATGATACCTCTCATACAGGACCTCCCGGACTTCGTGAAAACTTTTGGCATTCAGCTGCAAGGAAAAATACAGGTGATGTCCCCGAGCAAAAGGCACTAATGCTGCTGCATTAGAAGGAAATGTGACCCCCAATCGCAGATTCCCTGAAAAGAAAGGTTGGACATGGGGAGAAGGCGGCCCAAGAGTTAATGAATTGTGGCTGAAAGAATGGTCCGGTGCCCTCTGTTGAAGGTGACTCTAAAGCTATCAGATGAGCAGAGTGGCACCCCACTTCTGAAAAAGCAAAACCCCTAGAGAATAGCAACGGTACGGGATACTCGAAATATGAGGATACCCGGGCCCCAAGGGAGAAGCGCTATGTCCTCTGGAAGTAGGGTGTTTTAAAGGGGATCCCTCGGGAGGTGATTGACGCGTTACCCACTCTCAACCTGGAAAGCCTGGTGAAAGGCTGGGCCAAAATACTGGCCGGGTGGAAAAACCCACAATGCAAGGTGTACCTTAGGAGGGTGAAAGAAAATGGGCGGATAAAAGCTACACCCTTGCATAATCCTGGACCCTCCGCAGTGTGGCCGACCCAGCCTCCTGCTAGTAAAAGGTCTATACAATGGACAAGGCTATTTTGAAATCCCTACATCTTTTTGGCATGATGATGGGTTCTATTTGCAGGCCCCGATTGTTATGAAGTCACCATGTTTTCTGAAACTTCCTACTTAGCTGTGCATAAACTCTTTACAGTAATGTGCTTTGCACAGTCAGCCTTCTAACAGTGATCTAGTTCTGGTGTATAATATCTTGTATAATAGCGGTAGTTATAGCCTTCTTAATATTTTTAGAATGCAAATAAGGATATGAATTAGCTTGATAACCATGTAATTGTCCACCTGAATATACTTATTGCCATGTTAAATTGAAAGGTAAATGAGGGAAGCAATGTGGGAGGAGACCAGAGGTGCCCAAGCTTTCCCCACTGAGCTACACCCACGGAAGTAAGAAGAAGATCACACTGGTTTCCTGGCCTCTCATACTTAGCAGGTGTCACGGAGGTACCCCGAAGTTAGTTTAAGGGACAACAGGGTCCAAAACAACTTTTATTAAACTGGTGAGAATCAGGGTTTTAGCACTCCAAAGTGACTTAAATAAAGGTTTGGATATCAGTTGAGGAAAATTATTAAGGGGCAGCAACTAATACAACAGGCGGTCCACAGAGTGCATGCACGTGGCTTCACCCAAAACAATGCCGGAGCCATCCCTGAGTCCCAGAGAAGTAGACACTTGCCTAAACACGGTGTGGGATTATTTTAAAGAGATACACATACTTATACACGTGTCGGCAAGGCCAGCGGAGTCTCCATCCCGGGGAGGGGGGCTTTCGGCGGCAGCATCTTGCTTGTGCTCCGAGAGACCCCCAACAATGGGCGGAGTCTCAACGAGAATCCCGTTTTTTTATTGGCTGATCAGATCTGACTGTGGGCATTCTAGAAGCTTCTCTGCACCCCCACACTGGCTGTGGGTGCCCCTGAAGCCTCCAAACACCCCCCACACTGGCCGCGGGTGCCCAGCGGCTCACTGGCGCCTCGGCACTCCCTTCTCCTAATGGCCCTGGCCAGGGTGCTCTGGGGCCAAACAAAAGAAGCTGTCAGAAGAGAGAGGGAGATGTGCCTACTCCTTCCATACTGAAGGAGGGAGGGGGAAAGAGGGAGTGTGCATTCTGCCACAGCAGGGTGGCAGGGCTGACAGTGGAAGTGTTGGCTTTAGCTTTTGAAGTTTACGTCAGTCGGAGACGAATGGGTGTAGGTCCATACCCTTGCGTACTTGCTGTTGAAGATACAGGGCTGAACTGGGCAAGTCTGCCCTTGAAAAAGACAGATGTTTGTGTGTTCTGCGTTCAGCTGGGACCTGGCTGTGTTTTGGCATTTCGGGCTGGGGGAACGGTGGCTCTCTTAAAGACACGCAGAAGGCAGAAGCGGAGGGCTGTGCCTGGGGGCGCGCGTGGGCACAGGGAGCTGAGCCAGTATCGTCGCTCCGTGGCAGCTGGGCTGCTCAGACCTCCTTACACACCCCAGACACTCCTCAGGGGACCCACACATGGCTGCAGCCCATGTGGACCCCTACCAGACCCTGTCCCCAGGCCCAAGGTGCCATCTGAAGGAAATGGGCCAGTACTGTGGGCATCATGACCCTCAAATGCTGCCAGGCTGTCTGATGACTCCTACTTGGCATGAGATGGCGGGTTGCCCCTCACGCTGCAGGATTTTGTCAACGAACTGTGACAAGGAAAGGCTACAGGAGCATCACCTCCTTTTGCTTAGTTAGGAAGCATCCCTGAAGTGGAGGGAAAGTGGAAAGCCTGAGGAAGGCCTCAGCCTGCACAAGGCAGAACTTGGCAGCTTGGAGAGGGCCTCTGATATGACGTTGCTCTGCAGCAGACTAACAGCCACATCCCTCGGGCCTGTTTCTCCAGTTAACTCTTTAATAACTATTCAGGTAAGGTGTCCACATGTGTCTGGTGGACAGCACTTGCTCCCACGATCTTCCCATGCACCTGCACTCGATAAATGCAGGTGTATCCTCGTTTTCCCCAGTTGCTCCGTATGCCGAGCTTCAAAAGCTGGAAGGCTCTGGGGTTTCCGTTCTGCAACAAAACCGTGGCGAAAGGCAGCGTCACCCCTGGGGTGTAAAGAGTGAGCGCAGGCTGCGCGTGTCTTCTCTGCCAGCCCCTCCCCTGCTCCAGGAGCAGTTCCCATCCTGGCTGAGGCGGCAGCTCCCCCCTCCTTCCCTTCTCCCACCTGGGTGGCAAAGGACTCCGTGCCCCTGCACACCAAACAGCCGCCACAGGGAGTGTGGAGGGCAGCTGTGGAAAGCTGAGGCTCGCTGGCTGCGGGAAAGGGAGCGTGGGGAAAGTCCTGCTGCCAGGGCCCTCCCTGCCACCACCTGCGCAGCGGGTACAGCCGGGTACCCCTGGGGACCCACACAGCTGTGTGAGCAAGGGGGCCCTTGTTCTGCATTTGCTGCCCTGCTGGATGACACTCTTCCCCACAATCGCATCAATGTTTCTCTCGGCCTGGGCTCTTGCCCACACACACTCAATGCACCTGCAGAGGGAAGGTCTGGGTCGGTTCTTTCTGCACGTTGTAGGTGAAGGTCCCCAGCAGAGTTTCCTCTTTGCCTTCCTCAGCCAGTCCCTTGGAGATAATGCAAGAGGAGCAGGTCAGGCTGAAGGCGTCCACGAGGAAAGGCTCATGCCAGATCTGGGCCCGTGATCCCCACTCAGCCCCTTCAGCTCCAGCACAGTTGGGTGCAGGATGCGGTGGGGCTGAGTCTCCCCCTTGGCTGTTGCTCAAAGGCCTGGGGGTGCTGGGCCAAAACACGCTGAGCAAGCCTTAGGAGCGGTGACACCCCCCCGGTGTGTCCCTTGTAATGTCCCCTCAGGGAACAGCAGTGCTTGGGAGCACACCAATCTTGGCAGAGGCGCAGAGAGGACCAAGTGCCCCTTACAGCTTTTCCCCGTGGCCCAGTCCCAGCCCGCAGTGCCCGGCAGAGACTTACAGAGACCGTGAAATCTCGGGGGGCACTGCTGACAGTGCCCAGCGGAGAGGCTGCCTTTGAGGTGTGCTGGATGGTGACGGTCGTCGGTTGTATTTGCATGGGCAACCGGATCAGCACCTCGCTCTGAGACCCTTGGAAAGGCCAGCAGTATCCTGGGGATGTATCCGACTGAAAGCAGAGGCCAAGAGCCATGAACGTGAGGCCATGATGGGCCCCGCTGGGCTCCCGTGCAGCCAGAAGCACAGACGGCACTGCGCCCGTGGGCTGGGCTTGTGCTCAAAATGAGCGGTGTGCTGGGAAGTGTGCAGAAGTGCCCGGCTCTCTTCCAGGTGTGGGACAGAGGAAAAAATCCAGCCAGTGGGAAACAGCGATGCCCCGCACCGGAGCCAGCGTTTCAGAGAAAGCCCTCTCTTTGGCCCACAGCTCTGCAGCCGCCCCCCACTCTCCAGTGTGCCATCAGGAGAGGGAAAATCCGAGCTGTGTCAGGGAAATGGGGTGCCAAAGCAGAAGCTCCTTCAGTTCAGCCAGCAGTGACCAGGGATGATGGACAGGAAGGTCAGCTCAGCTCAGCTCAGCTCAGCTCAGCTCAGCTCAGCTCAGCCCTTTTCTGAGGATAACTGCCCTGTTTTTGCGAGCCAAGTCCCATGTGAATCCTCATGTGTCAGGCACCAGAGCAGTGCCGTGGTCTTGAGGAACTCCACTGGCCTGAGGGGAGATGCCCCAGGGCTTGTCCCCAACTTTGTGAGGGACAAGAGAGGCAGTACTGACGGTTTCTGCTACTCTACCTGCACAAAGGTAGCCAGCTCGGGTGGATCATACAGGAACCAGAAGACACTGCTGAACCCTGTGCAGCTGCTGGACGATCTCTGCAGGTCAATGGCAGCCCCTAAGGGGAGAAGGGAGCAGCCTCAGGCTTGGAGGACCTGCTGGCTGCAGGCTATTTCTGAGGCTGCCTGCCAGCCCCGCACACAGCCTCACACCCTGGCAATGGGATGCAGCAAACAGAAGGAGATCCCCATGCTGGGTGACGACAGCCTGTCTCCCAGCCACACAAAGAGAAGGGCTGTGGGTGCTGGGAGGCTGCAAGCTCCCATGGGAAGGGCAGCAGACCCAAGGCAAGGCCCCGCTGTGTGGACAGCAAAGGATGACCCGGCCACTGATTTTCATTCCCCAGGAAGGCTGCGTAGGGCACGGCCGGGGCCCCAGCGAGACCTCTGGTGGCAATTTCTGGTGTGAGCCCAAGGGAGCCTCTCAGCCACAGTCGTGCTCTTGGGCTCTGTGGATTTGTGCCGCCTCCCTCTGCCCCAGAGAGCAGAGTGTGCAGCACAGCCTGCTTTATGGAGCGCTAAGCACGACGAGCCCAGTGCCGTGACAGCCCTACCCCTGTCCGTTCGTCTGTACCTGCACTTTTCAGAGCCCAGTCAGACAACTGCGTGGTTGCAGACATTGCATCTCTCATTTGCTGAACTTCCTGGGAAAGAAAGACAGAAAGAAGCAGGGGAAGCAACCACATGAGACCTGGGCAGGAGAAAGAGCTTTATAGCGGAGAAGCTCAAGCAGCATCCCCTGGCGAGGGATGGAGGTGTGGGCTGGGCAGGAAAAGCCCATCAACTGGCCCAGGAAGCACCTTGTGCAGGGCCCTACTGGACCCAGCCCTCCTTCCCAAAGTGCAGGATCACCTTCATCGTAGTGCTGATCTCTGCAGCCAGGCGCACCAGCTCATCTCTCAGCTGTTTCACCTCTTGGGATTGTTCTCCACCCTCAGCCATCGTGTTCCTGCATTCACCAGGAAGGAGAGCAGATCTTGTCAGAGAGCGGCTCAGCTCTTCCCAGAGCCTCCAAGCTCAGCAGGAGCGGAGACAGAGGTGCTCAAGCCACCTTCTTTCTTTTTCGCAGGCTTGCAAATGCTTCGCTTCCCCTCCCGGTTTAGCAAAAGGCCCAGGCAGGAGCGAAAGGCACGAGCCCTGGGTGCTGTACAAGTGAGCGCAAATAGCACAGGCTCATCTGCCATTACCCCTCTAAACGTGCTGCGCGTCAGGAGAGGAGAGGGCTCTTACCGCAGGGAAAGCAGGTCGGCGGCAGGCTGCCCCAGCAGCACCTGAAAGGGAAAGGTTCTCCATTTGAGTGCCAGAGCTGCTGGAGCTTTCCAGAGCTGGCGGCTCTAGGAAGGCGAGGCAGAAACCGCTGCTGATTCCCTGGGTCACTGCCTAGAACCGCAGGGCTCCTCTGTGGGGCTTGCCTGTCCCACAACAACAGTCACCGACCTGCGGCACGTCCTGTGTCCACAGCCTCACCATGAGCATCAAGCTCCCGCAGCAAACACCAGCTGGAATTCAGATCCCCAAGAGAGTTATTTCATTAGGCTGTCCAATGATCCCTGGAGTCCCAGAGTCTCCTCCCACCTCAGGGTAGCAGGAGGCTGGCTGAGGACATGGGGGAAAGGGTGCAGAGCTTGCAGTTCCAAGTGGGGACCCTCTCCTTGGTTTCAGGGCACACTTGGCGTCCCACAGCTACAGCCCATTTTCCCTCTCTTCTCTGTGTGTAGTGGGCACCTTGGGAGCTCCTGAGCTGCAGACATGGGAGGCTGCAGGGGCCCCACCAGCACCTCTCTCTCACGCTGAAGCTCCTGCTCTGTGCCTCTGCCACTGCGCTGGCAGCAGGCAAACGCTCACCTAGAGCGCCTGTGAGCATCAAGATGAGGATCGTGAAGAGCCTCTTCTTTTTCAAGGCGATGATCTCTTTCCTGCATAGAAGAGGGAACCTGGTGTTAGCAGCGCTCAAGAGGAGTGCCCTGCACATGGGGGATTTTCTCTTAGCAGCTGAGGAGCAGCGATGTGGGAGGAGCCAGGGTCTCCTGGTGGGGACCGCTGCCAGCCTCCCCTCGCTCGCCTTGACCCACTGGCACCCTTCGTCTGTGTGTCCATACTGGACACGCATTGTACTCACACGGTGGAGATTCCGGGGCTGAGGCGTCTCTGGAGGGAGACCACAGCCATCACCAGACTGAGGACCAAGCCTGGGCAAAGAAAGCAGAGAGAAGTCTGAGGACTCTTCTGGAGGACGCTGGTCCAGCACGTGCCAGATCCCTGCAGGGAGGTGGGCGCTAGGCCTATGGCCTCGCTCCCTGGGGCAGGGCCAGGGCCGTGGTTATGCCCCATCGAGTGGGGCAGCTGCGTGTCACCCTGGCCCAGGGCGGGTGGAGGGCCGAGCAAGGTCCCCTTGCAGGCAGGGCACTGACAGTGGGCCTGGAGAAGCGGGATGGCACGAGTCCTGGGTTACTCCACAGTTTCTAGAGCATCCCAGAAAGACACGGACGTGACGGCCAGCTCTGTCATCGTCACACAGCCGAGGTGGCCCCAGGCCTCCTTCGGGGCAGGAGGACGCTGGTTCTGCAGGGCTGTCGGGCCCGGCCGAGCCAGGCAGGCTTGGTGCAAAGATGGGGTGACAGGCAGCGCCGAACTTGCCTTCCTTTACGGCAGCACCGCGGCGCGCAGGCCCTCGCCGTCTGGTGCCCGGGCTCCTCCTGCCTCCTCGCCTCACCAGGGCGGCCCGTTGTGCTCCCTGAGGAGCCTTTCTCTTCCCCATCCTGGGGAGAAGGGATGCTCTCCAGCAAGCTTCTGTGCCTGTGCGGTCAGAAGTCCTCCTGGAGACAGCTGGGAGAATGCCTGCCACAGGCACAGAGCCACCAGCACACTGCGAGCTCCTCACCAGCCCACAGCTAATGGCCCAGAGTGCCCGAGCTCAGAGGGGCTTGGCCCTGCACGGCCCTGTGATGTCACGGCTGTCACGGCTGTGACATCACAGACAGAGCTGCAGGGGCTGGGGGGGCGGGGGCAGGGAGAGACCTCGCAGCCCGCTCGGTGCTGTGTTTGCCATTTGCGAGCAGGCGGTGTTGAAAACACAGCAGCGTTTCAGCTGGCGCTGGGCAGCGCTTGCAGAGCACCGAGGCCTCTCCTGTTTCTCGCTGTGTCCCCAGGCGAGCAGGCCGAGGCTGGGCGAGAGCCTGGGAGGGGACACAGCCGGGACGGCCAAGCCAGACTGAGCAGAGGGGTGCTGCGTGCCATGGAACGCCATGCTCCACAATAAAGCCTGGGCCTTTGGTCTTTCCGAAGTAGCCATTGCGTGGGGACTGGCTGGGCATGGCTCTGCTGTGGCCAACTCAGCGCTGCAGCTGAGAGAAAGGAGGGTGTTTGCTGAGAGCTTTGTAGTCGCCCAGCAGGCCAGGAAGGTTCCTGTGTGGCGGCACAAGGTGCCCTGGGGGCGCTGAGCATCTGGTGGGACAGCATGGGGCCACAGGCTGTGCTGAGCATTGCCCCGACTTCCCCCTGCCTGGGTAGGGCCAGCCCTGCAGACAGGTGGTCTCATGGGGCAAGTAGGGCGGCTGGCTCTGCGTGACAAGGTGCGTGGTCTGCACGGGTTCTTTGGGCCACTCAGCCCCACTGGCATCATCACATCATCTTGGGTTTCTTCAGCTTCCAAAGTGGCTCCAGGCACATCGGCTCTTTCTAAGATGAGCCAGCCTTCAGGGTCTTGGCCTGGTCTGGCCAGGTCGTAAGGGGAGTAGATGCCTCTAAGAGTGTAAGCAGGGGAGCAACAAGCTAGGCCAACTCAATGTGAGTGATAACGCATTGTTCAACTTTATTGCCGTTAACGACACCTATTTGTACAGGTTACAGTAATTATGCATACTTGTCACCTGCTGATTGGCTTAAGTCCAAAGGTTACATTTGCCTTGACCCTCCTACCTGTGGCGAGCTGGCCGCCTGAGTTTCGCGCCTTTTCGACTCCCCCCTCCCTGCAGTTGTTTACAAGACTTGCCAAGGTCACAGTGTCCTTGCTGTTCCCTCATGATCAGCACTCTCTGCTGAGGCCTATTGAGGCACTGAGGCCTAGTCATGCTAAGCTCCTAAAACATGTCAAACTATTAACTTTTCAGAACGCAACTCTTATTAGAACAAACATTAGAACACAACTCTTATTAGAATAAACTCTTATTAGAACAGACTCTGATCGTGCAACTGCTCCATGGATTCATGTCCTTTATCTTTAAGCCACTCCCTAACAACTCCCCCTCTTTCTTTTTATACGAGCAGAGTTTGTCCCAATGTTCGCTCAAACATTCTTTTAATACAAGATAAGGCACAACTTAGACACAAAAGTCCAATAACTACAACAATCAGAATAACTAACAAACCTTGCAAGCAGCCTTTGATCCATCCTCCCAGTCCCAGCCACTTTGTGAGGCCTTCCAGGCCAAACAGCCCTACATCTTCTTTGATTTTCTGTGAGTGATCTATTAACTGCTTAATTTCTTTGTGAATTGATCGTGACTTATCTTCTAGATCCATACAGCACATACCATCAAAGTCCTTACATCCATGGCCATGGGCTAGGAGCAAAAAATCAATGGCCATCCGATTTTGTAACACGGCATGTTGCACACTACTCATGCTCTCTGCTAAATCTGAAAGCACTCTACTGGTAAGGCTGGCTTGTTTCACCACCCAACAAGATAACGTCTCTAAGTTTCTATGTGCTCGGGCGGCAGCAACACCTGGGGTAAAAAATGACACAAATATTATCTCCCATTTATTCCAGAGCCGTACGTTGTCATCACAGGTGTTATCAAGGGTTTCTGTAATGTCCCTTTTCCACCTTACAGGATTAGATCTATTCGAGTGATGGTGTGGCAAAGCTAGGCTAAGTTGACCAATCGTGCATGGACCTCCCATCATTCGGACTGGCATACCATTCCAGGCATGGTTGCCACAAGTAAGAAACCACCCCGCAGGTAGACGTTTAGGGAAATGGGAGACACCAACTGGGTGACTCTTATGCAGAACCTTTTGGCACCATTGGCCCTCCCATTGTGTCTCATTACCTATTGGGGAGACTGGGGTCACGGTAAGATTGCAGGGCCAACTCCCTACTGCGCAGGTGGCTTTCAAGCTGTTGAAAAATATGCAGTAGGAAGCATTTAGGGAGTCTACCAATTCAAGTTCTTGTGGATCAGGACCATGAGGAAGCTTCTGCCAGTTTGGAGGCTGACTGAGAAAGTCCTTGAGCCCACTCCATCCTAGAGGGGGACGGTGATATTTCTCCTGCTTCTCAGAGAGCGATTGATTAAATAGGCTATAGAAACTGTCATTCAACGGCACTCCGATAAGACATGTAACAAAGGGTGCACTTGGCGTTGCCAAGCTTGCACAGAAGGTAG
Source organism: Nesoenas mayeri (assembly GCF_963082525.1). Taxonomy (NCBI): domain Eukaryota; kingdom Metazoa; phylum Chordata; class Aves; order Columbiformes; family Columbidae; genus Nesoenas; species Nesoenas mayeri. The sequence continues at coordinate 16,213,264 of NC_137542.1, read as the reverse complement.
TAGTATTTGCGGCTCTCCCAAGGGTTACCCAAACATTTTCCCGAGGATCGAACAATGACCTACTTACAAACCCGGTAACTATATAGAAATTTAACATTACAGACAGAGGTCGCCACATCTTTCTCTGACGGACTATGTGGGTTCTTCACCCTCAGATGTTTTCGGTGGTTGGCTGTTCAAAACTGCCTTAGTCCATCTAGCCAGAATCCACTGCGGGCCTGAGGATGTAAGCACACACATATAACCTTTGCCAATAAACTGTACTTCGGCAGGCCCTTCCCATTTCCCTGTTGACAAATCTCGATAATAAACTTTCATGCCTTGCGGTTTACTAGTGTTAAGGACCCCAGAGTGGCACTTCGCAGGCACTACCTCAGAGTCCCCAGATATACACAGGTAGTTCATTACAAACAAGGTCTTAGAGACTCCTTCCTGTATGTCTCTAACATCGCAAAATTTCTGCAAATACCTCTTTATAGTCTGATTAGACCTCTCCACAATAGCTTGACCCATTGGAGAGTAAGGAATACCAGTGATATGTGAATCCCCCCACATCTGACAGAATTTCCTCATTTTTTCACTGGTATACGCTGGACCATTGTCTGTCTTCAATTTTTGGGGCACTCCCATTACTGCAAAACAGCTCGCCAAGTGTCGGATTACATGTATTGCTTTTTCACCGGTCTGAGGAGTTGCCCATACAAAAGGGCTATATGTATCTGTAGTGACATGCAGGTACTTAAGTCGATCAAACTCCGGCACATGAGTGACGTCCATTTGCCAAAGCTCACATGGGCCTAGACCGCGAGGATTCACCCCAAAGCCTAGACCTGGTCCATGATGACTACATTCAGGACATGCTCTTACAATCCCTTTTGCTTCTTCCGTAGTGATATTAAACTGTTTTCTCAGTCCCTTAGCATTCTAGTGAAAGGCATTGTGGGCTTCTCGAGCCTTGACAAAATCACTTATGGGAACGCTAAGCGTCACTAGTCGGTCTGCTCTCTGGTTTCCTTCACCCAGACCCTGAGACCACATGTGGCTCCTTATGTGGATGACTGCATACGGTTTCCGACGTTGTTGGAGGGCAGATTGAAGTTGACGAAAGAGCTCATTCAAGCGAAGATTTTTGGAATCTTTAATTCTAGCATCTTCTATCCTGTATAGCACTCCAGCAACACACAATGAGTCTGTTACTACATTAAGACTCTGATCATGCCATCAGAGGACAGCCCAGACGACGGCGGCTAACTCCAGTGTTTGTAATGAGTCTCCTGGCACGGCCGACAAAATATGGTGGTGCGATACTCCATCCTCCATCCAAGTAACTGCTGCACGCTTTGATTTCTTTCCGGTGTCTGTGAAGGCTGTAACTGCATCCGGTAAGGGTGTCTCACTTCTTTTTGGTGGCATGATCCACTCATTTTGGCTAATCCATTGCAACACTGGTGACTTTACTGAGTCCACTGCAATCTCTTGTGCAGTAGAGAGCAGACTAATTTATAAGTCCTCGGATTTTTGAATACGCCATTCTAGCATGTCCTTTTTTATAGGTAATCTGATAATTCCTGGTTCAGCTCCTGTGATCTGTAAAATACGTGTTTTGCCTTTTCGAATCAGTTCCGCTAAATTTTCCAATTTCTGCTGGATAGATTTCTGCGGTTGCAGTTTTGTGTATAGCCATTCTAGGACACGGACTCTCTCTCCCCTTTTCTTTTTGCATTGTGTCAATGCACCAATGAGCTGAGAAGGTCCATTGAGGATGGTTAAGTCCACTGGTAACTCAGAGTCTCGACGATCAACCCAGCGCTGAGTAATCTGGTTAGCAATTTGCTGCAGAGTCAGCTGCTGTTCAGTTGGTAAGTGCACAGGTCCAGCTGGATCCACGCCATGGAGCAGAGGTCGAAGGATTTTGAGATCATCATTCGAAATCCCCACCACTGGGCGCAGCCATTGTAAATCACCCATAAGTTTTTGAGCGTCATGCAATGTCCGGATATCAGTTTTTATTTGCAATTTTTGTGGTCGAACCTGAGATTCAGAGATTTGCCACCCAAGATATGTCCACGGGGCTGATGACTAGATTTTCTCAGATGCAATGACTAGTCCTTCTTGCTGTAACGTCTGGGATAAAAACAGCTGTTGCTGATCTGTGAAAGGATCCCTAGGGCTATTAAAATATCGTCCATATAGTGATAAATGACTGCTTCAGGCCAAGCAGATCGCACAGGGCGCAGAGCATTATCAACAAAAAGCTGGACATAGCGTTGGACTGTTTTTCATTCCTTGCGGGAGAACCACCCATTCAAATCGTTGTGCAGGTGCTTCTCTGTTTATGGATGGCAACGTGAACACGAAACGCTGGGTATCATTTGGATGCAAGCTGATCGTGAAAAAACCGTCCTTGAGGTCCACGATTAGAAGATGCCAGTGTTCAGGTAGCATGGCTGGGTTGGGTAGTCCAGGTTGCAATGCTCCCATGGCCTGCATCTGGGCGTTTACAGCACGGAGATCATGCAGTAAGCGAAATTTCCCAGACTTTTTCTGGATAACAAATATGGGCGTGTTCCAGGGGCTAGTAGATAACTGGAGGTGGTCTTGTGTTAGCTGTTCTTTTACAAGCTGATGTGCTGCTTCAAGGCTTTCCTTCTTCAACGGCCACTGCTCGACCCAAACTGGCTTATCAGTTAACCAACGAAGTGGGATCTGGAAAGCCCATGTTGCAGTGACCGCTGCTAAAAAGGTCGACTGGTGGTAAGAATGACACCTAATTGGTCTAGCACATCACGACCAATCAGTCTGTTGACTCCTTGAGGCAGAGCCATCACTGTAATATAAGTAGACGCAGTCCTTCCCTCAATAACAACTGTATGTGATCTTTACTGCGCAAAACCAAAGAATGACCGCCAACTCCTTCAACCCCCCTGGCCATAGGTGACAATGGCCAGTGACAAGGCCAGCAGTTGTTATCAATAATGGTGAGATCGGCCCCAGTGTCCAATAATACCTCCAAATTAATTTGTTCGCCTCCCACACCCAGGGTGGCTGTAGTCACTGGTCGGCGATTCATAGCCATGGTCAGCATAACGAGACCTCCTGTAGATCCAAACCCAGCTGTTCCTCTATCTGCAGCTGATAAGGCCTCCATGTCCTCAGTCAGGTGAGGGAGAGGAACTAGCTGGGCAATCTTGCTCCCCATTGGGATATGCACTGGTGGAAATAGTGTTTGAACAACTATGGATATTGTTCCTTTAAAGTCCGCATCAATTATCCCTGGTAGAATGAAAAGTCCCTTTATTCCACTGGATGAACGTCCGATTAGCAGTGCGCCTTGTGGTTTTCCATTAATTAATACTGGTCCCAGAGTGCACGTTGGGACCTTTTGTGGGCGCTGATCTATTAGTGTCACGTCTACTGCTGTTGCCAGGTCCAGGCCGAGGCTCTCTTTTGTGGCTGGGCGCAAGGTGCTGGCAGGAATGGGCTGGAGCTGGGAGCTGGTGTTTGGTGTTGCTGCGGAATCGAGGGCGTGGTCCCATCCAGCTGAACGGGAGCCGCCACTGTTGTCATCGCGTGGCGGCTCATTGCGCTCGCTTGCACGTTTCCCGACCGCCTGCAGGCTATGGTGTTATGATTGTTCATTCTGCAGTTCTCGCACCAAACTTGCCGGACATGGCACTCTCTACGGGTGTGTCCTTCTTCTCCGCAACGAAAGCATTTGTTCCCTTGGCGCAAGGGAGATCGGGGTTGCCTCTCAGTCTGGCGCAAGGGGGCGAGGTCTGCAAAGGCTTGCTGCTGGGCCTGTATCAAGTCTTTCCCTAGCTCCCTCACTGCCTCCACTAGCATCGCCTGTGGCCCTACTGGCACCCTACTCATGCGATCTAGCATCTGTTCTATTGTTGCATCCCCTGGCAATGTTAGTATTATGGCTTTCGTGGCCTGATTGGTATTCTCTAAAACACACTGCCTTAATAATGCTGGTTTCATCCACTCCTGTACGTCTGCCTGTTCTATAGCTGCAGTTACGCGGTCAATAAATTGCGGAAATGGCTCCTCTCTGCCCTGCTTTGTAGCCATGTATGACGGCGAGGGGGAGGAGGTCTTTATCGCACCTATTGCTAATCGAGCATGGCTTCCAGACAAATGTCCAGCCCTAATTGAAGTTGGGCGTCAATAGTAAGAAACCTCCCCGTCCCCGTTAATTGTTCAGCGGTAACTCGATAAAGGGGATCATTTGGATTTCTAGGGTGGTGTGCTGATATTTCACAATAGCGCTGCCAATGCACTTGCCAGAGCAGTAATTGAGACTGGGTCATGATCATCCGCATGATGACCTTAATATCTTCCTGACATAGGAGGGTTCCCCCCCCAGATATAGTTTAGTAATTGTTTTGTGAGTTCCCCATGCAACCCAGACTCATTCACTGTGCTGCGCAGCTGAGACAACAGCTTCCAGCTCAAAGGGCTATAAGAAGAGCTGTCATCATCAGCTGTGTCAAAGCGAACAGGAGAAGCCTGGGCGCTAGTGAGGTCCCCAATGATATCATACTGTTCATTTTCGGCCGCTTGTTTCATTATTGCTCCCCAATTAATCCGTTTCACTCTGGCCCGCCTTCGTGGCTCCGGCAGCTTCATTGCGGCACCCGTAGGCTCGCTTGCCTCCTCCCCTTCCGGTGGCAGAGGGTGGCGGGGGGCGCGGCCACGAAAGGATTGATGGGGGGCGTGGCCACGGAATGATTGACGGGGGGTGCAGCCACGGCGGGATTGATGGGAGGAGCGGCCGCGGAGGGACTTGGGGGGAGCGCGGTCGCGGAGGGACTTGGGGGGAAGCTTCCAGAATCAGCAACTTCGGCTTTTACTTTTTTAGTTACGGTAACTGGCATACCTCTAGGGGGAAGTGGGACGCGGTCATTCCCAAACAACATATCATTGGCTGGTGGTGCCCCTGTCGGTATGCCTCCTTGTCCCCCCAATCGCTCCGTCGCGACCGCGGCTAAACTCTTTTCTAACTGGTAGCACTTTATATTGTTCACAACTTCCTGCCATGGTTTCATTAATGGCTGCACTGCCTTATCATCATCTATAACCATATCCCATAACACCTCCCCTAGTTTTCGCCATTCACTAACATCAAAAAGAGAATCCGGATTCTGAAAACAACCCTTAACCTTACCTAACGTTACTAATTCCGCCAAATGCTTGAAACAGCTTACTCCCCGCTTTTCTAAAAAGCGCTGTAATAAATCTAGGGCTACCGCGAGATCCATATTGCCGGCACTTATATCTATATATACGAAATATACTCTTACCCTATAATTATCGCTGATGCCTCCCCGATTCTGGCATCAGGTCCTGGTGCCTCCCTGATTCTGGCACCAGTTGCAGCCCTTTGTGGTAGCCCCTGCAGACGTCGAACCCCTTTCGGACGGCTCAGGCCTTCGGAACGACACGCCGCGTGACCAGCGTTCGGCCGCTCTTGACCCCCCGGTTGCTGCGGTACCGGTGCTTCTCTGCGTCCACCACTCGTGTAATAATAGTTGTCTCCGTTTATGTCGAATTAAGTCCCTTTTTGTCGAGGGTGTCCCTGTTCGGGCGCCAGTTGCGAGCGGCAGAGGAACAAGCTAGGCCGACTCAATGTGAGTGATAACGCATTGTTCAACTTTATTGCCGTTAACGACACCTATTTATACAGGTTACAGTAATTATGCATACTTGTCACCTGCTGATTGGCTTAAGTCCAAAGGTTACATTTGCCTTGACCCTCCTACCTGTGGCGAGCTGGCCGCCTGAGTTTCGCGCCTTTTCGACTCCCCCCTCCCTGCAGTTGTTTACAAGACTTGCCAAGGTCACAGTGTCCTTGCTGTTCCCTCATGATCAGCACTCTCTGCTGAGGCCTATTGAGGCGCTGAGGCCTAGTCATGCTAAGCTCCTAAAACATGTCAAACCATTAACTTATCAACGCAACTCTTATTAAAACAAACATTAGAACACAACTCTTATTAGAATAAACTCTTATTGGAACAAACTCTGATCGTGCAACAGCTCCATGGATTCATGATCGTTATCTTTAAGCCACTCCCTAACATAAGAGGATAAAGACAGAGCCCTGGTGGGCACTGTCTCCATACCTCGTGAGTGAAGAGAGGGAGAAGCTGCCAATGCAGAGGCCCTGGCCAGAAGACAGGCATTGGAAAGCCTCTTGGCACATGTCCCTGCCGATGGTCCTTCACCCACCACGGTCCTTCCACCTGGACTCGATGTCTGTTCTTGCCCAGGTGCCTTTGCTGCTCCAGACACCCTCTCCCAGGGTACTGGTGTGCCGGGTTTCCATGTCCAGGTGATGGCAGTGGGGGCGCTGCCGAAAGGCGTCTGTGAAGAGAGGCTGTGGCTGCGTTGTTCCAGACATGGCCAGTCCCAGACGGCTCCAACAGACCCACCAGGGAGCAGGGCTGAGCACATCCTGTACCTTCCTGGGGCAAGATGTACCGCACAGCTGAGTAGTGGGTCCGGTCTTGTTTAACAGGACTCCTCCCACAGCTGGACTACCATGTCCAGTTCTGGGCTTTGCTGTAGAAGACAGATGTGGAGCTACAGGACAGAGTGCAGTCTGGACTGAAGAAGTCAGTAAGACGGTGAAGACACTGGCATGTGTCCCAACCAAGGAATGGCTGAGTGAGCTGGGACTCTTCAGCCTGGAGAACAGAAGGTGTAGGGGAATTGTAGTAATGTTTTCAAATACCAAAAGGGACGATGCAAAGAGGACAGAGCCAGGCCCAGTGACTGGACCAGAAGCCATGGGCACAAACTGCAATACTGGCGGTTCCCTCTGAACATCAGGAAGCACTTTTCCACTGTGAGGTTGACTGGGCAGTGGCAGAAGCAATTTTCTTCTCAGAAACGTGTTGTTATATCTTGCTTAGTTTTCAACTAACAGGAAATGAACTAAGGCCACTATTTCAAAACAGGGTGAAGTTTTATACCCCATCTTTAGGTCATACAAGTTTCTGAGTTGTTGTGGTAAAGAAGATATTCTAATTAGCATACATGGGAATTTCTCTGTCATGAGCTCCCTTGTGTACCTCCTAGGTCAGTAACAAACGTTTATGAATTTCTGCAAGGCCCCTTTACATCTAACACTCCTTTTCACAGAAGCTACAGTCGCCCAGTAGGCCAGGAAGGTTCCTGTGTGGTGGCGCTGAGCATCTGGTGGGACAGCATGGGGCCACAGGTTGTAGTAAGCATGGCTTCTGCGTCAGGGACCATCTTTTAAGTTGTCTCAGAGTTTGCTTGCCCCCACCTCCACCGCAAGCGCTGACATCACTCTCCAGGAGCCCACCAGTGACAAGCCGTGGAGCCTGTGAGCCTGCCCAGTCACAAGACCTTTGCCTGGCTACAGGGGGCTGGGTGTGCAGGTCTCCTGACCGGCCACAGGCAATGAGAGACCTGCATGGCCAAGGACGGATCACCTGTCCCTGCCAAAGCGTGGGCGGTGCTGCAAATGGAGGATGGATAAGTTAGAAATGCCTCTTCACCGTTTCTGTCTCCTAGTCAAGACCAAGTAGCAATATGAACATGGTGAATACAAATCCCCTCAAATTATGACCAAGGAGTTTCCATACTCTGCAACGCAAGGAGCCAATCTAAAAAAGGATTTTAGTTGTTCACCAAAAGATTCTGCGACGGGATAGGTTTGGAGGGTGTCATTGTCTGGGGAGGATCAGATCTTATGAAGGGAACAGGAAGCCGAGGGCTGCTGTGGGCCAGGAGTGTTCCCTACCACCGGTGACCACCATGTGCCCTGGTCCCCAACTCAAAGAGCAGCCGCTTGGGCTGGAGGCCTTACGCCTTTCTAAAGGGGGCACCCCCTTGCCGTTGTGGTGTCAGACAACCAGTTAATAGAAAATGACAGAGGGCAGCATGTCAGCAAATGACATATGACCGGGAGCTTAAATTTAATCAAGAATCCCCAATGAGGACATGTCACGGAGGCACCCCATAGGTTAATTTAAGGGACAACAGGGTCCAAAACAACTTTTATTAAACTGGTGAGAAACAGCGTTTTAGCACTCCAAAGTGACTGCAGTTGAGGAAAATTATTAAGGGGCAGCAACTAATACAACAGGCGGTCCACAGTGTGCAGGCATGTGACTTCACCCAAAACAAGGCCGGAGCCATCCCTGAGTCCCGGAGAAGTACACACTTGCCTGAACACGGTGTGGGATTACTTTTAAAGAGATACACGTAGTCGTAGTGAGTACGGGAAGTGTACACTCGCGATTCTGTGAGGGTAAATTTATAATACACTCGCAATCCTGCGATGGTTAATTTACTTGCATGTGCAAACATGCACGGAATATTACATGTGCTTATGTGGAAGAACGGGGGGAAAATACACTCGCGATTGTGCGAGGAAATAATTTATACACGTGCTCGTATTGAGCACGGAAAGTTATGCGTGCAAATGTGCACAGAAAGTACACGTGCTTGTATTAAGCACGGAAAGTACGTGTGCAAATGTGCACGGAAAGTTACACGTGCATATGTGCACGGAAGGAAAATACACCTGCGATTGTGCGAGGAAATAATTTTACACGTGCTCAAATGGAGCACGGAAAGTTACACGTGCATAAGTGCACGGAAAGTATAAATACACTCGCAATCCTGCGAGAAGTTTTACTCACACCCGTGTTGGCAAGACAAGCGGAGTCTCCATCCCGGGGAGGGGGGCTCTCGGCGGCAGCATCTTGCTCGTGCTCCAAGAGACCCGCGAATGGGCGGAGTCTCAACGAGAATCCCGTTTTTTTATTGGCTGATCAGATCTGACTGTAGGCATTCTAGAAGCTTCTCTGCACCCCCACACTGGCTGTGGGTGCCCCTGAAGCCTCCAAAAACCCCCCACACTGACCGCAGGTGCCCAGCGGATCACTGGCGCCTCGGCACTCCCTTCTCCTAATGGCCCTGGCCAGGGTGCTCTGGGGCCAAACAAAAGAAGCTGTCAGTAGAGAGAGGGAGATGTGCCTACTCCTTCCATACTGAAGGAGGGAGGGGGAGGGGTTTGCTTTCTGCCACAGCAGGGTAGCAGGGCTGACAGTGGAAGTGTTGGCTTTAGCTTTTGAAGTTTACGTCAGTCGGAGACGAATGGGTGTAGGTCCGTACTCTTGCGTACTTGCTGTTGAAGATACAGGGCTGAACTGGGCAAGTCTGCCCTTGAAAAAGACAGATGTTTGTGTGTTCTGCGTTCAGCTGGGACCTGGCTGTGTTTTGGCATTTCGGGCTGGGGGAACGGTGGCTCTCTTAAAGACACGCAGAAGGCAGAAGCGGAGGGCTGTGCCTGGGGGCGCGCGTGGGCACAGGGAGCTGAGCCAGTATCGTCGCTCCGCGGCAGCTGGGCTGCTCAGACCTCCTTACACACCCCAGACACTCCTCAGGGGACCCACACATGGCTGCAGCCCATGTGGACCCCTACCAGGCCCTGTCCCCAGGCCCAAGGTGCCATCTGAAGGAAATGGGCCAGTACTGTGGGCATCATGACCCTCAAATGCTGCCAGGCTGTCTGATGACTCCTACTTGGCATGAGATGGCGGGTTTCACCTCACGCTGCAGGATTTTGTCAAGGAACTGTGACAAGGAAAGGCTACAGGAGCATCACCTCCTTTTGCTTAGTTAGGAAGCGTCCCTGAAGTGGAGGGAAAGTGGAAAGCCTGAGGAAGGCCTCAGCCTGCACAAGGCAGAACTTGGCAGCTTGGAGAGAGCCTCTGATATGACCTTGCTCTGCAGCAGACTAACAGCCACATCCCTCGGGCCTGTTTCTCCAGTTAACTCTTTAATAACTATTCAGGAAAGGTGTCCACATGTGTCTGGTGGACAGCACTTGCTCCCACGATCTTCCCATGCACCTGCACTCGATAAATGCAGGTGTATCCTCGTTTTCCCCAGTTGCTCCGTATGCCGAGCTTCAAAAGCTGGAAGGCTCTGGGGTTCCCGTTCTGCAACAAAACCGTGGCGAAAGGCAGCGTCACCCCTGGGGTGTAAAGAGTGAGCGCAGGCTGCGCACGTCTTCTCTGCCAGCCCCTCCCCTGCTCCAGGAGCAATTCCCATCCTGGCTGAGGCGGCAGCTCCCCCCTCCTTCCCTTCTCCCACCCGAGTGGCAAAGGACCCCGTGCCCCTGCACACCAAACAGCCGCCACAGGGAGTGTGGAGGGCAGCTGTGGAAAGCTGAGGCTCGCTGGCTGCGGGAAAGGGAGCGTGGGGAAAGTCCTGCTGCCAGGGCCCTCCCTGCCACCACCTGCGCAGCGGGTGCAGCCCGGTACCCCTGGGGACCCACACAGCTGTGGGGGCAAGCGGGCCCTTGTTCTGCATTTGCTGCCCTGCTGGATGACACTCTTCCCCACAATCGCATCAATGTTTCTCTCGGCCTGGGCTCTTGCCCACACACACTCAATGCACCTGCAGAGGGAAGGTCTGGGTAGGTTCTTTCTGCACGTTGTAGGTGAAGGTCCCCAGCAGAGTTTCCTCTTTGCCTTCCTCAGCCAGTCCCTTGGAGATAATGCAAGAGGAGCAGGTCAGGCTGAAGGCGTCCACGAGGAAAGGCTCATGCCAGATCTGGGCCCGTGATCCCCACTCAGCCCCTTCAGCTCCAGCACAGTTGGGTGCAGGATGCGGTGGGGCTGAGTCTCCCCCTTGGCTGTTGCTCAAAGGCCTGGGGGTGCTGGGCCAAAACACGCTGAGCAAGCCTTAGGAGCGGTGACACCCCCTCGGCGTGTCCCTTGTAATGTCCCCTCAGGGAACAGCAGTGCTTGGGAGCACACCAATCTCGGCAGAGGCGCAGAGAGGACCAAGTGCCCCTTACAGCTTTTCCCCGTGGCCCAGTCCCAGCCCGCAGTGCCCGGCAGAGACTTACAGAGACCGTGAAATCTCGGGGGGCACTGCTGACAGTGCCCAGCGGAGAGGCTGCCTTTGAGGTGTGCTGGATGGTGACGGTCGTCGGTTGTATTTGCATGGGCAACCGGATCAGCACCTCGCTCTGAGACCCTTGGAAAGGCCAGCAGTATCCCGGGGATGTATCCGACTGAAAGCAGAGGCCAAGAGCCATGAACACGAGGCCATGATGGGCCCCGCTGGGCTCCCGTGCAGCCAGAAGCACAGACGGCACTGCGCCCGTGGGCTGGGCTTGTGCTCAAAATGAGCGGTGTGCTGGGAAGTGTGCAGAAGTGCCCGGCTCTCTTCCAGGTGTGGGACAGAGGAAAAAATCCAGCCAGTGGGAAACAGCGATGCCCCGCACCGGAGCCAGCGTTTCAGAGAAAGCCCTCTCTTTGGCCCACAGCTCTGCAGCCGCCCCCCACTCTCCAATGTGCCATCAGGAGAGGGAAAATCCGAGCTGTGTCAGGGAAATGGGGTGCCAAAGCAGAAGCTCCTTCAGTTCAGCCAGCAGTGACCAGGGATGATGGACAGGAAGCTCAGCTCAGCTCAGCTCAGCTCAGCTCAGCTCAGCTCAGCTCAGCCCCTTTCTGAGGATAACTGCCCTGTTTTTGCGAGCCAAGTCCCATGTGAATCCTCATTTGTCAGGCACCAGAGCAGTGCCGTGGTCTTGAGGAACACCACTGGCCTGAGGGGAGATGCCCCAGGGCTTGTCCCCAACTTTGTGAGGGACAAGAGAGGCAGTACTGATGGTTTCTGCTACTCTACCTGCACAAAGGTAGCCAGCTCGGGTGGATCACACAGGAACCAGAAGACACTGCTGAACCCTGTGCAGCTGCTGGACGATCTCTGCAGGTCAATGGCAGCCCCTAAGGGGAGAAGGGAGCAGCCTCAGGCTTGGAGGACCTGCTGGCTGCAGGCTATTTCTGAGGCTGCCTGCCAGCCCCGCACACAACCTCACACCCTGGCAGGGGATGCAGCAAACAGAAGGAGATCCCCATGCTGGGTGACGACAGCCTTTGTCTCCCAGCCACACAAAGAGAAGGGCTGCGGGTGCTGGGAGGCTGCAAGCTCCCATGGGAAGGGCAGCAGACCCAAGGCAAGGCCCCGCTGTGTGGACAGCAAAGGATGACCCGGCCACTGATTTTCATTCCCCAGGAAGGCTCAGCGGAGGAGGAGAGGTCAGGAACGCTGTGTAGGGCATGGCCGGGGCTCCAGCGAGAGCTCTGGTGGCAGGTCTGGTGCGAGCCCAAGGGAGCCGCTCAGCCACAGTCGTGCTCTTGGGCCCTGTGAATTCGTGCCGCCTCCCTCTGCCCCAGAGAGCAGAGTGTGCAGCACAGCCTGCTTTATGGAGCGCTAAGCACGACGAGCCCAGTGCCGTGACAGCCCTACCCCTGTCCGTTCGTCTGTACCTGCACTTTTCAGAGCCCAGTCAGACAACTGCGTGGTTGCAGACATTGCGTCTCTCATTTGCTGAACTTCCTGGGAAAGAAAGACAGAAAGAAGCAGGGGAAGCAACCACATGAGACCTGGGCAGGAGAAAGAGCTTTATAGCGGAGAAGCTCAAGCAGCATCCCCTGGCGAGGGATGGAGGTGTGGGCTGGGCAGGAAAAGCCCATCAACTGGCCCAGGAAGCACCTTGTGCAGGGCCCTACTGGACCCAGCCCTCCTTCCCAAAGTGCAGGATCACCTTCATCGTAGTGCTGATCTCTGCAGCCAGGCGCACCAGCTCATCTCTCAGCTGTTTCACCTCTTGGGATTGTTCTCCACCCTCAGCCATCATGTTCCTGCATTCACCAGGAAGGAGAGCAGATCTTGTCAGAGAGCGGCTCAGCTCTTCCCAGAGCCTCCAAGCTCAGCAGGAGCGGAGACAGAGGTGCTCAAGCCACCTTCTTTCTTTTTCGCAGGCTTGCAAATGCTTCGCTTCCCCTCCCGGTTTAGCAAAAGGCCCAGGCAGGAGCGAAAGGCACGAGCCCTGGGTGCTGTACAAGTGAGCGCAAATAGCACAGGCTCATCTGCCATTACCCCTCTAAACGTGCTGCGCGTCAGGAGAGGAGAGGGCTCTTACCGCAGGGAAAGCAGGTCGGCGGCAGGCTGCCCCAGCAGCACCTGAAAGGGAAAGGTTCTCCATTTGAGTGCCAGAGCTGCTGGAGCTTTCCAGAGCTGGCGGCTCTAGGAAGGTGAGGCAGAAACCGCTTGCTGATTCCCTGGGTCACTGCCTAGAACCGCAGGGCTCCTCTGTGGGGCTTGCCTGTCCCACAACAACAGTCACCGACCTGCGGCACGTCCTGTGTCCACAGCCTCACCATGAGCATCAAGCTCCCGCAGCAAACACCAGCTGGAATTCAGATCCCCAAGAGAGTTATTTCATTAGGCTGTCCAATGATCCCTGGAGTCCCAGAGTCTCCTCCCACCTCAGGGTAGCAGGAGGCTGGCTGAGGACATGGGGGAAAGGGTGCAGAGCTTGCAGTTCCAAGTGGGGACCCTCTCCTTGGTTTCAGGGCACACTTGGCGTCCCACAGCTACAGCCCATTTTCCCTCCCTTCTCTGCGTGTAGTGGGCACCTTGGGAGCTCCCTGAGCTGCAGACATGGGAGGCTGCAGGGGCCCCACCAGCACCTCTCTCTCACGCTGAAGCTCCCGCTCTGTGCCTCTGCCACTGCGCTGGCAGCAGGCAAACGCTCACCTAGAGCGCCTGTGAGCATCAAGATGAGGATCGTGAAGAGCCTCTTCTTTTTCAAGGCGATGATCTCTTTCCTGCATAGAAGAGGGAACCTGGTGTTAGCAGCGCTCAAGAGGAGTGCCCTGCACATGGGGATTTTCTCTTAGCAGCTGAGGAGCAGCGATGTGGGAGGAGCCAGGGTCTCCTGGTGGGGACCGCTGCCAGCCTCCCCTCGCTCGCCTTGACCCACTGGCACCCTTCGTCTGTGTGTCCATACTGGACACGCATTGTACTCACACGGTGGAGATTCCGGGGCTGAGGCGTCTCTGGAGGGAGACCACAGCCATCACCAGACTGAGGACCAAGCCTGGGCAAAGAAAGCAGAGAGAAGTCTGAGGACTCTTCTGGAGGACGCTGGTCCAGCACGTGCCAGATCCCTGCAGGGAGGTGGGCGCTGGGCCTATGGCCTCGCTCCCTGGGGCAGGGCCAGGGCCGTGGTTATGCCCCATCGAGTGGGGCAGCTGCGTGTCACCCTGGCCCAGGGCGGGTGGAGGGCCGGGCAGGGTCCCCTCGCAGGCAGGGCACTGACAGTGGGCCTGGAGAAGGGGGATGGCACGAGTCCTGGGTTACTCCACAGTTTCTAGAGCATCCCAGAAAGACACGGACGTGACGGCCAGCTCTGTCATCGTCACACAGCCGAGGTGGCCCCAGGCCTCCTTCGGGGCAGGAGGACGCTGGTTCTGCAGGGCTGTCGGGCCCGGCCGAGCCAGGCAGGCTTGGTGCAAAGATGGGGTGACAGGCAGCGCCGAACTTGCCTTCCTTTACGGCAGCACCGCGGCGCGCAGGCCCTCGCCGTCTGGTGCCCGGGCTCCTCCTGCCTCCTCGCCTCACCAGGGCGGCCCGTTGTGCTCCCTGAGGAGCCTTTCTCTTCCCCATCCTGGGGAGAAGGGATGCTCTCCAGCAAGCTTCTGTGCCTGTGCGGTCAGAAGTCCTCCTGGAGACAGCTGGGAGAATGCCTGCCACAGGCACAGAGCCACCAGCACACTGCGAGCTCCTCACCAGCCCACAGCTAATGGCCCAGAGTGCCCGAGCTCAGAGGGGCTTGGCCCTGCACGGCCCTGTGATGTCACGGCTGTCACGGCTGTGACATCACAGACAGAGCTGCAGGGGCTGGGGGGGCGGGGGCAGGGAGAGACCTCGCAGCCCGCTCGGTGCTGTGTTTGCCATTTGCGAGCAGGCGGTGTTGAAAACACAGCAGCGTTTCAGCTGGCGCTGGGCAGCGCTTGCAGAGCACCGAGGCCTCTCCTGCTTCTCGCTGTGTCCCCAAGCGAGCAGGCCGAGGCTGGGCGAGAGCCTGGGAGGGGACACAGCCGGGACGGCCAAGCCAGACTGAGCAGAGGGGTGCTGCGTGCCATGGAATGCCATGCTCCACAATAAAGCCTGGGCCTTTGGTCTTTCCGAAGTAGCCATTGCGTGGGGACTGGCTGGGCACGGCTCTGCTGGGGCCAACTCAGCGCTGCAGCTGAGAGAAAAGGAGGGTGTTTGCTGAGAGCTTTGTAGTCGCCCAGCAGGCCAGGAAGGTTCCTGTGTGGCGGCACAAGGTGCCCTGGGGGCGCTGAGCATCTGGTGGGACAGCATGGGGCCACAGGCTGTGCTGAGCATTGCCCCCGCCTTCCCCCTGCCTGGGTAGGGCCAGCCCTGCAGACAGGTGGTCTCATGGGGCAAGTAGGGCGGCTGGCTCTGCGTGACAAGGTGCATGGTCTGCACGGGTTCTTTGGGCCACTCAGCCCCACTGGCATCATCACATCATCTTGGGTTTCTTCAGCTTCCAAAGTGGCTCCAGGCACATCGGCTCTTGCTAAGATGAGACAGCCTTCAGGGTCTTGCCAGGTCGTAACGGGAGCAGATGCCTCTAAGAGGATAAAGACAGAGCCCTAGTGTGCACTGTCTCCATACCTCGCGAGTGAAGAGAGGGAGAAGCTGCCAATGCAGAGGCCCTGGCCAGAAGACAGGCATTGGAAAGCCTCTTGGCACATGTCCCTGCCGATGGTCCTTCACCCACCACGGTCCTTCCACCTGGACTCGATGTCTGTTCTTGCCCAGGTGCCTTTGCTGCTCCAGACACCCTCTCCCAGGGTACTGGTGTGCCGGGTTTCCATGTCCAGGTGATGGCAGTGGGGGCGCTGCCGAAAGGCGTCTGTGAAGAGAGGCTGTGGCTGCGTTGTTCCAGACATGGCCAGTCCCAGACGGCTCCAACAGACCCACCAGGGAGCAGGGCTGAGCACATCCTGTACCTTCCTGGGGCAAGATGTACCGCACAGCTGAGTAGTGGGTCCGGTCTTGTTTAACAGGACTCCTCCCACACCTGGACTACCATGTCCAGTTCTGGGCTTTGCTGTAGAAGACAGATGTGGAGCTACAGGACAGAGTGCAGTCTGGACTGAAGAAGCCAGTAAGACGGTGAAGACACTGGCATGTGTCTCAACCAAGGAATGGCTGAGTGAGCTGGGACTCTTCAGCCTGGAGAACAGAAGGTGTAGGGGAATCGTAGTAATGTTTTCAAATACCAAAAGGGACGATGCAAAGAGGACAGAGCCAGGCCCAGTGACTGGACCAGAAGCCATGGGCACAAACTGCAATACTGGCGGTTCCCTCTGAACATCAGGAAGCACTTTTCCACTGTGAGGTTGACTGGGCAGTGGCAGAAGCAATTTTCTTCTCAGAAACGTGTTGTTATATCTTGCTTAGTTTCCAACTAACAGGGCGTGAACTAGGGCCACTATTTCAAAACAGAGTGAAGTTTTATACCCCATCTTTAGGTCATACAAGTTTCTGAGTTGTTGTGGTAAAGAAGATATTTGGTTAGCATACATGGGAACGTCTCTGTCATGAGCTCCCTTGTGTTCCTCCTAGGTCAGTAACAAACATTTATGAATTTCTGCAAGGCCCCTTTACATCTAACGCTCCTTTTCACAGAAGCTAGCATATGTACATGTCATAGGTTTATATAGTGTTGACCTCGCCCAGTTCCTGAAGCTCTCCCTTGAAATTATAAACACCATGAAACAAAGCCCAAAATTCTCTTTATTAATTCAGCAGTTTGAAGAAGCTCTTGGGGACACTGAGCTGTAGAATGAACATAGGCTGCATAAGGCCACCTTCTAGACTTTCATACACAATTTGTGTAGTGCTGTACATGTGGGTTAAATAACTAAATAATAAATATTATAATAAATATTTGGTACCACCTTTTAATAATGCAACACTTATATATCATATCTGGTATGCCGGTCGGGTGCTGTTGGGTGAACATGAACTTCTAAGAGCTTTTTATATGTTGTTTATACAGTTGCTTCTCCATTGGTCAAACTCCAATGGTTTCTCAGAGAGAGAGCAGAAGTTCAGATGGGGAACTAAAAATTAATTCTGGGATGTGACGTACAAAATCTCTCAGCACTCTAGTGGAAGGGCAAAGCCCAAAGCCTGATCTCTAGACCCTACTCTGTTGAGTTCTATCATCAGGCTGACTGAAATACCTGAATGAGAGCTGAACTTGGGTTTCTATCTAGAATTGCATTTTGATTATTTTTTATCATTCTTTTATGTTTGCTGGGGCAAATGTCGAACAACCAACGGAGTGCTTGTAGTATTTGTCCTCCAGCATAGACTAGAAGATGTTCGTTACTTCTGTTGACAGTGATGAGAGTGGCATAGAGTAGTATTTATTAGTGCAAGTCTATAAGCATGTAATCAGATGCTAGAAATAATGATATGATGTAAGTGGGCAACCCAATAACTGGGGACAGTTAAAGAATAAAGTGATCACAGTGTTCTGGTCTGCCCTGTAGTGTTATTTAAAATAAGGTGAATGGTGAATAACATCAGATTGATTTAATATGAAGCTTGAAATATTTAGGAGCAGGGTTTTCTGTTTTAAATAAGATCATACCTAGGAGATCAGGAATGAAATTCTGAATATGTGAGTACATCATATTCCAAAAGTAGTTTTAAAAGGCCCTGGATTACTGTTCATTTGCAGTCTTGCTCTGTTGTATTACTATGTGCTTTGAGTCTTCTGCTAGTTTCTGTGGAGGCTTATTTCATTGCCAAAGAAAGAAGACTGTTTTCTCCTCTCTCTCACTCTTCTTCCCCCTCTTGCCCTCCTCTGTGTGCACTTAAAAGATGGGCTGCTGGGCATCGTCATCTTTCTCTGAAGCACTTCACTGAAAATAAAGTAAATACAGATAAAATGTGATTACTGATAATAATTTTTATCTGATGTCTGACTAATGTGACCAATTAATATGCTCAGGATTTTACCAACTACCAGAACTACCAGGTTTGGGATAAAGAAGTACTTTTCATTTAGATCAAACAGGAAAAAAACCAAACCAAAACACAACAGATTTTTTTTTTCTTTCTCTTCAGTAATGTAAGGCATAACTTACTGTTGAGGATCAGCTGGGAGGCTCATCAAAGGGGATCACTGTTAGATCAGGAAGGCATGAGATTTGTGAAACCTTCTGTTCATTCTTCTCACTTCCCCTGTTTCTTTATAGTTGTGGGTTTTCTTCCTTTGTCTTTAACTTTTCTGCAGGCTACTAAGAAGTGCTGTGGTTTCTATGATGACACACAGAATAGAAATTCGTAGACAGTTATCTAGGCTAAGCCTTTTTACAGTGTTTTTTCAAGGTGGACTTGGCTATGCCTCTGATCCTCTCCAGTCTTGTTTGTCTAAACACTTATTATTGTCTTACTGACTTGCTGCAACCACAGACTTTGAAGTTATACCTAAGAGTATCATTAAATCCTCAGTTACTTATCTTAAATTTCCAGTAAGAGTGTTGATTAATTTTGATTGCGATAACAGCTTTGAAACAGCACTTTTGTTTACTTATAGAAAGCACTGTATCTTATTACAAGGCCTGTGAGATTTGAGTCTGTCATCTGACATGAACTGAAGAATATTCCTCATGCTCTGTTAAAGGTTTCCTGTAATTCATTTTAATAGCATTTATTACTCTTGTAAGTTAAACAGTTGCAAAAATGAGAGATGCTCCTTTACCACCCTCTCAATACAAAGCTAGATAGAATTATAGGGCAAATTATATGCTAGCTATGGCATGGTAACTATCTGTTTTATCTGCTGCTTAAGTGGGCAAATGAGAGGTGGTCCCTGCCAGTGTAGAGGCCTGCTGTCCTCTTAGTTTGACCACGATTACTGATGATCTGGGTTTCACGTATCTGTTTCTAGCTCTCGCAGAAGTTAAAAATACTTATAAGATATTGCTAAATGCTTTCTAGGGTCTCAAAAAAATGAAAACAGCTAAAAATGGCATTTACAGCAACTTGAATGAAATAATATTTAAGAACTTTGCATTTTTGAATGGTAGTTGTGACTGTAATTTTCGTGGTGTTAGAAGTGCAGTTTGACACGTCTCTCTGAAAAGCCTCTGAGAAGATCTTTCTTTCCTGAAAGAAAAGGAAATTCTAGTTCCCCAAATTCTCAACTGAGAGAAAAATTTTGTGTTTCACAGGTAGTCTGTTATCCTGCTGCTGTTCCAGGCTTCTGGGTGAAGAACTCTGTAAAAACACAGGCTCTCTGGCCCTTTAGCTGCAGCTGACAAGTCTTCATGATCGATCTCCTCAGTGAAGGTGTAATTCTGCTGCAGAGCACTAGATAAAGGTGCAGTTTCACGTCTACTTCTGCTAGGCTTCCAGGTGCACTACTTGTGACACCCACCTCTCCAGCTGAGGTGCAGCTGGTACAACGTGAGCGGTACCTTGGGAAAGAGGAACAGCCTGTGGTGCCATTCGTGTCAGGAGGCGGCAGCTCTTGTGAAGCTTGGGCATCGCCAGGAGGAACCACAGGAGATTTGCACGGCCCCAGGGAGCGTGGTTGACCAGGCACGTGGCAGTTCCCATGGCAGTCTGTATGCAAGCACACGTACCATGGGGAAAAAACAGGAAGAATTAGGGATTTATGTGTGGCCACAGGGCCATGGTCTCATTGTAATCACAGAGACATGGTGGGACAGCTCATATGACCAGAATGTCATGGAAGGCTGTGTATGTTTTAGGAAAGACAAGCCAGCAAGGTAAGGTGGAGGAGTTGCACTTTATGTGAGAAAGCAACTCAGATCTATAGAACTCTGTCTAGGTGGGGATGAGAAATGAGTTGAGTCCTTATGGGTAAATTTAAGGGACCGGCTAACAAGGATGACACTGTGGGTGTTTACTACAGGCCACCTGATCAGGAGGAGGAAATCAATGAAGCCTTCTACAGACAGCTGGAAGCAACCTCACAATCACAAGTCCCGGTTCTCATGGGGTCTTCAATCACACTGACATCTGCTGGGAAGAGAAAACAGCTAAGCACACACAGTCCAGCAGGTTCTTACAGATCATTGATGATAGCTTCTTGACACAGGTGGTGGAGGAGGCTACGAGGAGAGGTGTGATGCTAGACCTTGTCCTAATGAGCCAAGAACTGGTTGGAGATGTGGAGGTTGTGAGCAGCCTCGGCTGCAGTGACCACGAGATGGTGGAGTTCAGGATCCTGCATGGAGGAAGCAGGGCAATAAGTAGGATTACAGCCATGGAATTCTGCAGGGTGAACTTTGGCTTCTTCAAGGTCCTACTTGAATTAATCCCATGGATTAGGGGTCTAGAAAGTAGGGAGTCCAAGAGTGCTGTTAAATATTCAAACATCACTTCCTCCAAACACAAGACCAATGCATCCCTATGAGCAAGAAATCAAGTAAAGGGAGTAGGAGGGCAGCATGAATGAGTAACAAGCTCCTGTCAAAACTCAGAAGGATGTTTATGTAATGTGGAAAAAAGGACAGACCACCTGGGAGGAATATATGGTGGCTGTTACAGTATGCAGGGATGCAGCGAGGAAGGCTACTTGGAATTAAGTCTGGCCAGGGATGCCAAGGACAACAAGAAGGGCTTCTTCAAGTATATCAGCAGCAAAAGGAAGATAAAGGAAAATGTATAATAGATCTGCCACTGAATGAGGCGGGTACTCTTGTGATGGAGGACACAGAGAAGGTGAGGTGACTGAATGCCTTCTTTGCCTCTCTTTCTACTGCTAAGGCCAGCCCTCAGGAATACCTGACCCTGGACATAAGAAGACAAGTCTGGAGAAAGGAAGATTTTCCCTTGGTTGAGGAGGAGTAGGTTAGAGTTTATTTAGGTAAACTGGACACCCATAAATACAAGTGTCTTGATGGGATGCACACATGAGTGCCAAGAAAGCTGGCAGATGTTGTTGCTAAGCCACTCTCCATCATCTTTGAAAGGCTGTGGAGAGCAGGAGAGGTGCCTGATGACTGGAAGAAAGGAAACATCATTCCAGTCTTAAACAAAGGCAAGAAGGATGACCCAGGAAACTACAGGCCAGTCAACCTCATCTCCATCCGTGGAAAGGTGACGAAACAACTCGTTCTGGACATTATCTCCAAGCACTTGGAGGAAGTTAAGGTTATAAGGAGTAGTCAGCATGGATGCAACAAGAGAAAATCATGTTTGACCAACCTGATTGCCTTCTATGATGGTATGACTGTCTGGATAGATCAGGAGAGAGCAGTGGTTGTTTTCCACCTCGACTTCAGAAAGGTTTTTGACACTGTCTCTCATAACATCCTCAGGTAAGCTCAGGAAGTGTGGGCTGGATGAATGCACAGTGAGATGGATCATGAACTGGCTGGATGGCAGAGCTCAGAGGGTTGTGATCAACAGTGCAGCATCTGGTTGGAGGCCTGTAGTTAGTGGAATCCCCAGAGGTCAGTACTGGGTCCAGTCCTGTTCAGCCTGTTCATCAATGACCTGGATGAAGAGACTGAGTGCACCCTCAGCAAGTTTGCTGATGATACCAAACTGGGAGGAAGGGCTGACACACCAGAAGGCTGTGCTGCCATTCAGTGAGATCTGGGCAGGCTGGGTGACTGGGCAGAGAAGAATCTGATGAATTTCAACAAGGGCAAGTGTAGGGTTCTGCAACAGGGGAGGAATAACCCCAGGCACCAATACAGGTTAAGGAAGGACCTGCTGGAAGGCAGCATTGCAGAGAAGGATTTGTGAGTTCTGGTGGACAACAGGTTGACCATGAGTCAACAATGTGCCCTTGTGGACAAGAAGGCCAACGGTATCCTGGTATGCATTAGGAAGAGTGTGAGCAGCAGGTTGAGGGAGATTCTCCTCCCCCTCTGCTCTACCTTGGTGAGGCCACATCTGCAGTACTGTGTCCAGTTTTGAGAGCCCCAGTTTAAGAAGGACAAGGAATTATTGCAGGGAGTCCAGTGGAGAGCTACAGAGATTATTAGGGGACTGGAGCATCTTTCTTATGAGAAGCTGAGGGAGCTGGGTCTGTTCAGCCTGGACAAGAGAAGCTGAGGGGGATCTTATCAAATCTTATAAATATCTCAAGGGTGGATGTCAAGGAGATGGGACCAGGCTCCTTTCAGTGGTGTGCACTGACAGGATGAGGTGCAGTGGGCACAGACTGAAACGTAGGACGTTCCGTCTGAACATGAGGAAAAAATCACAGAATCACAGAATATTTTGGATTGGAAGGGACCTCAAAAGATCGTCTAGTCCAATTCCCCTGCTGTAGCAAGAACACTTAGATGACGCTACACAAGGATGTGTCCAGGTGGGTTTTGAATGTCTCCAGAGAAGGAGACTCCACAACCCCTCTGGGCAGCCTGTTCCAGTGCTCTGTCAACCTCACTGAGAAGAAATTTCTTCTCAAATTTAAGTGGAACCGCCTGTGTTCCAGTTTGAACCCATTACCCCTTGTCTTACCATTGTTTGTCACTGAGAAGAGCCTGGCTCCATCCTCATGACACTCGCCTTTATATATTTGTAAACATTAATGAGGTCACCCCTCAGTCTCCTCCAAACTAAAGAGACCCGGCTCCCTCAGCCTTTCCTCATAAGGGGGATGCTCCACTCTCTTAATCATCTTTGTTGCCGTGCACTGGACTCTCTCCAGCAGTTCCCTGTCTTTCCAGAACTGGACACAATATTCCAGATGTGGTCTCACCAGGGCAGAGTAGAGGGGGAGGAGAACCTCTCTCGACCTACTAACCACCCCCCTTCTAATACACCCCAGGATGACATTGGCCTTCTTGGCCATTAGGGCACAGTGCTGGCTCGACTTTACTGGCTTTACCTTGGGTGACAGAGAACTGGAACAGGGTCCCCAGAGAGATTGTGGAGTCTCCTTCTCTGGAGACATTCAAGACCCACTTGGACACATTCCTGTGCAATCTGCTCTAGGTGCACCTACTTCAGCAGGTGGATTGGACTAGATGATCTCTCGATGTCCCTTCCAACCCAAACTGTTTCTGTGGTTCTGTGAAAAAGGACAGGACCCATGCATCCTAGAAATGCATGCATTCTAATGCATCTTCCAGATACCAGAAGTACTTGACAAATCTCCAGTTTTGACAGACTTTTTTTTTCTTTACAGAAAGCCTGAAGAAGGGAATGGGTAAGGCTGACAGATTTGTCTGTGAGGAGGCAAGGAAGGAAAAAGGAAGAGAAACAGTAGGTACTAGTATCAGCAGACGTCGAGACCCTGTTTTGTGGCAAAAGCTTAGCCTTTTCAATCAGTCATTTTCCTGGCCAGACATTTAGGTCAACCCTCTTAATTATGTGTATCAAGAGGTACCACATTTATTACAGTGGGCCTCAGACTTCGTATATCTCTGGCTACAATAGTTGTTCTCTGAGAAACTGTTGTCAGATTCTTTTTGTGTAATTATTTCCATCTCACATGATATATATGAAATAAATAAAATAATTATTTAAAAGCAATAGCATTTGAAGAAGGTATTTAATCTCTCTGTGGTACAAAATTAATTAATTTGTGTGGTGGCAAACAAGGAAAAAAGGAAGTGTTATTTACTTATATTTCTATTCAAACAAAAAATGCTTCTTATCTTGCAATAGAAAATATTCTGGTGAATACCAATGATCTTTAAGGTTTCTAAATGACCTATGAAAAATGTTAAGTATTCTGACTGATATGTGAGAAACCATGCTCTACACAATTGAGCAGTTCAATAGATGTTGCTTTGTGCTTACCAAGCAAAGTAATACTGTATGCAAGCAAAACCATTAAAAGGCATCTGGTTGCCTCTTAAATAATATCTAGTATTTCTTTGTAATGTAAAAGGTGAAACTTATGGAAACATAATACACACACATTGCCTAGGACTGGTACAGTGTGCACAATTAAACTTCTATTAAGTGAGTATGTGAATAAATTCTAAATAAGAAAATGGAAAATTAATTAATCCAGTTTCTTAATATGGTAAAGCATCTCAACGTATATTTCAAAATGTTTTTATTTTTACAAAGGTCAGTTATTTTAGTGGTTCAGAAACATCTAAAATGCATGTATTGTAACTGGACCAGAGCTACAAACTAAGATCCAAATTCAAACTTCTTTAAAACTCAGATATTATCAGGTCCAAGGTTTTGGTTCTGCTCATTACAAGACAGCTGCAAAATCTGGATTCTGATGAAGCAGCTTCCTTGGAGTTTACCATGTCCAGATGTTCGATGGGGAGTGTTACTTTCTTGGGCCATTCTATCAGTTTGGTTTTTGTCTTTATATCTATATATTTATTTTGACATTTTTCTTTTCATCTTATATCTGACATACATCTCTTGAGACAGTAAGCTTTATTCTGACTGCATTTGAAATAGTGGAAATTCTTTAATCCTTTTTTTTTTTTTTTTTTTAAATGCAATAGAAACAGAGGATAAAGGTGATACTAGAGACACTATTCCTCAATAATTCGTTGTGGGAGTCTACTACTGGCCACTATTGAATTCAGTTTTGGAGTGATCCAATGTATCACTTCGGGGGTTTGAAATCTTCAAGACATTTCCACTGCCACTGCAGATTTTTTTAAATGCAGCACAAATATTTTTCAAATATGAGTTTTCAGTTAAAAAATATGTGTTATCTCACACAATTGTGTCATGTTCATACTCGGTTAAAAAGCTGTCATTGGGATTAAAAAAATCCAAGATAAGTTGTTTTCAAAACTAGAACCATATAGATAATGAAGACCACACAGTTTGTAATACACTGGCGGATCTAGCATTTTCATTTATTGTTATGACGTTTTTCTTCCTCCTTTTGGAATTGCTTAACTCCAACATGTAAGCTCCACTCCCCATTTGTTACTGATTTGTTGCTTCCTTTACACATGATAAACATTCCAATGAGTTGAAAAGTGATATTGTTCTTGAATGACCGTACCTTCTCTGAACTGTTTGGGGAAATGAACCTGGAAGGGTAATTCTTCATGGTTTAAGGTAATGATATCACTGAAGTAAGTACCTTAACCATAGCAGACTACACTGCAAGAAACTTTGGCTTTCTGATTAAATTAAAGCCAAAGGCCAAAAACAGGGATGGACTTCTAGATCAACTTACCTAATTCAGAAAACAAGTATGCTGTGACGTTAAGTACCTTTCACAGTGAATATTCTACTGACTTCGTATTTTAGGCTGTGCAGCATGCAAACAAAACCTTCATCTAGGAGGGGCTGTATTTGAAAATAATTTGTTTTGTGGCATCCAGACAAAAAGAGAAAATTAATTCCCTGCCTCATAAACATCTATTCTGCAGAAGCGTACTGCAGGTGGTGACCATCCGGAGGCAAAGCTGGGAACATCTCTCAGCAGAGAGCTGGAGGATGTGACACTTCTGCATTCTCTCCCTGCTAGGAAGGCAGAGGCTGTAAAATGGTGCGTGTTGGGGCGGGGAGGGCAGGGCCATTCTTTGTGTGTCTCCCATGCCCTACGATCAGTCTTCACTTGGAGTATGCTATGTTCAGTCAGTATGACTTCATTAGCAGGGGACAGTTTCCACATGTGAGGCAAGGAGGAGCAGTGCTTTCTAAGTAACAGGGATGCTGACAAATCTGAGCCTGAACTGTACAGGAACAGCGTGCAGACAAATATTTGGCATCAGAATTACATTTGAGCTCCAGCAATTTAGCTCTTCAAG
Source organism: Nesoenas mayeri (assembly GCF_963082525.1). Taxonomy (NCBI): domain Eukaryota; kingdom Metazoa; phylum Chordata; class Aves; order Columbiformes; family Columbidae; genus Nesoenas; species Nesoenas mayeri. Next base: position 16,187,648 of record NC_137542.1, on the reverse strand, counting down.
TCCTGTGAGGCTCCACAGCCAAAATCATGATACTCTGACTTCTCAATTTATAGTGACCAGTTTTATATTAGGCATCAATTTCTGCTCAGTTTAACCTACTTCACGGTGTACTAAGAGGAACTACTTGCAGCATCCTGCAAAGGCATAAATATTTACTTACAAAGACAGCATGAGATATGTATTTTAATTTGCAAAGGAATGACAAAATTACTGTATCAGGAGCTGAGCAGGACTTTCAGCTTCTGCAATTTAGGATAGTCTGAAAGTATGTATATTGGCTAAACTCCTGCTCAGCTGTCTAATAACAAGAATTTCAAAAGGAGGGCTCAGGGGCCATTTTGTGTGACATCTTTACTGGCAATGTAATACTATTTTATTTCACAAGTAGCTTTATTGATCTCTGATGGATCTTGGATGGTAAATAGCTGCTTTAAACATATAAGAAATGCAAAAACAGATCACAAAGCAAAGCTACCTTTACGATCTTGGAGAATCCAAAGCAAGTGGCCCTACAGTGGGCCAAGGAATTGCTAGCCTTTTTTTAGAGCTCTGCTCATCTAATCCATCTCAACAAGCAGCTCTCAGTCTTTGGCATTTAGCAACAGTGTCAGGGAGTGTACAGAGTGTACTTCCAGCACCAGAGGAGAAGTAGGAGGCTTCTCATTTTCTTTCTTTATAGTTCCCCTTTAAAGAGTGACTCTAAGTGCATCTGGCAATCTCCATTCACCTACATAAAGGAGCAGAAGTATGTTGCAGTTTTTCATGTACTTTTTCCTGGCAGCCTTCTCAATAGGTATTTTTTATACTCCTTTTAGCACATAAGCAAGATCGAAGGTGACTTTTTGCTTACATCTTAAATTAACTGTTAACTCTTGTAATAATGAATGTTGAACATTTTACAGAACAATCATATATGTATAAGTTAGTGCTATGAAAAGAGGATCCTTCCTTTTCCTGAAACACAATAGTTGTGCACAAAGAAAGGATGGAGATTTGCTTTGGGTAGTACCATGGAGTAGAGCTGGGAGTACCGGTGTCAGATGGTAATAGAGAGAAATCAGCATAGGCTGAGCCATCAGAAAAAGTTCTTAATGAGTTAGCATCCCAAGATGCATAGGGAAAACCCTGTCATACGGAATGCTTAACATTGTATGTTTAATGCTAGGCTCCAAAATGCATTGAATGGGGGAATAATCCTGCTCTGTCAGAGGAAAGTAGTTACAATGCAAGTAATAATTTCAGGGCCAAATTCTCTGCTAGTGTAAATAAGCCAAACTCTGCTGAAGTCAAAGAAGACCCACCCTTTCATGCCAACAAAGGATATAATCTTCCTTACTACTCTGAATTTAGAACAGTTTTGAATGGGGATTGTTAATCCCCATGAAGCAGAGGCCTCCTCTCAAAGGAGAAAAAAACAAACTGTGGCTTACTTTCTTTAACCCCCAATATGTTGTGTTTGTTGACCGTTAAATCAGTTTTTGTCCTAGCTGTGTCATTAGGCTGTGTGTTTTTTTCAAATCAGGTACTGCCAAGGAGAACTGTATTGAACTAAATGAATACGCTTGACAGAACTAAGGGCATAAGAACAAGAAGCCAGCATTCTAACTGCATACACATTTCTGAACTCCCTTTGGGATTTTTTGTCATCCTTTTCCCTTACTACTTATTACTTAGTTTAAACAGCTAAATCTCCCTTCCTTCTTTCTTTCTTCTCTCTACTCTCACTAGCTTCCTTCCAATAAATAATAGGCTCAAATGTGAGCTTAAGATGTATCCTGGGAGATCATCTAACCTCACACTTTCAGACCTCCAAGTTTCACATGACTAGAAGCAATTCAAAATTTATTTGTTCTTCTTGCTGGCTGCTTTGCAAGGCTTGAGGGAATTATCAAGACTTACTTGCAATTACAGTGGAGAACGTCTCAGCCAGGAATAAAAGATGCTGTCCTCAGGTAAACAAAACCTGATGAGATTTAGTCAGAAATAAAAATTAAGCCAGCATAAACCTGCTGGGCTGTGACCCCCATTTATTCACAAGCCCCATAGCAATTTGGTTGAATAGGTCCAGGCAGAACACTGCCTGAAACTCCAAAGGGAAAGACCTAAGTGTGATTTGCTGCATTATGTAGGCAGAGGCAGAACACAATTTTTACTGGTGTATTAGAATATCTCCAGGTTTGGGATCTGAGTGGGCTTGACTCTTCTGTCTGTTTCTCTTCAATCTGGGCAGGATCACTGCATTTAAGAAATGAAATCTTGCCACTGACACCAGTGGAAATAGTCGGAAGTGCCCCACAGAGGCAGCATCCCAGTTAGTCTAATCAATGACCAGATGGAGTGCAAGAAACTCTGCCTGGGGACAGGCAAGTGGCTGATTGAGAGCTCATGAGTCAAGATTCAAGGGGAGACAGGGACAGGTGGCGTTATAGTGGGAGTTTGCTACAGGCCACTTGAACAGGAGGACTGAGTGCACAAGGTGACAGATAGGAGCAGCCTCACATTCACAAGCCCTGGTCCTCATAGGGGTCTTAAAAACTCCTATATCTCTTGAAGGGACAACACAGCAGGGTTGTCTGCTGGACCTTGTTCTCACCAATAAAGAGGGGCTGGTTAGGAATGTGAAGCTCAAGGGCAGCCTTGGCTGCAGTAACCACGAAACGGTGGACTTAAAAGATCCTTAGGGCAGGGAGGAGAGTGCACAGCAAACTCACTACCCTGGATTTTGAGCAGACTTTGGCCTTTTCAGGGATCTGCTTGGTAGAGCACCATGGGATAAAGCCCTGGAGGGAAGTAGTGCCCAAGAAAGCTGGTTAGTATTCAAGGGTCACCTCCTCCAAGCTTAGGGACGATGCATCCTGACAAAGAGGAAGTCAGGCAAAAACGCCAAGAGGCCTGCATGGATGAACAAGGAGGTCCTGGACAAACTTGAGCACACAAAGGAAGCCTACAGAGGGTGAAAGCAAGGTCAGGTAGCCTAAGAGCAATACAGAGAAATTGCCCAAGCAGACAGGGATCAGGTTAGGAAAGCTAACACCCTGATAGAATGAAATCTGGCCAGGGACACCAAGGGCAACAAAAAAACCTTCTATAGGTATGTTGGTGAAAAAAGAAAGACTAGGGGAAATGTGGGCTCTCCCTAGAAGGAAGCAGGAGACCTGGCTACCCAGAATACGGAGAAGGCTGAGGTGCCAAACAACATATTTTGCCTCAGTATTCATCAGCAAGTGCTCTAGCCACATTGCCCAAGTTGCAGAAGGCAAACAGAGAGACTGGGAGAATGGAGAACTGGACACTGTAGGAGAAGATCTGGTTTGAGACCATCTAAGGAATCTGAAGGTGCACAAGTCCATGGGACCCAATGAGATGCATCCACAAGTCCTGGCAGAGGAAGTTCCTAAGCCACTATCCTCATGTTTGAGAAGTTGTGGTAGTCTGATGAAGTTCTTACTGACTGAAAAAGGGGAAACATAATCCTCATTTTTAAAAACTGATAAAAGGAAGACCTAGGGAACTACAGGACAGTCGGTCTCACCTCTGTGCATGGCAATACTGAAGCAGATCCTCCTGGAAACTATTTAAGGTTTAAGGAAAATAAGGTGGTGATTTGTGACAGTCAATATGGCCTCACTAAGGGCAAATCATGCCTGACAAATTTGATGGCATACTATGACAGGGTTACAGCATTGGTGGATAACAGAAGAGCAACTGAAGTCATTTGCCTGGACTTGTGCAAAGCATTTGACACTGTCCCGCACAACATTCTTGTTTCAAAAATTGGAGAGACATGGATTGGATGGAATAAGGAATCGGTTGGAGGATTGTTTTCAAAGAGTTATGGCCCACAGCTTGATGTCCAACTGGAGACCAGTGATAAATGGTGTTTCTCACATGTTGGTATGGGGACCAGCGTTGTTTAACATCATTGTCAGCAACATGGACAGTGGCATGAAGTGAACCCTCCACAGGTCTGCTGACACCACCAAGCTGTGTGGTGCAGTTAACACAGTGGAAGGAAGGGATGCCATCCAGAAAGAACCTTGACAGGCTTGAGAGGTGGGCCTATGTGAACCTCACGAAGTTCAACAAGGCCAAGTGCAAGGTCCTGCACATGGATTGGGGTAATCCCAAGCACAAATACAGGCTGGATGGAGAATGGATTGAGAGCAGCCCTGAGGAGAAGGACTTCGGGGTGTTGGTTGATAAGAAGATCAACATGATCCGACAATGTGAGCTTGCAGCCTAGAAAGACAAAAGTACCCTGGGCTGCAGCAAAAGAAGAGTGACGAGCATGTCGAAGGTGAATCTGTTCCTCTACTCTGCTTTCATGAGACCACCACCTTGAGCACTGCATTCAGCTCTGGGGCTTCCAATATAAGAAGGACATATACCTGTTGGAACAAGTCCAGAAGAGGGCCATGAAGATGACCACCAGGCTGAAGCACTTCTCCTATGAAGAGAGGCTCAACCAGTTGGGGCTGTTCAATCTGGATAAAGGAAGGCTCTGGGGACACCTTATAGCAGCCTTCTTGTACCTAAAGGGGACCTACAAGAGAGCTGGAGAAGGAATTTTTACAAGGGTATGTAGAGATAGAGCTAGGGGTAATGACTTTAAAATGAAAGAGGGTAGACTTATTAGGTAGGAATTCTTCAGTGGGAGGGTGGTGAAACACTGGAACAAGTTGCCCAGAGAAGTTGTGGATATTTCATCCCTGGAAATGTTCAAGGCCAGGTTGGACGGGGCTTTGAGCAACATGGTCTAGTGGAAGGTGACTCTGCCCATGGCAGAAAGGTTGAAAGGGATGATCTTTAAGGTTCCTTGCAATCAGTCTGTGATTCTGTAATGATTTTACAATCCTTATCCTGACTAATTTTATGCCTATACCACTTTAGCATCACTAGATATTGTAGGAAAAGGTGTCTTACTAGCTCTTCAGCAGGTTTAGGAAAAAACTTTTGCTTTTAGGGAGTATGGGAAAGAAACACAAGTTGTAAGTACATAGCGCTTCCTATCTACCTTATATGCCAAAAAGATGCAATGATGCCAAAAGGGCAAAATATTGAAAGGACACTTTTCTACAAAGCACTTTGCATCTATTCAACCTATCCAGAGCCCATCCAGCCTACTAAACTAGAGCTTCCTTTCTGATTTCAGCTTGAGGTCTGACAGACTGTAGTTTTTACTACAGTTTGGATGAGGATAGAAATTACTTATTTGGTGCTCCCTTTTCCAGTAGGCACTGCTGTTATGTGTAGACTTGGATGGAGACATACTTATGATAGCCTTGCAGGGAACAGGAGTTTGAAGGACATGCTTGTACTACTTAGGCTTTTAACGAATCTGCAAACCTTTTTCAGCTTGTGCATCTTTTGGGGCATTAATTCAGTTCTCTCCTTCAACATATTCTGGGCAATTTCAGAAACAGTCTTCATCAGATCATCAGAAGCAATGCAGAATATTGCTTTCCTCTGCCAGGGGAATGCCTAACAAACAGTTCCAGGAGGGACAGACACTGGGCCATCATGTTTGTAAGTCTACACTGATAGCAATGCAAGATCTCTATTCAGGTCTCTATTTAATATTGAACACTAGTCTTTTTTGTTTTCAAAGCGTAAAGAGCCAGCCAGTCTGGCTGGAAAAGACCAGTTCTTATCCTAAAAGTCCCTGGGTAGAAGCATTTAAACTGGCAACCAGATACTCAAGTGATACATACGTAACTTACTCAAATGCTTCTCAAAAGAGCAAAGCAGGCTGCCAGGGTGTCAGAATTTTCAAATACAACTCCACGGTGTCCAAGAGAGTAATGTGTTCTTTTGCTGATGAAGGGATAGATGCTAGGAAATTCATACTGATATATTTTTCTGTCAGTAGCTGGTTTGGATTCTTACAAATGGCATTTGTCCTGCCATCAAAAAGCACCTTTGGGGACCAGCTGCATGAGCAGCTTGTCTGCAAGCTCTGTGTCTGACTTTGTCATAGTGATCTGCTCATGCACCTGTTTAGATCTTACGTTAAAACCTGCTCTCTTCAGATGGTCCATCTTTTGTTGTGTTGTGTAATACATATATCCAAAGATGACCCCTGCCAGAGGCTTCCAGTAATTTTCATGACAGCATTTGATTCAGCCATGGAAAAAGCATCCATTAAATAAAAATTCTGTTGGCACCTTATCCATGACTGCATGGTCACTATCTTCTAACACATGATAGATTTGACTATTTTCATTTTTGGTGATGTACATAAGCAACTGAATAGAAAGGACTGAATATCTCCTTTTCCTATGATGATAACTGTTGGAAGGGAGGAGTGTAACTGTGTTAGGTGTAAGGAGCACAAGCTGGTACATGGATATGCAAGTACAGCCCAGTGTAATGTACTGCAAGGGATCTCTAGAGCAATAAACCTTCACCTTTTCACTGTCCCTTTTTTCAAAATGTGTGATGGATCATCACTATAATCTCATTCTTATATGATCTATAGGTCTCCCTCAACATTTTAACATCTTGTTAGCCACAGCAAATCTGCTAGTTTTGCAAGTCAAAAATCTCCTGGTTAGTTTTATGCCATGCCAAGAGCTGATTTTTTTTTATTCAAATATCATGCTGTCCACCACATAATATTCCAGTGGTGGAAGAGGACCCACATAACTTTGATTTTCAACAGTTTTGGAAAAAAAACAGGGAAATAACTTTTGCAGATCTTGATACTGAAAGCTTGGGGAGAGCTGCTTAGTTTAATGGGAAAAAATTTTAAGGGTCTATGAAATGTACACTCAGGAGGGGCACTTCTACGTAGATGGTTTTACCACTCTAGGTGATTAATCGCACATACATTGTTTGATTTAGAAGCTGACTAACAACAAAGTAGCATCATAGTCTTTGACATTATGTGCTAGGTAATTGTATCTCCAAAACTTCATGTCTATAAAGAACTGAAAAAAGCCCAGGAGAAATGTCCCCTTTGAACTCACATTCTCCTTCAGTTTTTCTTTCTAACCCTTTCTCTTGATCCCAAGGGGCATTTGGTGATAATGCCATGGTAAAAACTTATTTTGGGATAAGTGTTGCAGTCTCCTGCATATATTCCATGTCATAGATAATATAGCCTTGACCTTATCCTGTACTTTTTATTATTGCAATGAAACATTGATGCTGGTTTACATTACAGACCTGTGTATCGCACATTCGGCACTTCCAGCTTTTACATTCATTATGTTTTTCTACATAGACATTACAGTTTTCAGGAAAAACTCATGGCCAGAAAGTTGATATTTTTTTTGATAGTCAGACCTTTGTGCTTCTCTGTAAGCATTCACCAGAACTGCACAACAGGCTGCAGCTGTGGGACCTTATACTTTTCCCCAAGACAAATGCATGGTCATGAGACAAGCAGAGCCAGCAATAACAGCTATGGCCACAGTTACACAGTGTATTAATATGACAAAACTCATAAAAGTTTCTCACCACAACTATCTTCCTGACCTCCTTAACACCATAATAACGTTCATCATACAAAAGAAGAAAACAGATGTCGGGGTATTTAAGACTGCAATTTGGCCAATTTGGCTTAAAAATCCCACAACCTTTTCACCCCTTGGACAGAATGATACATAGATCAGCATGTAGGAGATGCTCACACAAGAGTATGTCACTCAACACGACCTTCCCATGCACAGACCACCACAGTTTGTCACATAGCTCTTTTGATCTGCTTAATAGTTCTTGCGTCTGTCAGGTCCCTCTTGGCTCTGAGTACTGCAAGACTCACAGCAAAACAGAGATTATTGTCACTGTTCCACTTTTCATCTGTAATTTTGGATGAGGGAATAGGCTACAGGGTTCTGCAAGCCCTCCCGCCAAGGGCTCTCACAATGATGACAGCTAGAACGGAAGTTTGATCAAAACAAAGCTCTCTCTTACTTTGCAGGAGAGTACTGACCCAATCTAAAAACTCTGTTGCATTCCCTTTTTTAAATTAATATGAAGTCATGCATGCAGACAGCTTCAAGACGAAGCTAAGCAAAATCACTAGGTTCAAACAGCTAGCATAAATTATAAAAAAATTGCTCTATACCCTGAACAAATGTTCATAACCTTCAAGTAGGGATACTGGATGTAAAGTAACAAATCCATATTCTTCCACATACTGCAGAGCTCTGAGCCTCTGCACTGGCCAGTCCCATTGCCTAACATGCTCCATGGCAGCCATGGAGCAGCCTGCTGCCTCCTCCACCTCTGCTGCAGTGACTGTTAAGTGCCTTCCAGGCAGTCATCTTCTAACCTGGTGGGAAACTTGTTAACTGGACCACATGTTCAGAAAAGCAGTTTGCACCTAAGGGCTCTGGTGCTTTCCTCGTGGCAACAAGATGCAGTGATGCAAAATCTATTTGGTTTTCCTAATTAGCAGTTTTAATTCTAACATTTTTTCTTCTGTTTTGCTGGTCTGTAAGCCAAGGCCCCAGTATTAACAGCCCCATAATTCCTTCTGTCACCATCAGACTGCTTGCTATCCCTCTCTGCTTGAAAACAAATAATAATGGTTTGTGAGTGGTAAAAACTTTCTTACAGTTTTTTGTTCCAGTCCCCCAAAATTGGCTTAGCTGTACTGATTAATGGCCTTGTTCGTAACACAGTGTTTTGCTTTGATGTCCCATGAATAGTAGCTGTGCCTTATCAGCACAGCTAGCACTGGTATGACCATCCATCTTGAGCCTCCATCACAGCACCAGCACCTGCCCTTTCATCACCAGCATCCTGCTGACATTCCCTGAGAGCATAGGGCTGCAGTCTGTGTCCCAAAGCCTGGGTCTTGCTGCTTTTACAGTTATCAGGATGTTCTAACAAGACAGTCTTAGTGGCATGCTCAATCCTCTACCTCTTATTTGCAGCTTCAACCTAAGGATATGTAGACACATACAGCACCAGCCTCCACTTCATAATACAGGTAGTTGTGAGACCCCCACAACCGCAGCTAAAGAATGGTTCTTGCCACTACTCATTCTCTCTGTGTGACACTGATTTTGAAATCCATCTCATGGTTCATGGGCCCACTGGAGAGTTCTTCTGGTTCACCTGGTCTTTTATAGGATTCCCTTTGGGTTTTTTCCTTGCTGCCCCCACATGCATGTTCGTCGGAAGCTGACATTTTGCTCTGGTTTTCCACTTTTGCAGATGGCATTGCCTGCATCTTGCAGGGCCAAACAAAGCCCTAAGCCTGCCCCAGTTGTCCTGCGTGACCATCCTGCTGGGCTGAGCATGGGTGCAGGACCCTCTTGGTCCATCTCTTGGAATCAGTCTCCTCTTTGCACATAACAGTGTCTACACCATGGACCTCTTGGTGGGCGTCCTGGGAAGGGTCCACAGGCTTTGGGCGTGTTCCCACACCCTCAGCCCTCCTGAAGTCATCCTCCCTCAACCTGTTGGGCTTGATCTGAAGCCCAGTGAGGTGAGGGACCCCAATTTCTGTTTAATTGTTTTCTATTTACATTTAAACTTTAATTAGTCATCCCATTAACTCTTATTAAATAATGCTTTATCCATTCTAAACCTACATTTTCATGGAATATATATTTAATTTCTGTATTTTATAAATGCTTATATAATTATATATATAATACTGTATCTGTGTATATACAAATGTATACATATATATAAAAATTTTACACACCTTTGTACATATATGTTTCTATATATGTATACATTGGATGTAAATATATATTTTTATATCTGGTCACTCTCTGGCCCAAAGGACAGAGGCATCCAATCAAAGGGCTGCCTGACAACATGTGGGTATGATGGTGTCAAGAAATGGCCATCAGCCAATCGTAGTGAACTATGAAAACACGTGGGTTACTCCTTTTAACTAACAATGCCATAAAATGAATGAAAACACATGATTTTCCTGTAACTGTTCCGGTACTGTCAGGTCTCTTTACACTACATGGTGTTCATATCCCAGCTCCCTGAATTAGGTGTTGATTTTTTGGAACTTGCCAAATGCACAGATGTCCTTACTTGTTTTTTTTTTGTTTTTTTTTTTTTTTTGTTTGTTTTTTTTTTTTTTTGTTTTTTTTTTTGTTTTTTTTTTTTCTTAATAATAGGTTTGGAACAAGCCGAAAAAAATGAGTTGACCTGAGCATGCAAGTAACATCTCAAATGTTCTACAGCCTTAGAAAAAATGGGGTGTAGAGGTTGAAACTGCCTCTAGGCAGCTTCAGTTTTTAGGATTGGCACTTACATAACTGATCATGCTAGGCCTTACTGAATTTGGCAGCCATGTAGGGGTTATGCTTTTCACATGGATGAACTGTTCTTGAACAATTTCTCCAGTGTATTAAGCACAAACAGGCTTTTCTTCAACATCAAGCATGCAGGTCTCTCTCTTTTTCTCACCCTTTCCTCCCTCCTCTTATGCTCCTAACAACAAATGAAGTTATTGTGGCCACAGTGGCAGTGAAGTGGATTCTGTTTAACAACAACAACAACAAAAATTTCCAATAGCATGGTGCTATAAAGAATGGGGAAATGAAGAGAAGCAAATTCACTTTGGGCTGAGTGACAACTGACACAATTGTGCCAGAGAGGGAAAGTACAAGGATATTGCCCCTGTGCTCACAGACTCTGCAGATCGGCAATAAGCACAGTCCCTGAGGATTAGCAATGCTCCAGGACAAACAGCTGAAATGCCTGACAGGGCGGAGGGAATACCGCAGGCCCCCGCCTGTCCTGCACTGCACCCACAAACAGAGACCATGGAAACTGCTGCTCCACACCTGGGAGCTGGGGGGCAAAGGGCTCTGCCCTCCCCAGGAGCCGGGCGACTGCCCTCCCCTCTCTGGGCAACAGTACAGCTGAAGCCTTCAGAAGGGTTAGAAAACCTTTATTTTCCCTACATACCGCCAACAGGAGGGCAGTAAAATATCCATGATGCATTGTGAGTGGCTGTGTATAGTCAACCCACCTTTTGTCCGCCTTTTAGGAGTGTTTTCTAAGTAGGTTCTGTAGTTCTTGCTATGTGAGCAGCTCAGGGATAAACAAGTGCTTTCTGAAATTCTGAGAAAATAGAAACCATAAATATTGTTACAGTTAGAGAGAGGAATCTTTCGCTAAAAAATAAGCTATATAGCTATTGTGGAAGGAATAGGGAAACTGATAAATGTTGAAAAAGTACATTTCTACCATTTTTTCATTTGAGATACTGTTAGGAATACAGATTGGGAGAGCAATGATATGTTAAGTTAGTCACTCGTTCTGAATTAATCTGTGAGCTAACAAAAGCTAACAGAACCTATATATTATATGAGAGTTAACACGAACAGTGAAAATCTGATAGCTCCACCTGGAATTTCCTCACAGAATTTTTGATTCTATTGTTTCACTACCCAGAGATGCATCAATGAAAGTCTGGATCTATGGATGTTTCATTTTCATTATAGTTTATTTGATTTTTCTAATTTATTGAATTTTTATTTTCCCTGCTAGACTTCTTATGACTGCTTTCATTAACCTCATAGTTTAATATAACATCTATTTAAATGTGATGATTTTGCTTCCTGCATTTGTGCTATCAGCAATACTTACTTTTAAGGCATGTTGCCACTGTTTTCGGATTCTGGGAGATTAAAGCACCAAACTACAATTTAAAATATGGAGAATCTATTTTACTAAGTATTGCAACCATTTTATATGACTGTCTGCTTTCTGGACTTCCCCAAAATACTGGAGAATGGGGACTGCAACTGTTTATTAACTACAGATGAATTAGGCACTGTGAGGGGAAACATAAATATTGTGGCAAGTCCTACACTGTGCCATCTACTATTCTAAAATCTTCTGGGCAATCAATATTGTTGTTTTACTCTATGTACCAAAGTAATGGGAGAGATTCAAAAAGCAGCAGCGGTGAAGCAGTGGTGAATTAATTAGCTGATTATTGGAGGTGTTGGGCTAGCCAAGCTACTCATGACAAGACCAGCAGGTGTTTCTTTACATTTAAAAGTCAGACTATAAATGGGGAAGAAATGAAGCATAGCAGCTTTAAAGAACATCTGAATGTAAAATGAATGCAGGGAGACAGTTCCTAATAGAGCCCTGTGCTGTTGTGCTTAAATAAAACTGTTCCTGGTTGAATAGTGAATATTCCTCATAGGACATTCTAGGAGGATGATGTAAAGTAGTTCGGGTGTGGGAGGCCATACCATGAAGCACAGGAAATAGTTTAAATCTTTTGATATGTTTATAATGCTAAGTAAATGAGAAGTGGCTACAGCTGAGGTTGTCAACCACTTCACAGTCATTTTTTCTGACAGATGGTCACTTTTCACTGTCAACATTTGTCTAAAATTGCATACACAAGCAAGGTATGCGGGCATGTTCTGCAGCTAGAGCTCAGGATATTCTCTTAAAGCAAGTTGCTCCCAGTTTAGAAGTTTTCTTTTGTTATTTCTCATCTCCTCTGTGAGGCTCCAGAATACTCCACACGTGCTTCAACTGCTTAAATATGGTGTTTTCTTTTAACTGGTGAGGTTTGGATGTTCTTTACTGTACAGCACATGCTTTTAAAACAGCCTGTAACACCAGCTGTGACAATCTTGGAGAGCACTTTTGTTCCCTTTTTCTTCTATTTTAAAGCTGATTTCCAAACCACTGAAAACATAGCAGAAGATATTTTTCCTTCCTTCCTTCCTTCCTTCCTTCCTTCCTTCCTCCCTTCCTTCCTTCCTCCCTTCCTCCCTTCCTCCCTTCCTCCCTTCCTCCCTTCCTCCCTTCCTCCCTCCCTTCCTCCCTTCCTCCCTTCCTCCCTCCCTCCCTCCGTCCATCCCTCCCTCCCTCCCTTCCTCCCTCCCTTTCTCCCTTCCTCCCTCTCTTCCTCCCTTCCTCCCTCCCTTCCCCCCTCCCTTTCTCCCTTCCTTCCTCCCTTCCTCCCTTCCTCCCTCCCTTCCCCCCTTCCTTCCTCCCTCCCTCCCTCCCTTCCTCCCTTCCTTCCTCCCTTCCCCCCTTCCCCCTTCTCCCCTTCCTTCCTTCCTTCCTTCCTTCCTTCCTTCCTTCCTCCCTTCTTTCCTTCCTTCCTTCCTCCCTTCCTTCCTCCCTTCCCCCCTTCCTTCCTCCCTTCCCCCCTTCCTTCCTCCCTTCCCCCCTTCTCCCCTTCCTTCCTTCCTTCCTTCCTTCCGCACCTTCCTTCCTTCCTCCCTTCCCTTCCCTTCCCTTCCCTTCCCTTCCCTTCCCTTCCCTTCCCTTCCCTTCCCTTCCCTTCCCTTCCCTTCCCTTCCCTTCCCTTCCCTTCCCTTCCCTTCCCTTCCCTTCCCTTCCCTTCCCTTCCCTTCCCTTCCCTTCCCTTCCCTTCCCTCCCTCCCTCCTTCCCCTCTCTTCCCTCTCTTTCTCTCTTCCCTTCTCTCCTTTTTCTCTGTCTCTTCTGTTTGTTTTTTTTTCTTTATTTCTCCTGTAAAACTCCAGCATTCCCTTATAGGATGCCTGAGTGCAAGTAGGTTCATGCCTGCCCCTCCTGCTTGCCTGACAATCAGGTTGCCAAAGAGGCTCTTCAGCTTTTGGTAGGGACAGTAACTCAGAGGTGGTTAGAAAGGCTCAGGATGAGAGGACACTACAAAAGAAAGTTAACAGCTTTGAGACCCTGATCCAGGAAAATATCTTAATTCAGCACACTCTCATCTACTGAAACAAATAAGGTTCATACTCAAAGCTTTAATTTAGGGGTTTAGAATTCACACTTCAAACTAATGCTTTTTTTTTTTTTTAAGTATTATCTTTTTCTTTTTTTTTCTTTTCTTTTATTTTTTTTTTAACATTAATATCACCTAATTTTTGACTGATCATAAAAGAAAACAGAATAATCAAAAAGTAGTGACCAAAAGGAAAGCCTGACCAAAAAGGAAATTTTTTTACACAGTTGTGTCTTTTTTGGTTTCACCATTAATAATCCCAGTTTTCAGATAGGGGGCTAGCAATTCCTATTGCCATTCCTGCACTGAATGGGTGGTGTACTCCACTCAGTTCCACTGAGTCTCTGGAACTGCAAAACAGCCCATCTTTGCCTGCCCCTGCAGCTTCTTTCTGAGGAAAATAAGGGCAAGCAGTGGGGATGATACTCAAGAAGTGGCCATGGTATGTATGTGCACCTAAAAGCCTTATTCCTTGGTTTAGATGCATTTATTGAGTGCTCTTCAACCACTAGCTGGAATGAAAAACTAAATCTGTCTGAAGACAATTACATAATGGGCATTAAGGCTACTCGGTATAAAAAAGTGCAAATACTAGGAACCTATTCAATTAATGTTAGTTTGAGAGATCTTACGCAACACACGATTTAAGCTTAAACTGATGTTCAATACACAGGAAGAGTTCCTAGGTGGAATGACTTATTACTTCTTTTATATCAAACAAGAATTTTGATATCTCAAATTATCAATGTCTGTAAAGGTCTCTGCTGCCTGTAGTTTATCTTTCTTCCTAAATTTAAGTTACAAGTAAGCCACTCTACTTCCAACAAATATGACTGTTGGGGCTGGAAGATCAAATATGAATGTTTTGTGAACAAGAGAAAGAAGTAGTCTATTCCATGAGATTTTGTTCTTTAAACTTGAGGGACTATAGACCCTGCTCAGTTTTACAACAGATACAATACACGAAGCAGTACTGCAGAGTTCTCCACAACCGCATTTTACCCTTACCTCGACAGGTTGTCCTCTATGTCCCTTCTGCTGTAACTACCATAAATGAACTAAATGGTTTGTTATAGATTTGCTGTAGTTTTCATCCCATCAAAACTGAAAATCCATTTAGCTTGGAACAAATTATTGGAATTGGTAAGGAAGTTTTCAGCTCAATCAGAGTGTCAGTGTGACTCCATTCTGCCTGAAATTTTGATCTATAATACAACGTTTGCTTATAAGATAGTCTGTGGGAAAAGGGTACTATTCGGGCATTAAGGAAACACTACTTACTGCCCACAAAAGGTATATTCCTTGTCCCAAAAGCTAGACATTAACATGCTCACTCTTTACTAGGAAGAGCAAACAAAAAAACCTACTTCTCTCCATTCAAGTAGTTTAATACATGTGAAATTATAATCTCAAATAAGGTAGGGTAAATGCCATATATATAAAAGGAAATCTTATACAAAGCCTCTTATGACAAGAACATCTTTCTTGTCATAGAGAACATAAAATGGCTGTAAACTTGCCTGTAACACATAGCAGCCTTGGTATCAGTGTAGCAGCCAGCCAGCTATTAAGGCAATGAAGTCAATTCTTCATTCTGACCGCTATAGATTACTTAGTACAAATGGCACTGTAAAGGGAAGATGTAATTCATATCTGAATGATCCTTATATGTCACAGGTCTTCACTTTGACTAGCTTCTGGCTTTCTGTATCACATACAGGTACTAGAATCTTAGGTGTGCTTTAAATGAAGGTAGTTCCAGTCTGACTTGGTTACATATTATAGAAGAATTATATATCTGAGAAAATGTACTTATACTTTGGAAGACTGCTGTCCTGGTTTTGTTAAAAACAAGTTTCTTTGAGTGAATTTGCCTGACAACTAAAGCCTTCATATTAGCTGGATTTTTCTTGAAAGCCAGATACATGTTTTGGTAGACATAGCAATGAAATGTGAAGTCATTGATAAGGATTGATGCACATCTTGCACGAGAGGCAACGAGAAACAAGTGACCAAAAACCGACCAGCTGAAGTATTCCATCCCATTCACGTCATGCTTCATATAAAAGTGGGAGATCATGGGGATCTCATCCCTTTTTCCTTATGGCCGACATTAGAAGACCTTGCTAGTTGTCCCTGTGAACTAAGGCCTAGTGAGAGACTGAATCCAGCTCCGGTTGGCTGCAGAGTCCAATCCGGGACTTCGGGTGCCAGCTCTGCAGTTGCTGAGACTTTCAAGATTGGGTTTGTATATTTTGTATTATTTTCTCTATTTTTTTTTAGTAGCATTAGTAAAACATTTTTAATTTTTCCAACTCTCTTCTCTCTGTCCTTCTTTCCCTTCCGATTGTCTGTCCTTAGTGGGAAGCGGGGAGAGGGAAGGGTTGAAGGGGGGAGGTGGGGAGAGGGGCTTAACAATACATCTGCCAAGGTTTTATTGTCACCTCACAATCAAACCCTAGACAACTGCATATCACAGCTGAAACATAAAGTGGCTTCAAAGTGATTTTTTTTTTTTTTAATAATTAGATAGGACCTGCTGAAAATAAAACAAAATAAAAATTTTAAGTGGTTTGCTCTATTCTAAAAGCACTGTTTCAAACTTTTAAAATAGAATCCAGGCCCACTGGAGATAGAACTATTGCAGAGTTACTGGAAAGGAAGCTCCATTTTACACTGGCTGGTGTTTATCTCCCCTAATCTGAATATTTGCGATTGTTTCCACCTCATAAGCAAGTTACAATATCTCTATGTGCCCTTCCTTCCCAATCTGTGAAACAGAGATCTTTATAATTTGTTTTACAAAGTATGCTGAAAATTACTAAGAGAAGAAGAGTGCCTAAACTAATATTTTAGTTCTAGTTCACATTAATGCATTTTTCACTTTTTTTTTTTAACTGTATCCAATTATTGCCAAATCACTATAAACAAATGGTTATCTTATTACTTGATCTTTTTCTGCTTATTTTTGAAGGAAGGTTAGTAATTTATTAGGTCAAGTTATTTTCCTCGTTGTAGTATGAACAGCCAGACTTAAATCAAGAATGCTGAATACTGCTCATGGCAGATGCCACTTCAACAGAACTGGAAGATACCACGTCCACAGAGGAATGGGTAAAAACATTGTCTACACACATGCAATTCTTGAATCTGACCTGATCTATCTGCACAGCCATCCTCAAGCCAGCACATTTTGACCTCTCTTCCTACTTAGTCGCCGTTCTAAGACTATCAAAGAGAGAAGGGTCGTATCAAAGTCTTTTGTAATAGTAGAAACTACTCTCTAAAAACTGTCCCATACTGTTTGAAAAAATGACCCACTATGCATCTGTGAATAGTTAAGGTATTCCATGCTAGACCGATTCAAACATGGTCTTCTAAGGCTTCAGAATTAGACTCTCAATTTAGTGTATTAGAATAGTTTGGCTTCCCGGTATTATATCAGTGGTGAAATATTTTTATACTTTTCTGAAATTAAACTGCTGAATAGTAAATGACAAAACAAACAAAAAAAACCCTGTTATATCTATAGTCTTTTTTTAATTCCCCAACAAGTCTAGCTTTGAATGGAAATTAGCTAAAACCGACTACTGCAATGATAGTTTGAAATCTTGTGTTCTGTGTTTTGAGTTGTATCTGGAAAACACTTCAGGAATTAACAGGACTGACTGCATTTTTCCCCTTTCTTCCTACTTTTTACTATTGGAAAAAAATCTTCTTAAGATTTTTTCTGTAAGAAATTAAAATTCCTGGGGATATTGAGTCAATATTGGTGAATATGTAACACCCAATACAGCCCAAACATATAAGACTCTCTTTGTTCCCTTACATGTAAAAAAATAAGTTAGCCATAATTCATAAAGCCCAAAGAGAAAAAGACAGTTGAGGTTTTCAGATTGTTTTCACTTAGACTGATGAGCTGTAGGCTTTAAATATATTTTGAAGTTAATATTGCTTGGCAATATAATTAAACATGTCTTTCTTGATTCACTCAGTCTTAATGCTAATTTTGATTTAGCCCTGAAGGGATCAGTTCAGGAAGAAGTTATGCACCTTTTGCAATATTCCTACCCTTTCTTAGGAAACTGGAATGCTGCACAAACAAGTAGAGTCACAAAGATTCCTTATCTATTTATATTAACCCTCCAAGCAAACTCTGTTCTCATCTCCCCACCAGTAAAATGTGGAATTCGCTTAAGGTGGATGATAGCTCCATTTTAGTGAAGTGTGAAATGCTCGGTTTAGGTCTGTGTTAGCTTTTGTGAATAAATGTAAATTCTCTGGGTAATTTTTATCTGAAACAACTTTAATTTGCAAAGCTAACACAATTTTGTGAATAAGGTTCAGTGTCCAGTTTCATTACCTATCAATGTACTCATATATTCAGATATAAAGTTTTAGATCTTGTGCTTGTGCACAGTTTTACATGGTAACTCTTGCAGATCCATTGCATGTGTCAATTAATTGCCTATGGTATACTTATATATATATTTGTACATGAAGTCTCTGTTTTCTGTATGTCATATTTGTGAATACGAAACTGAAAAGCATTGACCAGTTCCATCTCTAGAAAGATCCTGCTTTCCAAATGCAAGTCTCATTGATCCTCTTTGGCAGTTCTTGTCAGATAACAGCAGTTAAACAGCAGCATTGTATGTTGAAAGTGATACCACTAAGAGCAGAGGAAAGCAAAAAAGACCAAATAATTAATTGTCCTATTGGTTCACTGCCTGTAAGTGCCCTAAATTTAGTGTATAATATCTGTGCTTGTCATCCAGGAGTTTGAATTGGAGTGAGGGGCGTGGGGTTTTTGAACACGTGATTTTTTCTTTCTGCTTATAGGAGGCACAGCTCCTCTTTTTCCTGTGTAATGTCTATGTTCACCCTTGCTTCACAATGGAAGCCTGATGTAGGCATTCTAGAAATTCACAGGTTGTTTCTAAAGGCAAAGGAGACAATTTATAACTGTGGTTAAGGTCGAACTGTTCATGTTCCTTTAGTTATTCATGTCAGCCTTAACACTTTTGACATGGATTCCTGGTGCAAATGTCCACATTAAAGATACTGGCACCATGAATTATTAATCATCTCGATTAATCATAATTAATCGAGAAGCAAAAGACTACTTTCTTTCTCCTGCAGAAGGTATTTTTATGTAAAACTGAATGCTAGCAGTATCCAGTGCTTTACTTTATCATTCAAATTAGAAACTAGTTTACTCTTGTATAAACAAAACAAAACAACAAAAAAGCCCTTATGTAGAAATCAACATTAAAATGTATAACAGAATTTTAATGTTTGATAACGCCTTCTGTTATTACTTAAAATAATTAATGTCATCTGGAATCTAAGGATGATGACACTTCTCTAATTTCTAGTGAAAAACTGATAAAAACTCTTCTTTAAGAAACTGACAGTGGCACTATTATGCAACCTACCTCCACCTGTGCTTCTGTCCTCCAGACAGGCATGATAAAGGGGTAGATAGCTGTGTAGATACTACCTCAAAAGAACATGATAAATGGTAATTATTGCATTTCATGAAACTCTAATAAATAAATAAATTTTGATTTGAAATTCTGAACCGTTTTTAAGACAGTTTTTAATTATTCTGTGAAGCAATATTCAAAACATACATACAGATAATTAAATAATTATTTTATGTAACAAAATCAGGGATTTCTATTTTGGAATATGATTTTCTGCAGTGTCAGACCTTAGGGTATTTACTTCAGCCAAAGTGGGAATGTTTCTTCATTTAAGTGTCCTTTACAGTATAGTTCTTCATACTTTTTCAGTAGACAAAATAGTTGGCATAAATCAGATCTCTGCTCTTATGAACAGCTATTACAAACAGTGTTCAGACGTCTATATTTGTGGAATGTTCCATATCACAATTTGTAGATATAGAATAGGTTGTGCCATGGTGCCCCACGATGTATTTTCACCTTGTCCTGGAAGGGAACGAGAGACAAGTACACTACTTGTGCTTAGTGTTCTGATTCCTTGGTATTTTGTTGAGACTCTTAAACAGTGACAGAGAAAGCTTTTGTAATATGAATCCTTTTCACCTAAAAATGGCTCAAAATAGAGCTTTTAGAACTGGCAGCAATTTTATTTTGTTAGTGATGTGTGAAGACATTTTACAGCTAGTTATTCTTTCTCTCACTTTTTAACTGCAAGCTGGAAAAAGGACGGAACCTGCAAAATGCAGATATGAAGCCATACCTTCCCTAAACTGGGTGATTTGAGTTTATATTTTAATAGAGAATATGACAGACACTAGCACCTGTGTTCAGGTCTATTAAAATTGAATGTCAATCACTAAAACCTGGGAGTTCTTGGGAGCATGATTTTGGTCTGTAGTCAGCTGTGACTTGCACCAAGGTAACCAGGATATATTTACCATAAACACTGAAGGCTGTTTTTGTTTGGTTGGCTGTTTTTTTTAACCCAAATGTTTACCTTCTTGCTGACTTTTGATGCATTCTGTTTCCCAAAGCTTGAAGGGTTCAGTTAAAAGATGTAAAAAGTACTGAAATATTAATATAAGATGATAAATCGGAATAAAATTTGAAGCTCTTTGCCTTTATTAAAAAATATAGTTTGATAGCACATAGTAGCCAAAAGCTATATTGGATTGTGTATTCTTCATGTTCTGCCCTTCACTTTTTCTCTCCTCTTTTTTGCACATGGATGAACAAAAGTCGCCTGTGGAGCAATTCTGAAGAAACTGTTTATAGTCCTATTTGCATAACTTCAAAGATATCTTAAGAAATTCTAAGGCAAAAGGCAAAATTCAAAATATTATGTAACTGAAGTGCCTACAATTTATTGTTAGGGCAGAGTATAGTTTGTAATGTGTAAGTCTTAAAAGGAATGTATGCCCCATAAGTAGACAAATAGAGAAATAGATAGATAGATAGATAGATGATAGATAGATAGATAGATAGATAGATAGATAGATAGATAGATTCCTGGTCAAGTTTTTGAAGCATTTCTACACAGAGCTGGCAGTGTAGTTATGTAGTGCTCATGAGAGCAGTTGGCTCTCTGTGGCCTGGGGAGCAGCTATGGATCCCTTAGGGAGTGCCTGGTGAGTTACAGGGCAGCCTGCAGAGCACTGAAGTTGGTACCAAAGGTTCAGGTGCTGTGCATGGATATCTTCTACTCTATTTAAAAAAAAGGCATAAATAGGACTGGAAGATGAGCTCTCACCTTTGTTCATACTGTGAGATTTTATCCTGACTGATAGGGCTTCTGTAGCAGAAGAGAAGGAAACCTGGTCCACCATTTACTTTTTCCAGGGCAGGAGTTACTCCAGAGTTACTGGAATACAAATCTGTGGAGCTCTGGGAAAAGCTGCTGCTGAGCTCATCTGTCCTGCTCCTTGTTTTTAACTATGCAGGAGCTGCCATATTGGGTGAAATCAGAAGCTTGCTTGGCTGGGGCTGTCTGTCAGTGTTGGACAGACTGTGACCATGCATGCTAGAATTTAGTCAACTGTGTGCCAAGACCGTGCATGTTTCTGCCTAGTCTTCATCAGATAGATGGAGACTGACACATACAACCTGTCCCTGATACCTTCTGTACACTGTGTTTTAGAACTACAGTTATTTTCCTTGCAATATGTCTAGTCCACTTTGCCTCCTAGTGATTTTTTAGCCTCAGTGACATCTTGTGGCTGCAACATGTTCATATTTCAATTTTCAAAAAGTACATTTTTTAATCTTGTAGGAGACTTTGTAAGAGAAGGTGAAGAGGAAAATTCTTATGGATACAGAGCTGTAAACTTTCTTCCTGAGCATCAACAAGCTGAATGAAAGTCTTTAAAGAAAAACATTATCTGGGGTTTTGTAATGAGTTTTAGCCTGTGGCAAAATGGAATGAATAATTTTAAGAGATTTACACAGATATACACACAAAAAATGAACACAAGTTATGACTCATCACAGTTGGGCATGACCTTTTGCATCTTAGATTAGACAGTATTGCTGGCTTTCTCGTCGGGCTCCAGCTACTTCCCCACCAATAGGACTGGACTTCTCTGACTTTTGAAATGATATTTCAGAAGACTGTGTCTGATCCACAGCTTACCAATAGGCTTCAAGGGCCGTGGGATTAACCTGTTAACATTGTCTTATTTCTTATTGGTTTTCCATATAACACACATTTATTTTCAGTTCTGCTGGCTTCTTGCTTTCCTGTCTCCATTTATGTCAATGTTGTACTGAAGCTGATGTAACTGCAGCAATAGTCTGCTCAGTTGCCACCTGACTGGTATTTTCTGACCATTCCTAGGTGGGAGGAACCTTGGTTTAGACTATATAGGGAGAGAGAATGCAATCCAAAAGAAACAGCTCTCCTAAAAGAAAAGAGAGGCAAGTTTTATACTGTGATGTTTTGAAATATTTCACATTTTAATTACCTGTTCATGAAACAAAATATTGGATAAATGGCTAAGTTGCCTGGTTCAGAGTTTGGTCTTCACTGAATCACCTCCGGAGGTCTGGTGCAGCGTTATTGCTTTTACTCTAAAAAGGCGAGAGAAGGTTTTCCCACGCATTGTTCCAGCAAGTCCAATGTGCACCTGCCGAATTTTGTAAAGTTCTACATCGAACTGTCAGGATATGATGTGCATTACTGTTGCCTACCACTTTCATTTTTGTACAGAACATGAAGCAAAAACAGGATTTCTATTTTATTTTACTTTACCATTGTGCTTTAACACTGAGATGTGACATGTTTCTTGATGCCAAAGGAGAGGATAGCTAAGACTTCCTACTATTCAGGTTGCTTTGTCTTCATGAGCACATTGGCTGTTCTCTAATCACTACTAGGAAGAAGAAAAGTAGTTTGTTTATCTGTGCATGCCACTGGTGAATTTAAATGTTTTTACTATGCATACACTGTAAATGTTACATTAAAAGAAGATACTCTATGCTTTCAATTTTTCCATACAACAGTTGGCTTCCTTCCACATAGGCAGCCTAGGCTCATTGAAGACTTTGAGCCTGATTCTGTTTTCACCCAACCAATCAAGTGTAACTCAAAAAAAAAATTGGTCAGATTATTCTGACAGGAAAGAATATTTGGGCTCATGAATAGTTCTCATGGGCCCAGTTTTCAAAAAAGTGGATTGTTTGTGTGGCCTTTTAACTTGAGGAGCTGTGAGTAGTCTGCTCCTCTATGCCTCAGACTGATGTATGAAAGTGAATTCAGGACTGGAATAAAACAAGTTGGAATAAAATGAAAAAAAAAAAAAAAGGCTGAAACTGGATGTTTTAGGTCACTAAAACATTTTGGGTTCCAATAACTGTCAAAAGACAATGGTGTACAGAATACTGTAGACCTTACAAGTAATTCCTGGGATTTCTGGAGGATGCTAAAAGATAAAGTTAACCTCTTGCGAAAAGTCTTCCTGTGAGCAAATGAAGCCAGATTATGACTATAAAGAGCTGACAAGGAATGAGGTACATGGTTCTCCTTTTGTGGAAAATTGATCCATCTTCTGTAGAAAAGGAAGGAATACACAATGAAAAGATGAATAACTCTTCCAAAATGGCTGCTACTCTATCTACCCAAAGTCAGCATGTCAGGAAGGAACTTGTTCATTCAGTAAAAACAAGCAGATAACCCGAAAATGCCTGGGTTTATATGAACTTGATTTATATAATAATAAACTGTGATCATTCTGCTAAACCGGGTAAGTAGAAATGGACTGTGTCTGTGTATATTACATTAAATCAAATGTGTTCCTACCTGTAACTCCAAAGAAACAGAACTCATATTGTAGGATAGAAGATTCTACCGAGCAACATGCACTCTGGAAAAGACTTACAGGCTGTAGCTGATATTAGGAGACAGTGATACAGTGGCCAAGAAGTTTTATTCAACCATTTGATATATAAAAAATGAAAACTAACTAGTAGTGAATAGCTAATATTACTAGTGTATCTAGCACAGATGCAGGTGTTACTGGTCATTTTCTTACATCCGTAACTCGTACGAGGTGCTAAACTGGAGAAGGCTGAGAAGATCCAAATGAATGATTAAGGAAAATTTCAGGGAATCAAATCTACTTAAGTTTGTCAAATGATAAAATTGACAAGGCCATAGTTCACAACAATTCAGGAAGTTCTGTGGACTGTCTTATACAGTAAGTCAGCACAGCTGGTCAAAATGGTACCTTCTGTCTTTCAGGCTGTGAAAATAAAGTCTTAGAGCAGATTTTTAAATACAGAATTCCTTCAGGCTGCTAGCATTCAGACTGACACAGTAAAAGTGGCACACAGCTCCAACCTGCAGTTTATCATCTGATGTGAAATAAGTAGTGTTTCACATTGAGAACCACAGAGACAGTGTTGTCCAGTCACCTTATTAACTACAACACGTTTAGGGTTCTATACCAAACCCTGAAAGAGATTAGCTCAGAAGTACTGTCGTCCTGGGGAGTTAAGTGTTTGAAGTGATGTAAGAGCTAAGGACCAGGTTTGGATTCCAGTAAGACAATAGATATTACATTAAACTTTCAGTAACACAGCGCTTTAGAAAGATAATCAGATGGCAATTTACAAGCATCCAAACAGGGCAAATGGAACAATTGTATGAAATTGCTTATGATTTCTTTTTTTTCACCAAGCCTTTGGAATTCAAAGGGCTTGGATGTTTAATTCTTTCGTTTTCATCGCCTGCTGTTATAAATCTATCATCTGTTAGATTGTATGTCACAAAAGACTGGATTTTGTTCTAAAAAAGGCCAAAGGAGCAGGTTAGTAGAAGCTGTTGGCCTGTTCGGTACTGCAGAAGAGGTATGTGGATGACAATCTGATTTAGAAAGAGAAAGCCTATATTTATTTTTATTACCATTTATTTCACTGAGGATGAGCAAAAGTTGACTGCACTGAAAAGTTCCTTGGGAGGCAAATAATACTGCTAATTTGTATTATCAGACTAAACTAATAAGAAATACTTAATAAACTCCAAAACTTCTATTGCTAAAACACAATGCCATTATTTGTTTTGGAATAAATACCAAACCTCAGGATACTGTTTTCGAGGTGTGCTGTAAGTACACCAAAGTAACAAAAAAAAAAAAGAAAAAAAAAAGAAAAAAAAAAAAAAAAAAAAGGAAGTGGCCTGATTCTATGCTAGCATGGTATTTTAAAGGAAGAGAAAAAAGCACCAAAATATGCAAACAAATACTTCAGCCTTGTCAGAGAGTGCCATTCTACCGCAGCAGAAAATGTTTTCTGGGGCTGGAATGTGTAACTGCCTGACAGCTCCTTATGTCAACAGAGTGTTTCCCATGCCACTCCATCTTCCAGTAACGGGTAAATGCATTGTGATGAAATAGTGAAGGCTACATCTCAAATGGTCACTTACAGGTCAACAAGGTGAATCTTTGTTTTCCA
The DNA here is from genome assembly GCF_963082525.1 of Nesoenas mayeri. NCBI lineage: Eukaryota > Metazoa > Chordata > Aves > Columbiformes > Columbidae > Nesoenas > Nesoenas mayeri. The sequence continues at coordinate 16,162,561 of NC_137542.1, read as the reverse complement.
CAGCTCCTTACATAGCATACTCAGATGTTCATGACTGTATTCTGCTCCCATCCCCTTTTTTGAGTGATTAAATCACTTGAGTTGAGGGAGAAGAAGGAGGTGACAGTTTTGCTACAACCTCTCTCTCTTACTCCTGCATTTGAGAGGAGACCAAGGATTGCAGGTGCAGGATGGAGAATAGGACTTACCCTAACTGTTAACAGATTTTAAATAGATCTGGGAGAAGCTTACTTCCTGGAGATGTTGCAGCACATTTCCTCGAATGGATCTACCTTGCCCTATGTAACAGGATACTAGCAAGTAGGTTGGAGACCTGCTGCATTCTGTGCACCAATATGGGTTTAGTGTCTGACATCACAGACTACATTCACAAGTCAAAGGAGTTGCCTTTTTTTTTTTTCCTGCTATTGTCATCAGTTTTCCTCGTCATCAGTTTTCCTCGTCATCAGTGACAAGGAAGAATTGCTACAGGAGACTGTCAACAACTCTTCTGAATTGATGCAGTTGTTACTGTAGACATGATCGCATATTTTGTTAGCATTGTTCACTTCTATTTCTGGGCCTTGCTTATTTAGATAAAGAAAATATCTTAAACAAACAAACAAACAAAACCAACAACAACAACATAGATCCTTGAAAAATCATAGTCCTATTACATGTACTCTGAAACTAAATTCAGTACATTTTATGTGACTATTTCCTGATTACATTGCAAGTATAGAGAATTCTAAGGTACAGATGAGGTGCTACAGGAATCAGAAATAACTTGTGCATCAGTCTGCCTCTTCCACAAATGTTACGTATCTTAGTATTTTAAGTATCTATCTCCTGCATACCCTTGGGGAACAGCAGATGGTAAGTGATTTGGGAAGGTCTTTAAACACTCTATGACAATTTCAACAACTGTTTATTGTTATTAATCCTAGCTCTTGTATAGCTAGTTAAGCCTCACCCAGAAAGCCTCACCCAACAGAGTTTATAAGTGTTATTATACTTTGGAATGTTAAGTGTTTTAGATGCAGTCTCTGCTGGGAGCTGTTATATAAAGAACAGGTTTTCTTCCATGAAACAAGCAAGTATTCAACACTCCACCTCTCCTCCCCCCCAAAAAAAAAGTCCTGAAATCATGCTGTATTATTTAACTTCTTAACAGTTTGTGATGTCATTTTTTATAAGTTAAGAAAAACAAATGCTGTCACATTCTAAGTCTGAGTTTTGAACAAGCCAAAATCAAGAGATTAAGTGTTCCAAATACTTAAACATTTCATCCAATTAGTTAGTTCAGTCTGGCTTCTCTATCTCTGAACTGCTTCCAATAAACTGTGGATTTGAATACAGAAAGATAAACCCATTGATAAGTTTCTACTACTGTACAGATATAATGTTGTTTTCATATAAAGTAATTTTAATGTTTTAACTTGTAAATGGATTCTTCATTCTTTTTCTATGCTGATTGTTGCATTTCTGTGATTTTTTTTTTTACTAATTCACTGTGCTCTCTTACTCTGAAACAGATTCTGAAGGGGCCTGATTCTGAAAGCTCTGAAAGACCACCTCTGGAATAATCAGGCGTTTGCTTGCTGAGAGTCTCCAACGAGAGATGACAATGATAAGTGGAGCAGCTGGAGTTAAAAGGTCGTTGTCTGCTCAGATCTCAACAGGTGAAATCCCATTGATGCACACACATAGCCAACAAAATGCTAGCTTTGTTTGTTTTAGGAAATGGAACATGGTGAAAGGAAGATGAGAAGAGAGGAGAGGGTAGTTGTAGGTGTTCTGCTTCACTGTTCTCGTTATTGGTAGTAGGGCGTATTTCTAGAGGTTGAATCCCCTTCAGCTTCACCATCTGGGATGGAACTACACTATCAAAACTGTCTGTTCTAAAGAAAATAATTAACTTTTCAAGACTAATGATTTTGGCTCACTAACATGTAATATTTGAAACATCACTGTTTTCTGCATAAAGTACTTCCTCCACTGGTTATTTTTTTTGAACTTCTAAGGTTCAAGTCAAAGTCATGCCAGCTATTAATTATCAAGAATAATCATGTTCGCTACTTATTACTGATTTTGAATATATGTAGTTAAAGATCCAGAAGAATATAAATCTGAAGATACTTACTCATATGATGTACTTCATCCACTCTGTATCTGAGCTAACACTACCTATGGAATGGAAACTGTCAAACAAGCTGAAAATTATTGCATTGGTGACAAGCAGTGGAAGAAAAGAAGACAAAATTTATGCACATATTTTATATATTCTTCGAAAAGTGCTGGGGCTCTTCACTGTTTACACTGAGCAGCAGGTGACATACAGGAACAAAGGGCTTATCTACCCTCTGAGACATCTGCGGGCTTCCATGTTCAGAACCCCCCAATCATCTCAGCAGGACCAAAGTATCACAACAACTTTAGATATTTATGAAAGGACAAACACATGCTGTTGCTCATTTTTGCAAGCACCTAAGTGGAAATTGTGAATATCTAAATGGCAATGTGGCCCCGTTCATAACTTCTGAGCTACTGGAAATCCTGGGTCCTTGAAATTAATCCTGCAAAAATACTGGGAGTGGTGGGACATCACCATTGTAGTGCAGAGGAGCATTTTGACTGAATATGGTGTGTGATCCTGAGAATGGTGTAGGAAAATGCCAAAAGCTTTGGATGTTTAATTTAACATCAACCTACCATGTATTATGCCTGCTTGGAGGCTCTACCTGAATTTAGACTTGCAAGTCCATATTCAAAAATTCATTTCCATTTCTGCAGCATGTAAATAAGTTATATAGGAAACAGAAAGAGACACAGAAAAGTTGTATCTTGTAACATCAAAGCAATCATGCTGGGAGGAAGAAGATTTTTAAGAGTGTACTCTGCCTACATTCTAAATGTGGAGAAAAGCATATTCTTGCTAAGCATGTTATTTGCCTTCTTCTGGCTAATGCTAAAAATTCTTTCCAAGTTGTTAACCGGTCTCTTTTTCTGAACAAGGAGAGTCATTCCTTAGGAAGTCTCCTTATGTACCTTCCTTCCCTATGCATGAAGCCTTGACGTTTTCTTTCATCTTAAAAGATCTTAAATCTTCCTAAGACTTCTCAGATCCCTGGGCTGATGATAGTGTAGATGTGAGACCTTGTGCCTGGCAATGTCGTTGCATGTCTTACAAAAGAATAAGAAGGATACTTCTGTAAGTTCTGTTAAGTTCCTCTCTGGCTAAAAATAGTATTGCCAAACATCTCCATGTCTATTTAACTGGGAAGACACTTTCAGAAAGTTCTTTTCCCTCCTCTCAGTCATTAATGCATAGCTCTACTTTTCTTCCAGACACAACTGTAAGAAAAGCTTTTTTTTTTTGTTATGTCATTTTTAGACAACAATTACACACTTTCAATATCAAAGAAGTGTAAAATCACCTGTAGCTAGAAACTCAGTGTGATAATAAAGAAATCTTACATTTTTTTATGCTAATATCACACAATTCATAATGTAAATAGTAACATTTGTCAGTACAACATTTTCTGACAATTAACATGCAGCTTGGTTTTACCTTGAACCCTCAGGCCCTTTAGACAGTTGTAAATGCCAGGAAATGTCCTCTTCATTTCTTAAAAGATAAGCATAGTTTGCAACATGAAACTTGTAAACAGCTCATTCCTGACAAATTGGATGTCATGTTTTGTTCAGCCAAATTGTGTTTCTTGGATCATGCAGCATTTATGACATATTTTAGACCACACTACAACATGCATATAGGAGCCTTACCCTCTATAATTACATGCTAATAAAAACAAGAACTGCTGAATGTTTACATCTTTGGCTAACTGTATGTCTTTAGAAAGAAAAAAAAATTCCAGAAGTTCATGTGTCATGCACATTCATAGGTTATTCTTGGGTGTACTTGAATAAGCAAGCACTTTTCAATTTAAACTACTATGCTTTATGTAGCTGTGCTTGAAAGAGCATTTCTAAAATGTTAACCATAGCACTTCTGTTTGTTGTATAAATAACAGGTTGTAGAGAGTTATCAGATGAAATAGGTTATAAATCTCAGTGCAAAGAGCTGTTACGATTTCACCTGCAGATCTGAGCGTGACACCCAATGTGTCTTGTCTGCACAGGGCAAAGACTTTCTCAACAATGGCTGACACAATGCACGAAAGATGAAGAGAGGTGTGGCAGTCTTTAGCCCATGTGCATACTGCTTCATCAACATAGATTTATTTAGGATTTCCATATGATTTATTTGGCTCTTCAACGAGGTGTGCATTTTCCAGGGATAATCCAAGTATGTGCCCAGACACTATGGAAGCATTCGAATAGGCTCATGGTGGGAGTTTTAGAAATGCATGTAATAATAATACATTTTCTTGTGGTTTTGCAAGAGACTTATAGAAGCTGCCACGAACCTTTCACAAGCAGCCAACACAAATTTGGCCAGGTTGATCTCATTTGATTGCCACAGCTTGCGTTTTGGTTGTTCTGTTAGCAGATGCTGCAGTTGCAGGTACTAGCCAGCACCTTCAGGTGAAGGATTGAAGGCAGCTAGAGAGCTGTATGAAGGGTCCGTGCTCCCTAGACCAAGCATCTGCCACCTTTACCTCTAGGCAGGTGTGAGCAGCAAGTGCTCACAAGTGCAGTTTGTGAGTCCTAGAAATGCTTACAGGCTTAGTAGCCAGGCATATCATTGAAAACAGACCAGTGCACCACAGTAGGAGGGGGCCCGTCCCTAGAGCTACACACACTGTGCCTGCCCGCCTGGCTATGCCTGCCTGCCTTCTGCTTGCCACTGTGTCCCACCCTTGCCAATATGCACTGTTCTTGCTCTCCACATCCCTGGCTGCATGCCCCATCCCTGTCTGTGTGCTCCATCCGTGTCTGCCCCAAGCTGAAAGGCTCATCCCTTACTGCATGCCCTGTGCCTGCCGATGTGCCCCATACCTACCTGAGCGCCTCATCCCTCCCCAAACACCACATCCTCACTTGCACGCCGCCTCTGTCTGCGCACCCCATCCCTGTCTACACGCTTCACCCCTGCCGTGCGCTCCGTCCCTCTCGAGCGTCCCGTCCCTGTGCGCCCCGTCCCTGCGTGCGCGCCGCGCATCCTCCGCGGTGCCCGCTCCGTCCGAGCCCCGGGGAAGCCTCGGGGGAGGCGGCGGCGGCGGGCGGGGGCGGACTGGCGGCGGCGGCTGCTCCCCGCCTCCCTCCCCCCCGCCCGGCAGCAGGGGGCCGCGCCCCCGCGCACCTCCCTGCCCTGCGGGGCCCGGAGGCGCCGCGCACCCCGCGCCGCTCGCAGAGGCGCGCAGGGGCGGCCGCGATGCAGGCGCGGAGCGGCGGAGCGGGCGGGCTCCGGTGCACCACTCCGGAGCGTCGCGGGAGGAGGATGGCGGCGGCGGCGGCGAGGCCACGCCGGGGTACCGGTGCCCCCCTGCTCGCCCTCGCCCTGGGGCTCCTCGCCGCCGCGCAGGTAAGGGTGTCCGGGGGTTCGTCCACCTCCCCGGGGGGCAGAGGCGAGTGGGGGCTTCTCTGCTCTGGGGAGGCGGAGAGAACTTGGCGAGGCGCGGCGGCGCGCTCCGCACCTGCGGCCACCGGGATGCTCCTGACTCCGAAGCCGGGGGAGAGCTGCCCCGGCCGGCGGAGGGGCTCCTCCTCAGCCCGCAGGTAGGTGCCGCGGCTCCCGCAGCCCGTGTCCCGCACGGACGGCTGGCGAGGGGCGCTGCCGGCAGTTGTGTTTCTGAGCGGACGTCTCCGGGAGCCTGCGCTGGGCTGGTTTTACAGCTCTCTGGAAGGAAGGATGGGAGGGTCGTTATTACAAAAGTTACGATACTGCTGAGTTTTGCCATATGCCGGGGTGAGGTTCTCATGCTCCTTCGCGGGAGGGAAATGCTCTACAAGTTGCAGAGCAACTTTGGGAGTCCCCTGCCTGCGTTTCTCTGATGAATATTTCGTTCTGAAAGCAGAGAGCTGAACTGGACCGTGTCACTGCATTTCCCTTGGGTGTAATTTACATCCTCTAACATGCTCTACAGGTAGTTTGCTTTGCTTAGTCATCAGTTTGCCATTGCCCAGAGTTTGTTTCAGACTCTAGCCAAGGAAAAAATACGAAAGAGAAATTTTTTTTAAAAAAATAAATAAATTAAAAAAAGGAAAACAGCCTCTGGTGATGCCCAATTCAGCCCTCTGGAGACAATAAATGAACTCACTTTCAGCTTTGTATGTGCCCTAAAGAAAAACAAGTGTGAACATGGCTTTCCTAAATCATTCCCATTTGATTTTGTTCTTAAATTTTGAAGATGAGCTTTAAATAAATAGTAGCACATTTGCAGTGAAGATGATGATCCTTTCGTGTTTAGGGCAATAGCTTAAAAAAATAGTACAGAGTCACTTGAAATAAACTTAGAAATGTTACTATCTGTATAACTTGAGGCTGCTGCTGAATTGGACATTTCTGGTGTCCTCTTGTGCTCCCGACCATGTATTTTCTCCTCACTTGAACCTCTGTGATAACGGTACATCCATGAGTAGGTTAGCCCACTTATCTGAGTAAAGTTCTTAATTTTGATAGAGAAACTTTTATATTAGATTACTTTGCCTTCTGTCGTTGCATCGCTTCTGGACCCCATGCAATACATAGTTCAAAAGGACAGTGCGGGGCCGTGGGGAATTAAGTGTGCTGCCAACCTACATGTGCAGGCATGTGGTCAGGACTGGATCATGACTGTCACTGGAAAAGCTGTTGACAACAGAACACTGCAGGGTGCGTTGGTGGCACTGGAACACCCCAGGAGCGCACAGACCTGTTCACAGAGACCAGTGTCTAATGTGATCTGGTATCTGTTTCTGATAAAGTCCACAAGAGCCATAATAGCTGTGACACTGCAAAGAAAACCTCATCTGCCACGTCCTTCAACCTTGCCACCAGCTCTGTTCCCAGGGCTGAGATTGGGCTGATGTTCCCTGGCACTGAGCTCTGTCCCTGCTTATCTTGGCCTGTGCACCTCCTTGCCTTCTTTTTTACAAGCACCTCCTCTTCGTGGGGAATTAAAATATCTTCTTCCTTTTTTCTTTACATGCAAACACAGAATATTCAGACTTACTTTGGAAAAAGTGTGGAAAGAGTGAGATACAGTGCAGTGGCTTGGGAGCTGGTACAGACAGGCAGTTCAGTTGCCTTTGACTTTTATGCTGCATACTTAGTTACACTAATTTCATTTTACAGTTATTGAGATAGTATTACACTTTAAATAGCAGAGTTTGGCTCTGCTTTCTGCCTCTAGTCTCAAATTTACACAGTGATAGTGTGAGTAAAATTGGTTGTCCTCATGGACAGCGTTTCCTAGAGCCAAGAATATAATCAGCTCAAGGAAGCCTCCTGTTGTTTTTTCTACCATTTCTAATGCAAGATAGTGGAGCAAATGGGGATTAAGGTTATACTTTACTAAGCAGTCACAGATACGTGTGTGTATCACAAAGAAGATATTAAAACAATTGTAATTCAGTGACACTGTATTTTATTGGTCTGAATTTTAGATTAAATGAAGATGAAGATCGATTGTTCTCATATACTAAGTATGACCCTGAGTTTAGGATTTGGATGGTATTGCTATACCATATTGTGATAAAAATTCCTTTGCCTTCTTTTTGGAAGGAGAAGTAAACTAAGTCTTTGAATTGTGTGTTGCTATTGCTATTTTATAAGTCTTTCAAGAACTAGACTAATTTGGGTCTTTTAGTTAGTAATAAATAGGATCTATTAATAATTATAGGTCTGAACTCTGTTTTCAAGCTATATTTTGGAATTAAGTGCTAGATTGGTGAGAATGACCTGCATTTCTACTGCACCATCCATTCAGTGCTCCCGTGGAATTTCAGTTTCATCTTCTTTTCCCATAGTTTTGACAGGGAATAGCTATCATCATTATTTATAATTTTGTCCTCCTTTAGGTCTATAAAACAATATGTTGGGGTTTAGTGGAACTTCTCTTAGAGTGATCTTTCTTCTACAGTGTTTTAAAAAATTGTTTTTTGTTGCAAATTCTGAAAAATACGGAAGAGATTGTAGTAGATTCACCAATAAAAGAACCTCAGATGTCTTTTTAAATTTCACTGTGACATAACAGTTATTGTAGAAGACTCAGATTTTATCTCTGTGTAAGATTCCATGTATGAGCTTCGTGAATAAGCACAGGCATTTTCACATGTGCTTGTGGCCTGACTTGGTATGAGCAGGTTTAGGTCTGGCAGGAGTGCAGGGAAATGTGGGCCAGGGTAGGATGAATTTTCACGCTAGTCTTTGTATTCCTAGATCTTTTGTGCTTCATATTTTTTATATCTTATTCAATTTTTATATTTACATAATATGATTGCTACAGTGTTTCCTTTTTTAGTGTCTATGAGGTGCTGTAGGGTGGCAGGGAGTGAAGTGGGGGTATTTTGTGTATTAGGAAATAGTCCGTACAGAGATGAAAGCATCTTTCTAAAACACTTGCAGGTTGTGACACAACAGTAGGTTACATTAAACATCTACCTTTATCTTTTCTCCAACAAAATACCAAGTAAAAATCCACTAAATTTTGTTCCACCATCCAGAGAAGACTATAGCTTTCATTTCCATTGAATTATGTCAGAAACAAAGCTGGTCAGAGCTACTGCAAACAGGAGTACACTCACAATCCCTGCATTTGAAAAAATGACCATGTTACAGTTAGTAAGTCAAAATACTTCAGTGTGGAAGCATTTTAGATGAGACTGTAGAAAAAATAAATGCAATAAGGACAAACTAGCAGAATACGAGTAGTAAATGTATGGAGTTCAACTAGTCAGCTAGCACTGATGTAACACCATGTTCCTACTTGTTTCACGTAAAATCATCTTGAAAGCAGTTTGTACCCATCAGAATAATTTTGTAGTGTGTTTGTTATGGATCTTGGTAGTTGTATGGCCAAAACTGTACTGATGACATTAATTATGGCTGTAATGTTAAAGCCGAGCAAACTGAAATTTCACCTTGTTGTGTAAGGCTTAAATAAACTTCCATTACTTTAATGACTGGAGTTGTCTTTTGAGCTTTCTAGCAGATAAAATGGGTTCCTGGTTATATTGTTAGCGAAATAAGACTCTGTCTCTTCTCCCAGTTAGAATCACAGAATCACAGACTGCTTGAGGTTGGCAGGGACCTCTGGCGGTCACCTTGTCCAATCCCTGCTGCTCAAGCAGGGTGACCTAGAGCCAATTTCCCAGGACTATGTCCAGATAGCTTTTGCATAATTTTAGTGACGGAGACTACACCATTTATCTGGGCAATGTGTGCCAGTGCTAAGGCTCTGAGTGAAAAAGTATTTCCTGATGTTCAGAGAAAACCCTTTGTGTTTCTGTTTGTGCCTCTTGTCCTGTGACAGGGCACTGCTGAGAATCTTCTTCACATCCTTCCTGCAGGTATTAATAAGATCCTCCTGAGCCTGCTTTTCTCCAGGCTGAACAGTCCTTCCCATTGTTTCCTCATAGAGAAATGATCCAAACTCCTCATCATCTTTGTGGCTCTGTGCTGGGCTCTCTCCAGGATGTCTATGTCTCTCTTGTACTGCAGAGCCCAGAACCGGACACAGGACTCCACCTGTGGCCTCATCAGTGCTGAGTAGGGGGTAAGGATCACCTCCCCTGACCTCCTGGCAGTGCTTGTCTAATCCAGCGTGGGATGCCATTCGCCTTCTTTACCACAAGGGAACGTTGCTGGCTCATGGTCAACATGGTGTCTACTGGCTCTGCCCCTGTTCCATCCTTTTCTGCAGACCTGCTGTTTGCTTGCAAATTTGATGGAGAGAAGACTGGGCTAGCTTTTTACCATGATGGGCACCTGACCAACTATTAATAATTTTTTTCAGGAAAGTTTAATGCAAAATTATAGAGCTAATTTTAAGAATTCAGGTGTATGGGGAAAAATGTTGTTTAAAACAGTTCTAATGACCTTTCCTTCAGGAAAGACCTAAGCTAGACCTAGTTTATCAGTGAAGAAGTGTTGAAAATTTAGCAAGTTGCCTTTTGCTAAAACTGTGGAAGTAAGACTCAATCTGCTTATGTTACAGGTCTCTTGGTATTCATACTATACAGCTCACTAGAGATTTAATCCATCAGCATTTTCACACATTTTCACAGGCCATATATAAATATGTGCATATGCCAGGGAAACAAGCTGTACTTCCTCTTATGCAACACCAGGCAAAGTCAGATTATTCAGAAACTGATGTTACACCTGGATCCTACAGTCACATTTTCATCTGGACATATGCAAAGGTGGGGTGAATAAGGGATTTGTGGCATCCAAATGCAAATAGAACAAGAGCTACAACAGATCAACAGATAAACACAAGGAGTGGGAATATTTTAGCACCGGTCTGATTGTACAGCTTCTGACAAGTTGTGTGGTCTCTGACAATATTATATGTTGCTCTCTTGTATGACCCTAATAAACAACTCTTCTGTAATAGCTTTTGCCTCCTTAAGATGAAAAGAGGGAAGCAAACTATATTTTTACTTTTATGGTGTCTATCTGATTTGAAATTTTGTCTCATTCCTCTTTTAGAACTGTATACCAAATTTCACAGATTTAAAGATATTGCACTATGTGTGAGGCTTTTTTTCAAGCAATAATTGGGTTGATAATGCAATCATACAGTTAGGTAAAGATATGGAATACTCTGTTATCAATTAATGAGTGATGGCAGAATTAATCGATCAACATATCCTTCAAAAAATTGAGCTATAATTTTTGATAATCTATATTAGATTGGTTTTATCATGTTCGAGTCTCATGTCCCTGTAAATTGTTTATACTGAAAAAAAAAAAAAAGTAACCGTTTCATTAAAATGCACCTCTGTTCTTGGTGAAGAAGTTCACATCAGGTACACAGAAGTGGACACTACTAGAACTTTATGGAAACAGCAGAGCATGTAAATTATTGCTACTAGGTGTCCCAAGGATTGGGGAATACTGTGTGGCTATTAGATAAGTGTGTGTTTTGCATTAGGAGCTTTCAAAATCTTGGTTAGAAATTGAATAATATCCTTAGACTTTGAGGTTACTTAACATGAAAAAGAGGTAAAAAACAGGGGGGGAGAAGATTGGCCCAGGTATGCTTTTAATCTTCTTTCATTGCAATCCACACATGAAGGATTTCACTCTCCAGTGTCTTCTAATTTTTTGCCCTACAAAATATGATAAATATGCCTTGCCTGTGATCAAACAATCAAACACGATGAAGTCCTTTAATGGGATGAGGTATGGTAAGCAGACTAGCAAGCGATTAGCTGAATTTAGCAACCACAGTATTCCCTGTATGGTTCTGTTCCTGTATTTTAGATCTTCCCATAACAGCTCAAGTACATGGGTGCGTGTTACCTTTGTGTACCTTAAGGCCCTTTGCACTCTGAAAATGTAGCTTTGTCCCAGCTGCAAACAAGATGTTTCTGTTTTAGTAAGCAATGTAACAGTGAAGTAACATGTCGTTTACAAGATGTGGTGAATAATGCCATGTGCAGCTGAGTCATGCCTCTATTAAATTTAATTAAACTCTTTAGTCTCTTCTCAGTCTTTAGGGCATGTATTTTGTATGCCTTTTGAGAGAAATGTGCAGTCAGCATAATTGTGGAACATGTATGTGCAAGGAAAGTTACCAAGAGGGGGAGAAATTGAAAGAGACAAGACAATGCAAGACCTTTGGGAAATGTACTAAATGGAGCTACATGAGGTACCTTAGAATAATTTGTGGGACGAATAGATCGCTAGTGCTGTTTGACACATATTTACATTTTTTACAAATAGGAGAAAAAAAAAAGGAAGGAGAGGAGAAAAGAAATTGCATAATTTGGATTGAACATAGAGGGGAAATGAAATTATAACAGTGATTTCTGTTGGATAACAGAAAGCCTCATTCTTTCTGAGTGGACAAGAGTAGTATTATATGTACTGCTTACACACCAGTGCAGGACTGAAGTAGGAACGGAGTGCGTGATCTAGCAGGACTGTCCCACCCCAGCCAATAGTATCCATCAGAGGAATTAAACAAAGCCTATTCTTGCATCCACGCTTCAGCTTGTTCATAGTCCTTTATGGCTAGGTGCCACAAATGATGACTGCATTACATCAGTCCCAGATATGGCTTGTGGAGTGTTGTTTGATGCTGTTACTTTTGACTCAACCAAATGCTTCCATTATTTTAATCTGCACAAATACATTTTTTAAAACTGACTCCATATATGCCAGTTCTTTCAATGAGGCATTTAAAAATGGAAAAGTAGATCTACACAAAACTGCCAATAATTGTTTCATTTGGTTTTGTTTTAATTTACAGATTAAACAGACATATGTATTGCATTGAACAGGAGACCTGCTTCTGGATTTTGACATAGTTATAATAATACTGCTACCCTCTGTGTAGCTCAAGTGAGCTGAAGAAACCGATTTATCTTTGGGCTGCACATATTTTTTAATTCTATGAAGAACTAATATGAAAGAAAGACTTCACGTATAAGAATGACCTACTATGTAGTATAGTAGCCAAAAACTAGTCCTGTGTGGCTTCAAGCTTTATTTTCTTTTATTTTATTTCTCTCAGTGGTTTTTGAGAGGAAATAGAGGGGAGCCAGACTCATCCTGACTTACGCTAACTCCCGAAGAAATGACTGACCTGCTGCACTGAAAAATGCCCCGTCCTTTCTGCTGTGGGCTTGGCTGAGCTATGTTGTAGTAGGGAAGGGGAAATGAAGAAGGGAAGATTTTTTTTAACAGTTGAATGACATTTCAAGCTTTCCCTTTAATTTCAGAAAATTTGATATCTAAGTGTTTAAAGTTTTTCAGTTGGCTGGAGTATTAAGGAGGCAGCAAAGGTCAGAGCTGAATGTCTCAATGATAATTTTGCTTAACTAATGTTTGGAAAAATGGTGCATTTGTAAAACTACTATTTTTTTCAAGGAAAGAATAACTGCTTCTTTGTAATAGGCAGTGTCAGTAACTTCATGGCAATTCACTATGGCTGACTGGTGCATAGAGTGGTACCTGGGACCATTTTGAAGTGAAAACAGCTTAATTTTTCTCTGAAGATTTGTTAGAAAATTCTCCCTTTGATATCTGACATTTTAAACATCTCTATGTTTAAATGAGAAAAAGCTGTTTTTGCAAAATCTCTCAAAAGAAAAGAGGTGTGCCTATGTAAAAGACAGAAATTAGTTTTCAAATATTTTTTCTCCTCTTCCTTTTACCTGTCTCTCTGAATCCTCTTTTGCTACAGCCAAGCTCCTGCTGAAAAGTGTGTGTTTGTAAGTTTGGTTGTAACTGATCCCAGTGAACTTAGGAAATTGGTCATGTGAATCAACTTACGTGCTTGATGATTTGAAGACTGTATTGAAGAGTCCTTAGAAAGGCAACAAGACCTCTGCATTTGATATGTTCTCCCCCATTGCCTTTTACTTCTAACCTCTAACTTGCAGGCAACGGCACTGTGTGTTGCATCCAAAAGCTTATTGTGAGCACTGTTGCTGAAGAATAATGTTTCACCTGCAATTTGTACAGTGGTTTTTCAAATTGTGTTTGGTCAAAGACTGCTGTCAAGAGGTAAACTCTTGAAAGCCAAGAGTTTAAATAATGTACCTATGAGTTTTTGTGCTGTACTGCAGTGATTGATGGAAGGTGGTGTTTATCCTGGAGGCGAGTGATTTTTTAACTTTGAATATAACCATGTTGGATGTTTTTCAGGTATAAGTCAGCATTATACTTAATGACCTGTCTACAATTATGTTTTTGTAGAAACTGTCCTGGTTAGGGTTAAATTCCCTAAGATGTTAAGCAACCTTTGTTGAGCCTTTATGAAGGACTATTTCAGAAGATTAAAGAGCAATTTGTAGATGGGTCAGAAACTTTGGCTTTCATGGGAATATTTGTATGGGTCTTTTGGTTGCTACTGAAGTTTCTTTTGTAAGCAAATGAGCTCTCTGCTTACTAAATTCCACATTTTCATTTTGCATATTTCATAAGTGCTTAAGCATTTTCATTTGCTGACAAAACGTACCCTTATCCAGTAGTCCTTTACAAGAATAAGCTGTTAGTACAGCCTTGCACCTGCACACCTGCTTATGTGGGACAAAGGTAGAAGTCATTAGAAAAAGATCCATTCTGAGTTTGAAAGCTACTTGTGCTCACTACTTCAGCCTTCAATTGCAGAGGGTAAAGAGATGTTTTAGTGGGTGATTTTGAGTATTAATTATGCACAACCAAAAAAGTGCTTAATTTGTGGTAAGCAAAACCAGGACACAGAACCAGTAAGAGCTGCAAACACTCTGTTTTTCTTTTGACCTAGAAGCTTGAGCTGTATTAACATTTTCATTAGAAAAGTGTTTTTGTTCTCTTCACTCTGTATTCATTCTCTGATACTTTCGGCACCAGTGTCATAACATTGTTATGATGTTTTGGTTTTAAGAGTAAATGAGTATACTGAAATGAGGACTATGCAGTTTTGGATTTTAAATCGAAGACCAGGAGGTGGCTTTATCTTTGGACTGCTTTATTTGTTCAGTTTTCCTGATTTAAAACAGTTTGGAATGGTCTGGTTGTGGAATGTATGCATTTTTAATGGCAAATTTTAGACATATCTGTCTTGGGTTAATCATAGTGAGGCCGTAGTGTAGAAAGGATTTATTATTTGATGACTGGCTTTGTCAAGCAGGTCAAGCATAGGGATTACCTGAGTGCCATTAACTTTTAATACCATTTGGAAACCTAACATAATCTTATTATGATAACTGAGGAATCTACAACACACTGAATGGCCACACGGTGAAGAATGTTTTTGTCTGCTTTAAACAACGAATAAGGGAAAGAACAGGAAAACTTGATGCTTGGTTGCTGTTCAGAGGGAGAAATACAACAGAATTCGTCAAACAGGTGGTAGTTTCCACACTTGCCTTGACTGACTGACCTGCAGAAGTCAAGATATAGCAAGCTGAAAAGTGATGTGCTTAACATTTCAGATAGATAATATGAAAACAACAACTCCCTGATTGTGGGAAAATGATCTTCCTAGATGAATATATGAATATGAACTCAACAAAATCATTAGGCTTATTGCTACAAGACAACTTTGGAAAAAGATTTTAAAGCTATAGTTAAACAGTCTGTAAAGAAAGGTCTACTTATCAGAAGAAAATTCTTAGGAAAAGCTTAATTCTAGGTATTTTAGAAATTTAAGAATCTATTCTTATTTTTTCTAAAAGCTTTTTCTGAATTATATTTGCAGTAACAAAAATTACTTTGTCAGGATCAAAATTATTATTAATTATTTGAAACCTCGTACCTCATATCAGGTCAAAGTGGACCATTCTGAGCTTAATTTAACTAGTGAAACCTGCAAGCTGTTCAGAGGATTTTGATGTGGTTGGGTACTGTTTGGCTATTTCTTTTCTCTCCAGATTTACAACATTTCTCGCAGCCTGTTTGTAATTTTTTTTTCTTCTTTTCTCTTTTCTTCTTAAATTGTAGTGAGGACATTCCTGACCTCAAATATCTGTAAGAGCAGAATATGGATTTCTGCTCAGGTGTAAAATGCTAAAGTTAGCTTGCACCATGTCCTTATTTCTCCTCTCCTGAAACTAAGGTGATGGAGCAGTCTTTGAACATGCTGATGAAAATTAA
The DNA here is from genome assembly GCF_963082525.1 of Nesoenas mayeri. Classification (NCBI taxonomy): domain Eukaryota; kingdom Metazoa; phylum Chordata; class Aves; order Columbiformes; family Columbidae; genus Nesoenas; species Nesoenas mayeri. The sequence continues at coordinate 16,146,882 of NC_137542.1, read as the reverse complement.
ATTTTTGCATTGAATCTGAAATCCTTTCCAAGAAATCATAGCAGGTGTCAGGCGTGGGGTTTTTTTGTTTGTTTTGTTTTATTTTGTTGTTGTTTTTTGTTGGGGTTTTTTTTGTTTGTTTGTGGTGGTGGTGGCAGTGCTTTAATTTTAATTTCCTTAAGCTTAAACCTCAGCTTTCAGGAGAAATTTTTACCTAGAAAACTTTTATTCAGTATGTCAATTGTAAAGCAGTAGTCTTTGGAAAATGAAAAGCAGCTTATATAGCATCAAAACTATTTTCAACAGTAATGAATAACGGTAATTCCAGAGTCCTGCCACATGTCTAGCACTGACATACTGCTATTAATTGGTTGCTGACTAAAAGGAAAAAGAACTGATATTTTAACAGGATCCCTGAAATGTTCTGGGTTGCAGAACAACCCTTTTCCTGGTCTTGGAGACTGCATATTTTCATGTCAGATCACACATAAAGAATTCTGGATGTTGGAGTGCAGTTAAAATGAGTATTTACTGGGCTGATTTCAAACTGGTTTACTACCAAGAAAAATATTACAACTATAAACTATGGCATTTATGTGACATCAGACCTCCAACAAGGTGAGAACGTAGAGGAAAACCCAAGACTTCATTAAAATAATTTGAAATGTTTATATGAGAATGATGAAGGAAAGAACCTGTGCAATAAAGGATGGGCTAGTTTTGTTTTAAAAGAAATATTCCTCTGTAGTTGATTCTATCCTTGATATAACTTGGCACTATATTGAGACTATGTCAATATTAGGAGGAAAACAGGTGTATTTTAAAAAATGTGTTAAACCCCTGTGCTAGTGGTTTGGAATTAACTGCTGTCTATTTTGGATTTTACTGCTGATGTGGTGTTGTATTTTTGAAAGCTCGCCTCTCTCCTATCTATACAAAGCCAAGGTGGTATGTTTCCATACGAAACGCTGTTTTGACTCAGTTCCATGCAGAGTTTCAGTGCTGGTCTGTGTCTGCTTTTGTGCAGAGCAGATTCTGACTTTGTGAGCCTAGGAGCTTGAACCTTCTGAGGCCCCCTTAAAAATTCAAGCCAAGATGAAAACATGGAAGAAGGCTAAGTATATAGTTGCTCCTCAGGCTTTTTATAAAAGTGTATTTAGATCCTTGTCAGGCTCCTGTAATATCCTTATGGGATTTTAACTGTAATAGAACATGTTCTGAAATAGTGACCACAGCTACAGAAGAAAGCTGACACATCACAGGGTCACTGTGGTCACGTAATATGATAAAATGCAATACATAATGTAGAAAAAAACCCATAGTTAAGTAGGTTGTTAGTCAACAATCCCTATGGTCTAAAAATATTTCATCATGTAATGACCATTTTAAAATTGCAGCAAATATGATTATCTGACCCCAGTGGTTAATAAAAGTACAAATATAAAAGTAGTCCTGGCATAGCTACTGTTGTATTTTTTTTAGTTTGTTTGCTAGTTTGTTTTGGATTTTTTTTTTTTTTTTTTTTTTAAAGAGCTCTTGGAATTAATGTGGGAGTTAAAATATTTTTGCATCTTATTTAATACTCTGTTACGTAGATGTCCCTATGATCACGGAGCTGAGAGATGTGGTTTATATGTTTAATTTCTCTGACGTACTGCGTGTAAGTTTTGCAGTCATGGCTGTCTGTGATGGGGTTACAGCATTGGTGAATAAGGGAAGAGCAACTGAGGTCAGCTACCTGGACATGAGCAAAGCTTTTCATCCTGTCTTGTGCGACATCCTTACCTCAAAAATGGAGCGACATGGATTTGATGGGTCAACCACCTAGTGGATAAGGAATTGGCTGTCTGGTCACACTCAAAGAGTTGTGGTCAACAGCCTGATGTGCAAGTGGAGCCCAGTGATGAGTGCTGTCCCTCAGGGGTCCGTACTTGGACCACTATTATTTAATGTCTTTGTTGGGACATAGACAGTGAGATTGAGTGCACTCTCAGCAAGTTTGTGGATGACACTGAGCAGAGTGGTGTGGTTGATACTCTAGAAAGAAGGGATACCGTCCAAAGGGGCCTTGACAGGCTTGAGAGTTGGGCCCATGCAAACCTCTTGGAGTTCAACAAGGCCAAGTGTAAGGTCCTGCGTCTGGATTGGGGCAATCCCAAGCACAAATACAGGCTGGGCAATGAGTGGATTGAGAGTAGCCCTGCAGAGAAGGACTTGAGGGAGCTGGTAGATGCAAAACTGAATAAGAGCTGGCAATGTGTGCTCACAGCCCAGAAAGTCAACTGTATCCTGGGCTGCATCACAAGGGTGGACACTGGGTTGGGAGGTGATTCTGCCTCTCTACTCTGCTCTGGAGAGACCCCACCTGGAGTACAGCCTCCAGCTCTGGAGTCCTCAGCACAGGAAAGACATGGACCTGTTGGACAGAGTCCAGAGGAGGCCACAGAGGTGATAAAAGGGATGGAATACCTCTCCTATGAGAAAAGGCTGAGAGAGTTGGGGTTGTTTAGCATACATGTAATAGCCTTCCAGTACCTAGAGGGGACCTACAAGAGGACTGGAGAGAAAGATTTTACAAGGGTATGTTGAGATGGGACAAGGGGTTATGGCTTTAAATGGAAAGAGAGTAGATTTAGATGACTTATTAGGATGAAATTCTTCAGTGTGAGGTTGGTGAAACACTGGAACAAGTTGCCTAGAGAAGTGGTGGGTGTTCTACCCCTGGAAGTGTTCAAGGCCAGGCTGGACGGGGTTTTGAGCAACCTGATCTAGTGGAAGGTGACTCGGCCCATGGCTAGGGGTGTGGAACTAGATGATCTTTAAGGTCCCTTACAACCCAAACCATTCTATGGTTCTATGGGAGTTGCCTATTTAACCCTTCAAGTTGTCCATGACTACTTGTGAAATGAAGACTGTAATGCTCTGCTTTGTCTTTGGTGAAACAAATGGAAATGCCTTAATGGGTGCTTTCAGTCTCACTGGGTGGTATTTTATTGCTTGCCTGTTTATTTACTTAAATTATGTGTAACAGATTAAGTACTCAATTAAGGTGAAGTATTATATGTACTTACTTATTATGCTTTCTGAGTGTGTTCACATCACAGTCTTGCTGGAGATTCACGTGGAATTTTAGGTTGTTTGAAGGAAAAGTAAGGAAAGGGGCAAAAAACCTGAAACAATCTAATTGGATGTAATATTTTTTAATTTTCCTGAATTTTAACCCTCTCCATTCTCATAAGAGGCAAAATCCTCTATTTTCCCATGTTATTGAATCTTGATGTATAAAAAGATCATCTAACTTCTCAAGAATAAGAGTAATATAGCAAAAGAAATGTTTCACCAGTTGTGCCGGTCTATCTGCTTCCCAAAAAAAGTCTTAAATAGAAGAGGGAGTTAAAGGCAACTACAGTGGTTTCCCAGTCCTCTGCATTCTGTCCTGAAGTGTTACATGAATTTTGGTGATTGCCCCATGGAGAAGATGTTGTCTGTTTGGTTCTATTCTGAAAAGAGAAGCAGATAGAGTATCTCAAATTGTTCGTAATGAATCCATTGTTTGTCATTCATCTAAAGCTCTGCAGCGTATACACATTTCTCAGAGTTCCCTTTCCTCAAGGAAGTAGCATTTGTTAGATCTAGCCTGGATGGAGGTGGTAAACCAGTCTCCAAAGAGGAGACGAAAACATTTCCAAACACTTGCTTCAGCCTCCTCAGCTGTTAAGATTGGATTGTGATAAGGACTGTGGGTAATGCAGTAATGTAAAACCCTGCTTGGATGGGACAAACTGCTTGAATACATGTTCTGGAAGCCAACCTGGCATTGTGGAAAACCTTCAGCCAGGCATAACTTGCATTTTCCTTAGCTTTTATCCCCTCCTGAGTCTGGACTTCAGCAGCTTGGAAAAGTGATCCACTTCCTCTCAGTGTAGGGAGAAGAGGGGTGGCTGTCTTTTGCCTTCTGGATAATACAGTATAATTCTTACTCATGTAGGGCACTAGGTGCAATTAAAATTTTTGCTTATGAAGAAGCACAGAAAACATTTGCTAAACAGCTTTTTTGTATATCTAGAATACATTGAAAAATTTTGAGTGAAAAGATTTCAAGTGTTTGGTAAAATGTCTATGAGTATATAAATATTATTTAGTGTATCAGTCTAATATGTGCATGAATAGATATTTTCCAAATGTCCATAAGTTCTTGGATAGGAATCAGTTTCCTGCAGTTCAGAGAAAAAGGCAATGGGATATTTAAACGGTAAAAATAGCCAGGATTTTCAAGTATTTATGAAAAAACAGGAAACAGCAAATGAGGTAAGCAAAGATATTAGTTTGAATAAGTTCATTAGACTAGAGGAAGCCTGTTCATAGAATCATATGTCTGAATGCTTTTTTTTTTCTCAATTGTAGATATAGGAAGGCAATTTTATTTTCAGTCTGTAAGTTTTACCCAGCTATTAGCCCCCAAATTTACTATTGTGAAAGTTTTCCACACAGCTGACTTTCTTTACATTTTATTAGGATATGTAGATTTTGAGGGAAATAAGGTAATTTAATATAACTTACCATTGCATCCCGTCAAATGTAACTTTGTTCAAGTTTTTATGTGTATTTTGTATTGCAAGAGTGGTGTTGACTGGCAGTTCATATGCCTGTCACTTAAAAAAAATACACCTGTGAAAATATTTTTTTACTTGAAAAATAATCAAACAATTTAGAATTAAATATACAAAAGAAAAAGAATCATTCATATGGATAGGTGCAGAAACTGAAAATGCAGTCGCTAATGCTCTGGGTCAGATACACAAATGAACACTCTTAAATATTGTGTACATGCAGCAATCTATACATATAGCTGATTAACTACTGTATGCTGTGAACACAAGAAAAGCAAGCTGGTTTTCAGGGCTACTTACAATTATTGTCTTTACAGAAAGAAAAAAAATAACCTCTAGAGGACACAGACTCAAACCCTTCAATTTCAGAGAGAAGCAAACAAAATGCTAAACAAAAGAAAAAGTTATCCAGATTTTATTGAAATCCTCTTTTATTTTTTCTTAAAAGGTCCATTGATAAAACCAAAATGCTAAATCTCCTTGCAGAAGTTTGTACAACATTTGTGGCCTGCTGTTGAGCAATAGAAATACGTGAAAACTGAACAGATTCGTAAGAGTCCTTGGTTCCCAAGGAAACTGCGTTGCAATACTAAGAGGGCAATTATAGCCAACTGATGCTTTGTAATCCATCAGTGCTTTGATTTGTTTTATTTTACTTCTGTAAAGCACAGAATAAAAATGTATCTATGAAATCATAAGAAAAACTGAAAATTGTTTAAAGACCTCAGTTAACTCTGCTTAGTTAACTAGGTGAATTTTGAAAGACTGGATTTAAAAACAAAGTTCCAAGCAGGAAGAAAATGAGTGCAACTAATGATCTGACCTAGGCTGGTTCACCAAGGCTCAGGCTGAACTCGGTATGGACTTCAGGCTCAGGTAAGTGGGCCAGAAGAGCTGATTTCATCAGCTGATCTCTACATCTGAGAGTTCAGGCAAGAGCTGGTTTGAGAGCACATGTGCCTGTTTCTTTACTGCTCTGTTGCCCAGGTGCCCTCGTCATCCCTTGCCTCGAGTTTCAAGTATGTTTAGGCAAAATGGACGTAATGGGGCTGATCCGATTCATAGGCTTTTTCTAGATGCAAGTGCAGATGCGGGGATGGGGCTGCACTGGATGGAAGGTATTTGTGTGGGGTCTAACAGCAGGTAGGGCTGACAAGATACCACTGGGTTTAGGATTTGTGTTTCAGAACAGCTCAAGAATAGGGAGGATTAAAAATCTGATTTTCTGAGTGTTGTAAGAATCTAGTGTTATCGATTCAGTATGTTATTTGAAGAAATTATTTTTGTTCAGACTGAAACAATATGTGTTGTAACAAGTATAATTGGCCACTAAGAGCTGAGTGCTAGTGCTGACACATCTTACTGCAGTTCAGTTCCGCACATCATACCTGAAAAATATTCCTGAAAATATCAATGTAAGCGGATCCTTATCAGTAAAACTGCAAAAATAGAACAGAGAAACATTTTTCTTTTTTCACCTATATGAATACACTGGTGCAGTATATGAAGATTTTGCTAAGAGTTGTTTATATTTTATTATTTTATTTTATTTTATGCTATGCTATGCTATTTTGTTTGTTTGTTTCAAGATTTTTTTTTAAAGAAGCTGATAGAACTGTAATTGAGAAGATCTTTGAGTTTCTGAACTGACTTCTAATGTTTTGACATGTTTCTTTCATCTACTGTTTGGTTTGTACAGGATATCTGCTCTTCTTTTTCAAGTTATAATTTTTTTTCTGAAGATAGGTAGTAGTGTAATGTGAGAGCCTTAATAAACTAGTTTACTTCGTGATTATGGGTCTATAGGTTCTGTCACATCAGATATGATAAGATGTAAATTGAAATCAGCTGTGGATACACCAGGTATGTGTATGTAGATTACTTATAAAGTGATTTCTCCTGTGGATTATCCTGTTACAGGTTCATTCTCTGTTTGAATGTATGGGTGTATAGTTGTATAGGAGTACAGCCTGTATAAAAGTGCATTTCAATATATGCTACTTCTTTCCATCTGTTGTTTACAAAGGCGTATTTGTGTCTCTGTCCATAGAGGATTCCCATTCTCTCTTTGGAACTCAAAGTTTTACAGATGGTGTATCTATTTGTGATAACATTTATTATCTGCTACGACCATATTTTTTATTGTAGGTGTATTTATTGCTGATTTTGTCTTCTTTGTAGTCAAGACCGATGTTTATTTGAAGGATGTTAATCCACCATAGGTTATCACTTTTCTTTGAAGTCTATATGCCCTGTTCTACAAGTTAAGTCATTCATTAGTATCAATTTACCTGTCTCTGCCTGATTCAGGGTTACCCCGGGAAAGAGTCCACTAAAATAAAACTGTAGGTCTATTAAAAAATGACAACATGTTATCTGAGAAGGAAGGAACGACATTTATATGAAACTAAAATGCTGAATGCATTTTGCAGACTAATATAGAGAGAAAAAGTCCTGGTTATTTACCCATTAAAGGATGCGTAATAGATGCTTGAATACACTGTCAGCCTCAGCATAAAGCCTTTGGCTAGGCCATTTTAGGACTGTGATTGTCTTATGGTGATAATACTTCACCTAACTGAGGTAAAAGAAGGTTGGGAGAAGAAACAGATTTGTAAAGCATGTTGTAAATGAAATGTCCTTTCTTTTAAAATTCTTGTGTTGTTAGAAATAACAACATTTCTAAGACATTTTTGAATGGCAGACTTGCATTTGAAAGATTATTTCATCACAGCACTATTGGTGATTGAGCGGTGTTATGGTGACCTAGGGCTGGAAAGATCTGAGATAATGACACTGACAGTGTTTCAAACAAAGCCGCTTCTTTCAGGTGGTGTACAGTTTCTCAGCCATTATTTCTGCCTTAATAAAGAAGATGTAATGAAAGAATGCATATGCAGGCAACTACCTGTGGAGGCAGGCATCCCAAATTGTTGATGTAATTTGAGTGTTTTTCCTTCTCATCAATTATAAGGGAGCAGATGAAATTAATTTCTTATTTTTCTTCCTAGAAACAGAGTTGTCCTCTGTGCTCCAGCACAGAGGTGCCTAGTTAGTTTTGAACAAAACTTAAGAATTAACCTCAAAGCCAACACCAAGTTTTTAAATTATTATACTTACTGGCAATGTTGCTGAAATATAGAGAAAATATTTTGGATTACAGTATGATAGATATGTAATAAAAACGGACTAATAGCTTTTGATATAGCTGTTGCACAGTCCAGATACAGAATAGACCTATTGGCTGCTATATCAGAAAGCAAGGGTCTGTAAGTTTCCAATTTAAGGGAAAATACCCCTGTATTGTATAGCTATATTAGTAAATTGTCTGTTAAAAGTTGTTCTTGAAAGGCCAGAGTTCAATCTTTTCAGTTTCTGCCTGTGTTTGATAATGAGGATGGAGTAAGGCACACAGGTATGTATCATGTGTAGTAGATGAAAGCTGAGTTTTCCATTTGAACTGGTTTGGTTTTTCATAGAATCATAGAATGTCCTGAGTTGGAAGGGACCCACAATGATCATCAAGTCCAACTCCTGTCCTTGCACAGGACAGCTTCCCAGTTCACACCATGTGTCTGAGGGTGTTGTCCAGGCTCTTCTTGAACACTGTCAGGCTTGGGGCTGTGACACCTCCCTGGGGAGCTTGTTCCAGTGCTCCAGAACCCTCTGGGTGAAGAACCTTTTCCTAATGTCCAACGTGAACCTGCCCTGGCACATCTTCCTGCCGTTCCCTTGGGTTCTGTCATTGGCCACCAGAGAGAAGAGATCAGCACCTGCCCCTCCTCCTCCCCTTGTGGGGAAGCTGTAGCCATGATGAGGTCTCCTCTTCTCCAGGCTGAACAAACCAAGTGACTTTAGCCACTCCTCATGTGGCTTCCCATCCAAACCCTTCAGCAACTTCATGGCCTTCCAGTAGCTTTATATCCTTTTTATACTGTGGTGCTGAGAACTACACACAGTATGGATTTGGGGGGGACACGAAGAGATAGCTACCGGCAGAAAAATCTCACTCCATTGTTTCTTGTCAGGCCAATGTGAGAGGAGGCAAAGGTTCGTTTCTTTGAGTGTTATATCCTGCTACAAGAAGACATGGTTGATATGGACTATTAGAAAAGGATACAAGTACCAGGACAAGTTGAATGTGTCTGAAAAGAGGAAATGGATTAGTGTTGCCCTCAAAAAAGAAAATAATGTAAGGGAAAGAGAATATAGTACATGTTTTAAAATCTCAAAGAAAAGAGGAAGGATTTTTTTGTTTTATTTTGTTTTCATAAACTTAAACTCTGCTATCACATTTAAGGTATTCTCCTCAACTTCAAATGTTCATCTGTCTGATGAACTAGACAATGTCTTGTATATTGTACATTTCTGTGTCAGAAGGGGAAATTCTTTCAACATTAGGGCAGGAGAAATAGTTGCTGTTTGTCTTTTGCTTACCCCTTAGACACTGGTGAATGGAGAAGAAATGGAGAAACATGAGAATCTAAGGAGTATGTTGGACCTGCCTCTTACTAGTGTTTTCCTTTGGGCTGTGAACTGGAGCCTCTTAAAAACCCTTTACCTGCAGACTTTTCTTCCTGCCCTCATACAACTCTGCACTCAGAGAGTGATATTTGATTCATAGATCCTTCCACAGGATCAAGCTGAATTCTTGAATTTCTAACCCTATATTTTGCACTTTATACAGCTCTTCTGGTTTCAAAATGGAGATGAAAATTTATGGGTTTTTGTGTTTCCTATATTTCTGGTTGGTTTCAAAGCAGGGATTTGTATGTTCTTTAGGCAGTGCACAACACAACATAACCTGGTTCTTTGCAATGCTCTTCAGAAAACATTCCGATTTAAATGACAGCTGTGAAAACCACAGGCTTTAGTGCAGAACCTTTGCGAGCTGCATTCTCACTGGCTGAATGTTTTCGGATTACAGTATTAACACCTGAAGATCATGTTTAAAATCATTTTTATTAGTTATGTTTTTGCACATCAGCTCTGAAATTCAGCTTAGGATCTGCTTGGTGCATTTTTCTTACTTGTAGTAACAAGATTACATGTCTACGCCCCAAAGTCTGCATTGTGTAAAGAATCAGTCATGAACACATATCCTTCAAACTCCTTCTCAGTGCTTTTCCTGTCAGTATCCCTGCTTTAGTAATGATATCCAGCTTTTTCCAGGATTATGGCTGCTGATAAATTTGACTGTAATACTGGGTAAAATCATGGTCTGGAAAGCAATGTGGAAGACAGAATTAGGAAGAAACTTTTTCTTTTTAATACTGTGTTTTAATGCTTTTGTCAACAATTTATTGCATAGCTGAAATACAGCAGACAGAAACCAAAGAACTGAGAGTACCTCCTTTCCTCTGAAGATACCACCTACCTGAAAAATTCCATCTACAGTTCTGCCAGTTCATGTATGTGTCTAGCTGATTGTCTTTGTAATACAGAAACCTTACAGTAAGCTAAACTGGCAGTGGGGATATTTAACTTCATTTCTTGAACATGAAATTTTGGCACATTTGCAGTTCTTGAAGTAGGCAATGTTTGAACAGTGGCATCTGTTATGAACTCAGAATTTAACAAAGATTCTGGATTGCATAAAAAGCACAAAATGGCAAATATTTTAAGGCCAAAATAATGTTTACAGCAGTACTTTTGTCTACAACATTCTATTTTAACAAAGTAGGAGGATTTTTTTTTCTTCTTACTTTTTAGGAGTACTTCGGAAGCACTTAATGCTGTTCATATTTGGTTTGTTTTATGGGGCTTTTACTTCTGTTTACTCTTTCTGAATATTCAAATATGCACAGACAAAAGACTGGATTTGTAAAATGGCATAGGTTAGAAAGATTTAGGTGGTTCTATGGGATGAAGACCACAGGAGACATAATTCAACCTGACAGAAGCTTTTCCACTTAATCTGAAATCTAAAGCCTAGAAATCCAAAGATTCCTAGTTTCTTAAAAGCCTTGGGATGCAAACTTGTAACTCTGAGAAGAACAAAGAACTTGTATGGGATTTCTAAAGTTACGACATTTTAAATAAATTTTAGTGTGTGCTAGGATTACTAGGAGTGTCTCATAATGTGGCAACTTGGATAGACTTTTCGCATCATTGGTAAGACCTGGTTTTGTGTTCCTTTAGTCTAAAAGGGTGGATTCTAAAATGGTCAAAGTTTGAAATTTTTTCATTTGGTTTGAGTTTAACAGCAGCTTCTTCATTTGATGCCAAATTTTCAAAGTTGTGAAAGAGTTAGCAAGAGAGGTCTGAAGAAGTTTTTTGAAGGTAGGAACTTAACTATAGCCTTTTTTTAAAAATGTTTCAGAGGCAACCCTTGCCCTTATGTTCTCAGTATGACTTGTTCCTTAGGAATCACAGATCATGAGGTTCAGAAATTCCATGGTTTCTCTGCTATAGCAATGAGGAGAAAATGAAATTACTAGGATTATAGCTTCAAATTGCTTTGTCTGGTTTGATGTCACTAAGGAGTGTAGCAAAAGATGAGTTCATGTCAGTGTTGTCATGTTTGGTGGCTTGCTTTTTGTTTTTGTTTATTGTTTGTTTGGTTGTGGGGTTTTTTGTTTGTTTTGTTTTGTTGTGGTTTTGGTTTTGTTTTTTTAATAAAGGGAAGGCAAACCACCTATGGAGCTTCAAACAGTAAGTGTTTGGAACTGTTCCAGTTGTGTCTGATTGGTTTAGATGAGCATGTAACTGATCTTACTGAGGTCCCTTAAGTTTCTCATTGTTGAAAGGAACATGTCTTAAATCTCTTTAATACAATCTAGAAAGTAGGAAATCACTGCAGGGTGTTGAAAGCTGAGGTCTTACAGAGTGTTTGCTGTGGGCTATTGGATGCAAGAATAAACATCAAAGAATTACAAAAGAAGGAAGTATGAATTTTTAGGCAGAATTAATTTGAAAGTACTTTTAAATCATAGAATATCAGGTTGGAAGGGAGCACAAAGATCATCTAGTTCAACCTTTCTTGGCAAAAGCACAGTCTAGACAATAACTAAGTACATTGTAATCAAACAATATGAAATTCGAGATGTTGATTGTTTTCAGTAGCAACAAGTAGTTCTACTTCCTGGTTTGATGTGATTAGCCTGTACAACAACTGTTTTTAAGCAGATGGTCAAAAAGAAGAGAGTTGCCTTTGGAAAGCTTGTTTAGATAGGTCACAGAATTAAATTAACACAGGTGCTTATTATTCTTAACTGCAGTCATAAGAAAGAAAACAAAATAAAAGTTATTCTATGCCATTTCCTGATAAAAGTGTGTAGGTACTGCTTTGAAACAGTTTCCTTAAATATGGCATCTTCATCACATTATGCCATAATCTTTGTCACACCACTACCGATTATAAATGCTTGTAAAACCAGGAATCTAGCAAGGTTATCTTCAGACCAGAGTACTTTGGAAAATACTATTTCATTTTCAAGAAAGAGGAAATTCTAAAATGAGAAAAGAGATGGTTCAGAGGAAGTTATGAAAACAGAAGAGCGGATGACCCTGGATTTACACTTAATGAATTCCTCTAGCAACATTCATGAGCAGGCACAGGAATCTTACTGGAAATGTTTCGAATAGTTATATGCAATAATACATTGCACATTGGAAAAGGGTTTAAAAGAAAGTATGGACAGAAACAATTAACTGAGAAGGTAACTAGAACTTCATTGTGATAAACACTTAAATAACTCCTTCTGGTGTTCTGTAATCTTTTTGGGCTGGTATTTCCTTTTTTTAACAAGACTTCAACTGAACTTTTATTTGTTCAGATGCTGCTTTTAGACTTGGACTTGGCTAACTGTTGATTTAATTTAAAAAGAGTGAAGGAGAGAAAGAGAGAGAGAGAGAAAGGGAGGGAGAGAAAGAGAGAAAGAGAGAGAGAGAAAGAGAGAAAGAGAGAAAGAGAGAGAGAGAAAGAAAGAAAGAGAGATAGAAAGAGAGAGAAAGAAAGAAAGAGATAGAAAGAGAGACAGAGAAAAAGAAAGGGAGAGAGAGGAAGAAAGAAAGAGAGAAAGAAAGAAAGAAAGAGAGAAATGAAGAAAGGATGGAAGAAAGGAAGGAAGAAAGGAAGGAATAGAAGTGATTGATTTAATGTTGGCAGTAGCTTATTTTCATGAAATTGCTATAACCATTGCATATTGTGTGGACACATATATTTTTCTCACATTTCTCTCTCTTCTTCATCTCCTTTCTCTTCAAGTCTACTGGTGAAAATAAACAATATTCCCACAATAACATACCATGTCTTGTTGAAAGCAAAGTTTAATACAAAGATTTAATGATATTAATTATACAAAAGCAGTGATAAAAAGAAACAGGACTTGGTTCCTTCTTAACCTTTAATAACAGGATGACATGCTAGTTATCTCCAGAATCTTGGAAGAATTATTTACATCCTCTCCTGATGAACAGTATTTGTTTCTCCCTCCCCTTCTCACCACACCCACATTCCTCTGAAGTGCTGGATGTTTGCCACGGTTTGAAGGATGTTGAGCTGCATGTCCAAGTGTTGCTGTTTACTTGAGAAACTTCCCTGGTGCTTTGGTTGTGTCATTTTGCTCACTCTTAAACCACTTGCCAGATTTTTAGGTCAACATCCCTGTGCTTATCTCAATATCATCTGGGAAGTTTCATTTAACAAGTTCTTTGTTGTAGGGGTGCCAATGATGTGTTTGATTTTTCCCTTCCTCGTGAAATGCACTGATTTGTGACCTTAGGGACCTTATACAGAAGAGATGTATCTAACCATCATTCCCAAGGGCATTTGGTTGTATGTGTGTGGTAAGCATGCTGCGGAACTTTCAAAAATTGGCCTCTTATGTCAAATTAGTGTTCCACATCCTTCTATCCAACCCTGTTCTCATAGCTGTACCAAAAAATAGTACCCCCAAGTGGGTCTCATGTATCTGTCAGGTAATTATTTTTTGTACATAATTCATTGTCAGATTTTGTATTATCCATTGTCATGGGCTCTCATAACTGCCTGTCTCGATAAGTATTGTAATAAAATTTCACACCATGATTAATCCTGTTCATCAGTCTTTTACATTTTCTTCAGAATGGTTTGAATAATTAGATCTGTATTCTCTGTAGCTATGTTTTATTCAACAGAAAGAAACATAACAAAAAAGGTATTAATAGAAAATTAATCCTTTTTGAATCTTCCATTACACTTTTGTTTTCTAATCAAAGCAAATTGCCAGTGCATGCATTTATATTTGAAAAATATTTTCTTTTCATCAGCAACTGCCATAGTTTTCAAGAACTTCAGTGTTTTCGTACTATGTTAGAAGCTAAAAAATATAGAATATCTGAAGTCAACTGGATTAATAATCATAACCTGGATTAAATTGATTGGCACTAAATCACATTTATCCTTCCTTTATCTAGGTGTGAATTCAGTGGTATTTTAATGCAATGATGCATAGGCACTGTTGAATTAAAAACTCAAACTCTGTAATGCTGACGTTATTTTTTCTGCTGATGTTTTTTCCTGTTCTTACCATCCCCACCGTCAACCCAAATCCTGCACATGTACTGGCATAATTTCACAGAAAAGTTTAAAGGAGACCTAAAAACTAGAAGGTGGTGGCTTATCTATCTTTGAAGTCCTGTGACTAGAAAACAAAAAAGGTTCATGTTGTGGAATAAAATCACCAGCGTCCAAGTAATAGTGTAGAAAACATAGATATATGCCTGTATGTGAAAGGAGTTGTGATGAGCAAAAATGATAGTACAGCAAATTAGACACTTAGAATGATATGCAAGTGAGGTATAAACATAGAAAATATAGAAGGACAGAAAACAAGAGAGCCAAACAATTATAAGTAAAATGATACTGTGTGACTAGTGGGTTCTTTGTGTTTTGGTTTTTTTTTTTTTTTAAATTTTTTTTGGTGTATGTCTGCAGCATAATAAAATAAATTTATATTAATACTAATCAGAACTTAACTTGATTTTGTAGATAATTGCTATTTTTAATGAAAATGGGACTCTAATTAGGAACGACACTGTTTTTTATTATTTTAATCTCACCTTCTGCTCTATCTACACCACAGAATTTTATCAAAAAAATCTCTATCTAGACAGTGACTTGTGCTGAAATTTAAAAGTTAGGTATATTGATATATTGACTCAAAATTATTTATTTTTAATTACATAGTAAGAGCATTGTTGCTCAAAAACAATACTACCTACCCCTTATAGAAGGTACAATGTTTTGACATGGTACTGGAGATGTTTTTTGTTGTACAGTAAGGTTATTTAAACTGAGAGTTGTAAGTAACAACCTCACTAACTCAGAGCAGTATGGTAAAATCTTCTGGTAGCTATGAGCCACAAACACATCCCAGATACCTTGGTGAGAGGAGGTCAGAGGCAAGGGAGTGTGTGGCTCCTCAAGGACCCTGTCCTGGGACAATGGTGGGACTGGGAGCCTGCTGGATCCTGGGGTTTCTTTGCGAATCCTTCCACCCTATCTGGGAATTTGAATGATAGAGTAGACTCCATGTTAGCAGAAGTCTTCTGCTGCTTATGTGAATTAGCTGGCAGCACTGCGAGAGAGATGTTCATAAGCCATGTGTGGCTAAACCCACATTATCTGCCCATACATTAAGTATGTGAGTATATAAGAAATGCTGTATTGATATGTGTATGATGGTCTGTATCACTGGGAGATAAATTTAACCACAAAGGGATAAATTCAATAGAACTAATGAAGAACACATTCCAGAAGGCGGGCAGTTAGCCAAAGATGCATATTTTGACTCTGTAAGGTATGTGATGCCATTTTAAGTAGGTGGGAAAGCAGAAAAGCAGGTTTGCACATGTTACTTCTGCTTGGGAACTAACCTGTATTGTACAGGAACACGGTTCAGATCATCTAGGAGATAACAATATTTAGTAAGATCATCACATCATTCAAGGAAATCGAGACGTTTGAATCCAGTGCTGCAGAATTACTCTTCTGTTTTTAGCTTACAGTGTGCTGCATGAAATTGAAGAGCACTAAATAATTTGAGCAGTAGTAGTCTAGATTAGACCTGGAGTGAATAGAACCACTCTAAGAATCTATTAGTTGCATTTGTTAGTTTTTCTTTCATGCATGTTTAGTTTCATTTTTTTGTGAAAAGGTTTTCTATTTATTGGAATGTTAGCTGGAAGTAATGACCATTAGCCTTTGCTTTTCTAGGAGTTGGCTGAGCCAACATGCCAAAATCACCATGTATGGTATGGTGGGTACGTTCAGTGCCTGAGCAGCATGTACTGCATGTTCTGTGATCTTACTGGTTCAGAATGTAGCACAGATGCCTTTTCCAGGTAAAATAAATAAAACAAACTGCATGCCCCTTCTGACAACACACTTTAAAGGAATGTGTGTGTATATATATACATTTATTTATATATATATATATATGAAAATTTATATTTATATGTATGCGTGTTATTACAAATTCAGATAAGGACAGAGTGAGCCTTGAGAATCTTTTAAATATAAATTTATGTATCTAGTGTGCAAAATTACTCAGAACTATTCTATTTCTGTTAAAAATAGCTTGATACTAAAGGATATGTAAAACAAAGCTTGGTTATAAAAGGGAATAAGCATTTTTCTTGACAATTTTTAGATAATAAGTTTTGTTTCCCTGATGCTATCTGGGGAACAAAAAGATATAGTTAATTTGCCTTTATAAAAATGTTAAGCTAAATCTTAATTTCAAAATGCCAAATTTGTCTAACACTGTATAAGTACTCTTTTTAATACTAGGTAATAATATGGTGGCCAGCAGTCATAGTTTTGGAAGGCTTATGGACTGGAGGAAATACAGGTTTATTTGAAAACTGGCAAGCGGTTCTTTCAATCAGTTTGGCAGTAACAATATGTTATTCTGATATTTTCTTCTTTGGGACATTACAGAGACAATCTGTAAAGAGGTATTATAAAGGAAGTCTATTTATTTTTCATTTACCCTATGCTCCCAAAAAGATAGTGCTGCTAAAATAACAGTGGATATGATAATCCTTGTAACATTAGATTTTCCTGAATTTGTCCTACATATGCTCTGGACTGCTTCTTTTGAAGAATCCAAAAGGTCCTCCCGATCCTCATGTGAACAAAATGCTATCTAAATACAAAATAAGAGGAAAAAAGAATTATCTATCCACATGCGAATAGATAGAGAACATGTGACTGGAGCTGGCAGAAGGAAGGAAGAATGGCTAAGAACTGGTAGACATCAGCTGAAAGTCAGTATCCAGCTGAACATAAGGAGTGGTGAGAGAGGTGGGGTGTTGTCAATTGACCACATGTAAATTCTTTCCACGTATTTACAGGGAGTTCAGTGAACCATAAGATAGTGCGATGAGGAATGCCTTTGGTGTAGATAAAATGGTGAAGAAAAGCTATTTTAATATCTTTGGGTTTGTGTTTAAGTCTGTTTCTTGACAAAGATGAATATAAGGTTTTTCAATGAGATCTCCTCCATTGCTTCTCCAATGGAAGCAAATGGTAATTCATTCACAGGTTGTCATAAAGATACAGTACAACAGATTTGTTCAAGGACCAGGTGTGGAAGCAATGCCACTATTTGACTTTTTCCTTTGACAGATGACTGGAAGAGAAGACTTGTCTGGGGCAAACATTACCTCATAACATATTTGGCACCAGCACAACTGGAAAGATTATAAAAGAAAATAGTAATGTACTAAAACATGAAAAGAATATTGTTTTCTCTATCCAAAATTCACAGTTTGTCCATTAATGCTGCATAGATTGTCTGTCTAAAAGTAGGTTATTTCACTATTTTGTGTATGGAAACAGGTGATGCTTGCTGGATATGCATGTTTGGACATCTATAACCATTTGAATGAACAATTTCTTCTTATGTGGTGATTGATAGGCAATCTTATTTATCACGCTTGAGGAAGATTAACAAAGTAGTCATACTGTCATTTTGCATACTAGCATACCAAGCTGCGACTTTCTTCCTGTTTTCTCAAGTCTAATTACCTGTGAGCTACTGGAGAGCTAGTGGCAAGTTATGTTTAGAGTAATTTCTCTAGTAACACCTGGTAAGAGGGGGGCCTACCAGCTCCAAGATCCCTGGCAGTGGAGTCCACCCAGCAATCTGCTTTCAATTTTCATACAAGCATTCCTGGTTTTGCTTTTCAGCCATTGGGAACTTTATGAACCAGTTTTCCTTTTCCTCTCTGAAACAAATGTCAGCAGAGTCAAGATCCATATACTCACTGTGGAAAAGTGAAAACAAAGTGCTGACTCAGCCACAGGGAGTTGGAACCAGGTTGCTCCTAAAACAGGTTTGCATGGAAATAAATGTTAGGGTAGTTGAGAGGGTCCTGTAAGTTTGTTTTTTATGGACATTTCCATATCGGCATCTGGTAGTTGTGCTTTTGTATCATTGCTTGAATGGCATGGGCAGCACAAAATATTTCAGAACACTGGAACAGTAACTCTTGTTGAGTCTGGTCACTCATTTCTGTGTTTTTTAATCTGCATTGTCTGGTCTTAACCACTGTGTCCCTTTGCTCTGAAATGTGGTGTTCACTTCTGGGAACTGTGGTGATACAACTACAAACTGGCAGGTACAGGCAAAGTTTGAGTGCTTTCTGGCCTGTATTTTGTTTCTCCTGATTACATTCTGAACATGAAATCAAAACTATTCATTCCTTTTAAAGAGTTGCATCTCTGAAGTGGTTAGGGTTTACTCCCTTGAAGACAGGCCATGTGCTCCTCTCCATTTATATCCTTTCTGCAATGAGAAATAAATCCAGCAAACAAAACCAGCTTTACTATCCTGAACCTTATAAATTTTCCACACTAGGCAGTTATCTAGTTAATGTATGGATCATACAATAGATGATCCCAATGTGGCTATGCTGTAAGCCACTCAAGGGATTCTGCTGCTGTGATCAATCATAAGAGCATTTGCTCTGGGGCAATGTGTTATTATTTATAATATATACTGTTTATACTTCATAAAACTCCCTTATCACTCCTTATTTTATAAAATCAATTTATTGAAAGAATGAGCCAAAAGATTCATCATTTTTGTAATAAAATATCTGACTTCACCTGCCAGAAGTAGCCAAATAGATTTTTAACGTCTGTTAATGATTTAACTTTCCCTTTTTACTGACGTCAATAAAAGGGCGTTACCACTCCCAGTCCTCAGTGAAAGAGTATTTTCAGTTTACAGAAAAATTTACTGCTTGTCTCTGCATTTATAGATGTCAAATGTACACCACACTTCAATTGCTCACCTGTAAAATGTTGGAAATTTAAGTAGAGGCTAGATAATAGGAGGACTAGAGATTCTGAATGTAGTACTGGGCAGGAGGTTATAGAGAGTGTTTCTTAATGATTCATATCTTATATTTACTTTTCTTCTATTTATTGTGAATATGTAAAGTAAGACATTGCTTTGATTTGCCTATTTATCAATACGCCTGGTTACAATTCAGAGATCTTCAGATCAGCTACTGTTTATGTTAAGTCACAGGGACCATGTCTGCAAATGTGTTTTCAGAAAGAAAATCCATTTCAAAAGGAATCGAAGTAATTAATTTAATCAATGCTGTCTTATGCCTCATGGTATATAACATAAACACAGATAATATTTTCCTCATTTCACAGTAAAAAACATCTTCTTAACCTCTCATTAGCATCATGTGCTGTGTAAGGCCAGGGTGAATTTCAGCCTTAGTTTTGCTTCTGTGATAGGTTTTCTTGGTTCAAATGGATTTCCACTCTTATTAGAAGGTTGATACAAATGCCTAACCTTGATTATAAAGGGATGTGATTACTTTATATGTAAGACCTTAACTGTTTAACAAAATAGATATTTCCTTACATATTCTTCCAAAAAATGAGTTAGTTAGAGGTTCCTGTCTAACATATTTTCAATTGTTGCTTAATGTTTGTTCATCAAAACATTTGGTAGAAATTTAACGATTTCAGTTTACCAAGACTTTTGTTCTGAAGGTTTTCCACATCCAAGATTGTTCTTTTTTTCTGCAGTAAGAAAAAGAAGAACAACCATTACAGAGTAGCCAGAGAGTAGTACAGTGAGAGGTTTGAATCTGTTTTTCCTGCACTTCATTTGTAAGCTGTCACTGACAATAATTATTAGTAACTCTTATGGTGTGGTTCTTTATTGTTGAAGGAGGAAGCTGGGAGGGAAACATCATTCAGTCTGCTTAAGTAAGTCTCAAACGGGAAACATTTTTTAGGCTCACTACCCTGTCAAATGTGGGCAGGATTGTATAACTTCTGGAAGATGTGGATTGTTTTCTGAATGTGCCCATTTTTCTCCCTTCAGTGTACAGTAAGCTTAGGAAGACTGTCTTTCTAATTTAGCACATGTAGGTTACCTTCTGGCATCTTTGTGATTAACCACTCTAAACCTCTGACCCAGTGACAGTCTTGGAGGCCACAGCCTATTGGAGAGGGCACTGAGCTGCCTTATAAGAGTCACAGGACTCAGGACTACTGAGTACTCATTCCCATGTGTTTTGTCTCAGCTTTCTGTGTTTCAATTTCAATTAATAGTGTTTTTGAGATAACCATTGGCATGAGCTATAATAATGAATACATTTTACTTGTTGACTTTCTTAGAAGTGAAAGGTTCTTAGCTGTCAGTCCCTCTGAAATCTCAAATCAGATCCAGTCATTAAAAAGAAAAAAAAATACTGTGTGTCTATCTCACTGACGCTTATTTAAGATTTCATTTTTACCTGTTAAAATTATATTATAAAACCACTGATATTTAAAGGTCTGTCTGATGAGCCTAGCCTTTTGGCTACTTGGGTTTTGGTAACAGTGAAAAGTTTCACTCTTCTTATAATCCACTAGCTATGGCTTGAACTGGGTCAAGATAATATTGATGTTTCACATTATTTTTTTTAAAGAAAGAGTTATATTCAAGTGAAGTGTGAACCTCTTCCTGTCCTTCCTTTTGTTTCCCCTCTCCAGCCTCTGAGAAGATCACTCTCCAAAAAGAATAAATCAGTTTTGAGATTATAATCTGAGGACTGACCATTTCAGTAGTCCATTTATGTAGATGGATATCTGCTTCAATGCTCATATTTATTTTTCCGCCTCAGCAGGAGAAGACTACTTTTATTTTCTGAAGGTCCTGCTCAAATTTGGGCTAGTAATAGCTGAAGTAGTTTGTTGCCTACTCTAACAACAGCATGGACAATTATAGCTATATAATTGCATTTTACTCTGAGAAAAACCACATTCTGTGGGCTGAGCTATTTTGGGCAACAGAGTATATGACTGAGCTTGTGTGTGCTGAGAATACCGACTGGCAGGAGCTTGATTATCCTAGAGGGAAAGAAATTACAAGTACAGTAGCAGTTAATAAAAACCCTTGTGTGTATACCATCTCTAAGAGATTTCAGACCTGGAAGCACCAAAAGTAATCAGGAGCTTTTAAAGAGTGGAAATAGGTCTGACAGATGTATGAAGGTATTTTTCTCTTCATTAGCAAGTCAGCAAACTCTGGCAGGAATTAGAGGACAAAGGAAGCTTGGCAAAGACAGGTCACAGGCAGTTTAAGTAATTATCAGGCTTTTCCAGTACTTTGCAGGACACAATAAATTGCAGCAACTTCAGCTACTGGGTAGTTCAGTCTTACTGATTGAAGTGCTGTTTCTTCACTGAGACACTCAGGAGCCAGTTCACTGTGACCTGATATGAATGAAAGTGTCGTTCCCCGAGTTTTGTTACTGGTTTCGAAGAGTAGGGTAGGTCTGTTAAATCTCTTCTCTGAAAAGCCAAGCTACAGATGGGGGCTGTTTTGGCTTTATGTGAAGAAGTAACTTCAAACTGGCAGGACAAATCTCTCTTGTGGTGATGAATGTGTGGTGCAGCTAAATAAAATCCTGACGTTTCCTTGTCCCTTGTGATCTGTACAGCTACTTTTTGATTACATGCCTAACATATGCCATTTTTCATCAAGAAGCTTGATAGCCCATATGGTGAGCAAATCCATGCAATGTAACTGTATCACTCTAGAAAATTAATTTTGAAGCTGTCTGTAGGTGATAGAAACACTTTGAAATTATATTTACGGGCCCACTGAAGTATTGTGAGTTTGTAGCATCCTCTCCATTTTTTTGCCCAATTGGATAAATATTCCTTCAGAGAGGTAACACAAATGACAACAGGATCATGGAAAACACTGCAGAGAAAAAGGACTTGATTCAATCATTGACACAGGATTGAAAATGCACAGTTCATATTAGATCATAGTACAAATCATGGACTACAAGTTATCTGTGAAACAGCTATATTCTGCTTACAATAAGTTGTGTCTATAAAAAGTCTTTCATAAAAGACAACTAGAAGGCAATAATGGATGTGAAGAACTTAAGAATAAGGTTCCCCCCTTCTTTTCTTTCTTTTTTTTTTTTTTTTTTAAGCAAAAGACTGATGATACAAGCTGACAAAATTAGTGGTTCAAATCAGATCTGTTCCCTCAGCTTTCTGCTAGTAATTAGGTATTAGGTAAAATGTGAACGTAGTACATGTATAATCCACAGCAAGTGCAAAACTGGGCCTATAAAGTAGACTGACTTCTTGTGTTATTCTTTGATTTGTTAGTTTGGTACTTGATTGAAAAATCTTACTATATGAAGCACAAATAGTAGTTATTGATGACAGTGGAAAAGCAATTCACATGTCTTAGCTTTCTGTGGTATGTGAGGTGTACTGTGTGTTGCACTTCAAATGTACAGGACATGAAATCTCCATAGGCAAAAGAGAGACAAGCCAGTACAAGCAGGAGTCAGAAAGTTAAGAATGCAGTGATCTTTTAACACGAAGTAGTAATAATGCATATTGTGTTTTCTCACCTGAGGAAATTAACCACTTGTTGTAATCTTTTGACAGGGGTTCCAAATGTCTTTCACTGGATGCATGGCATTTATTAAAAATGGAAGCAAAAGCTAAATTAAGAACAGATCTTTTACCTTTTTATATAGAACTTTTTTAACACCCATGTACACACTGAAATCACAAAATAGCAATGTAGGACTGTTTTTTCACTCAGAGATTTCACCCAAGCTCTGAAGAAGCCTCTTTTGAAGAACTAAATAGAATTTGCCCTCCAACGTAAGTTCTGTGACAAGCAACCTTACAAATTGCTGCCAGTGCCCCACACAAGCAATTGGATAAGGCAGAATAGGCTTGAGATACATAGATGAGTTTAAAACTTTAAAGAGATTAAAAATTTGCAAAATTAGAACATTTTATTTTCAGAGGTAAAAATTTCTTACTAAGAATCAATGAGATCTGGGAGCATAGGTGTATGTGAGCATTTTATAAAACAACATTTTGTTTAGGTTAAGGACTTTAAAGCAATATGGATAAGATTGTGAATCATTTATATATTGCAAATATTTTTTCAGGCTAATCTCACTTTTAAAAAATTTTTAATTTTTTTTTTGGAACTGATCAGTTATTCCATTAAATTATGCCAAAGTCTTTCTCAATCCACCATTTATTTAACTTTTCCTCATATTACACCCACCTTGTCTCATTTGATTCAGTAGCTAACTGAAAATAGTGTTGCAGAGTGCTTACTGGCAATGATAAAATGATAAGGTGAGACTTTTTAGTTTCTTTCTGCCATAATCTATCAATGTCACGAATGCTTCACTACTTACCATAAAAACGAAAGTATTTCCTTTTGACTGAAGATAACTGCATTCTTAATTAAACTTATTTTCCTTTCAGATACAAAGGAAAAGGACTTCCCTTTATATAAGCCATTTGCTTAACTTTGAGCTGTTGATAGAGAGGTTCCCAGCACACTGCTGCATTCCACAAGTGCCTTTAGTTCTTAGTGAGTTTTAAAGGATATGGTGTGGCACTCAAATTGTCCCAATCAGGTCAGAGTAAAACTCAAATAGACATCGAAACAAGAATATATGTTTAAAAGATGTTAGCCTGCCAAAAGCAATATCTTACTGAATTTCTCTTAACTGATTGCATCTTACAGAACTCTGATCTCTTGTTCTGTGTGACCTGAGTACTACTCTGCTTCAGCTCTTAAGATCTGTACCTCACTGTGGGTTTGTCAAACCTTGGTACTTATTCAAAAAGAAAGATGCTGTAGTTATTTTAAGGCGATAGGCATGACAAGTTCCAGGCTGACATCTTGTTGTTTAGATGTATATATTTTAATTTCCTTCTTGCTTTTATACACCTTTTACTTTTCACCAAGATCTGTCTCCAGATCTGGAGTGAAAACACTATTTAAGATTATGGTTCAGAAACTTTGTAGGCCTTGCGGACTTAAATATTTCTGGGTAAAACTGCTACCAGCCATGGTAAAAAACACCTTTGATTTCTATCTCCCTGTTCTGTAGATTAGGATCCTCATATTTTGCAAAATAATCTAGGGGCATGGAATAAGCTTGGGGACTTGCAGGGCATTACAGAGAGCAAATTATTCAATAGTGAGATGGGAGTGGATGGTTTGCCAGTATCTCCTCTCTTGTTCACTTTGTCCTCCTTCCTCTTGCAACACAGATCAGTGGGATGCACTATCTGCCAAATGCTGTAGGACAGAACATGCATCCTATGAATTCAGCATTCTTTGAGACCTTCATTTTGAAAACATTTGCAGAAGACTCCAGAATTAGGTACTTTGGAACAAAGTCAGATAGTTTTTGAAGCATTATAATCTTCATAAATTAGCTGGTTTGTGTTTGTTTTTTGGTACATAGTGACATTCATATGTTGCAGGTACATCTGATAAATTCCATGTACTAATTTCCTTCACAAGACCTGAAAAAGACTATATCTGAAGCATCAACTGAAAAGGGAGTTTGCTTGATTACCCATGTGAATCATGAAAATGTCAAGGAATGACTAATATAGAAACTAGGAAAGGTAGTATGAAACAGAGGATCCTGCAAAGATTTTTCTTTAGAAATGTGACTAATATTAACTGTGTTATTTTTAAAATGTGAGCTGTGGGGTTTTTTGTTGTTTTGTTTGTTTGTTTGCTTGTTTGTTTTTAAAAGCTTTGTTTCATTAGCTTTGTGATTTCTTCTTAATCAGTGACTTGTAACATTGGTGCCAATATCTAGTAATTATGTGCTAATAAAGGTTCAGTATTCACAGCTTTAAATACCATCAATCTGTTGTGAAACAGGACTAAAAAAGGAAAACTCTGGTAAATGACAAATATTTTCATGACAAACAAAAGTATCAGGTCCTTTTTCTTACCTCTTCTCCTATTCTTTTACCATTTTAAACTGTATCAAATGCCCATACTTCAAGACTAACATTTCTCTGTCACCAAGAGAATCAGACATGCTAGAGTTTTAAAAAAGTTAGCTCTCATTTTGTAATAGAACACATTGTGGATTGGACTGCATCTTTGCTCATACCCAAGGAGCTCCTAGATGAAAGGATCTGGTGGGCAGTAAACCAGTAACCTTGGTTTTGCCAGTTCTGAACCTGTTCTGTACTAGTGGAGTTTGCAGTAAAATCACAGCAAGCTGCTGTGGAGCTGGCTGGCTGCCATTTGCTCCAGAGACCTAGTAAGGAAAACATGTGAAAGCTCTATCTGTACACTTCTTCCCTGGTTATGATCACTAGATCAGGAAGCAGGAGGACTATATAATATTTGGTGATACATTGATTTTGCAGTATTTGAAAGCTTTACTTTCATGTTATATCTTAAAACTGATCTGTACATATTTTAGCAAGATGGATGAAAATTACAGAAGAAAAGAATAAAACTGACTAAACCATAGCAGGTAAGTTTCCAGGCAACTGTCATTTATACATGTCCTGGTGGTAAATTCCTCAATAACTGGATGACACTCAGAATTATAAAGTCATCTAGGACTCATTAAAAAGTGGTTTATTTCACTGAATCATTTAGTTTTTTGAGGTAGGGCACAGGTCTCATCAGCTCCATTATTTACTGTGTACAGCTAGTTCTCTAATAACAACAGAGTTTTAAAAACTGAATTACACTTTTCAAGCAAATAGTAACTAATTGTCATCTGGTAGTAAACAATGGATTTCCTGGCATTTAATTCAGTGCCTCTAAAACATATGCATTTATTATGTCCTTTCAGTTAGCTAAACATAAATTTGAAATTATATGCAATGAGATTTCAGCTTTTTTTGGAGAAGATTAATGTAAAAGCAGATAAGAAAAGTAGTGTCTCAATAGATTGACAAAGAAAATCTCTTCGTTTTTGGATTTTTGAAGAGAAATTTAAAAGTGGGTTTTAGAAAGAGTGTACTAAGTACGTAATTGAAATATTTAAGATTTAGCCTCATAGTAATTTATAACATGGGCTATCTTTAGTAAGGGAATATGGGAAAATGCTGGGTTTAGCACTAGCATGTAAAAACGTGCCATGAATAAGGAATCCTGTTCCTATGTTTTTATTATGGGCTTATCATAGACTGCTCAGCAGAATGCCCAACACTTCCATTACCTCTAACCAGATGCTGCTTAATGATTCCTCATCTGTAGAGAGATTCCAGCGATCCAGAGGAAAATGTATTAATTCAAGAACTAAGATGAGGTCCCCTAATTTATAATTTACCACTCTCAACTTTGAGACAATTTTTGCCTTCTACTTGAACCCATTTTAGAAATTATCTCAATTCTGCATCCTTTAATGGCTCTTGTATCGAAACATAAATAAGGTCCTGCAATGTCTACAGTATTTTCTTATATTTATACATAAAAAATGAGTAAAAAGTGATGAATTTATATTATGTAAATACACAAACTGATAGTGTATTTTTTATTTTTTCAATCTACAGTAAAGCAACCATGTGAATATAAATATACTATCTGATATTGTCTACCTTCTATGCACTACTGTTAGTGTTAGTCTGTAATTATATAAGCATAGAGTAAAAGAAATACCCTGTGCAGTTAATTGCTTTTGCTGCACATGTCTCAGCATGTCCATTTAAAGCATCCAAATTCACATGCAATTGTTTTATGGATTTTCCTTTGAACTGAGGTGTACTTGTCCTTGAACAGCCCTAGTAATTTGGGAACAAATTACCATCTCAAAACACCTTTCGTATTTTCTGATCATAAGTGTTTAAGACAAGCTAAAAAAACAAGCAGTATTGTCCTTATTATAACTTATTGTGAGAAAATATTAATAATATATTTATGATCTATCATTATCTATACTGCAATAGTTCTCAGATAACACTTGATCTTTTTTAAAGGGAAAAAACTTCCAAATCTTAAGAGTATAGTAAAAGTTAATATCTTTTTCCCTGTGCAATTTTTGCTTTGCTGGACAGTGATTTCATGTTCATATTCCAGACTTTTTCCCTCAAGTAAATAAGAAGGAGTAAAATTGTCACGTGCTTCAGTAAGGTCATTGTATAAAGCTTCAGAGGTGGCAGTGTGTTGCCAAAATAACACCACCTCTCAACAGAAGTTTTGTGGAAGCATTTACCTGAGAAACAAGCAGACTTCCCATGAGACAAGCAGGGCCAGGAGCAAAAACAGATGAAGGAGGCTGTAGAGGGGTGGATTCGAACATTGCTGTGCCAAGAGGAGCAATTAAACTCAGCACAATAATGTGGATGCCCAACCTCATTGAAGCCAGAGATCTTGTAATCTCTACTCTTTCAAATAAGATTTGAATATGGTGGTGTAACCATATTGGAAGTAGACTGGTACCCACTTTTTGGAATGGATCTTACCTTAAAACTGCTGAAAGACTGATGAGGTTAAACCTTTATCTGCAGATCTGGCTTACTTTTGGAAACATCTCTATTGAGCAGGACCTGGCCCCTGGAAGCACCACTGTGCTCATGATCCACCTCCAAATGCTGCAGGGACCTTCTTCTCACACTGTTGGTAATGGGTCACAATGGGTAGAAAGGTGAGAAGTGCTCAGAAAAGGCTAAGCTAAAGCAATCTCCTGGTAACTCTACTACTGGAAAAATTATAGGATTCAGTGATATAGGAGGACAAACTAAATGAATAGTAAAATTTGCCTACAAGAAGCAGAGGTTTCACAGTAAACACTAGAGTAGATGAGTTTCTAAACTGTAAAGGTACCATTAAAAGACCTGATTGCAGGATGTAGTTTTCATCACTATATGGATTCAGTAAAAACACTTTGCCTGCAATACACAACTATACCACCACATGAAGAGTGTAATGGACCGCTTTCTACTTGTAAGAAATTCTGTATTTGCTTACTGTGCTGTAAAAGGCTTTGTCTATCTGCTATGTCAATTATACCTGTAAACATTCTGTTTAAACCTTTAAAGCATAAGAAAATATTTTAAGTAAAACATGTTTTCTTTGCTTCTAGATGGGGATTTTTCTATTAGCTCACCAGTAGTTTCTGTAGTATTCATACTTTGAGACTTTTGAAATACTACCTGTGGCTTTTTTTTACTAGTTACTTTAAAAGTTTGAGTTTGTTTTCTCACTCCTGTGAATGGATAAATGAAACTAAGATTTAATTAAAATGGAAGCTCTGACTGCAGAGCTATTTTTTTTTTCCTTTCAGTTTGACCTGTGCTACGGCTGCAATGTCAAATGAGACTGACTCTAGTGCTGCTCAGGAGGAGGCAGAATTTTATCCTGACAGACCCTGTAGCCTCAGTGGGGTTCACTTACCTCTTTTTCACAATTTTTTGCAAAGCTGCTTCTTACAGAAGGCCCTTCTTCTGCTCTGTAATCCTATCATGGAGGGCGAAATTAATCCAAAGTATTCTAAATGTCAGTGCTGAAATACTTTTCTCAGACA
Organism: Nesoenas mayeri; assembly: GCF_963082525.1. Classification (NCBI taxonomy): domain Eukaryota; kingdom Metazoa; phylum Chordata; class Aves; order Columbiformes; family Columbidae; genus Nesoenas; species Nesoenas mayeri. The sequence goes on along the minus strand of NC_137542.1, from coordinate 16,118,485 downwards.
TGCCAGGGAACATCAAAGAAAGGTCACAACATGATACAACATTTGAAGGTGAGAATCCCATCAGATCTGCTATGAGACCCCTATTAATACTTTTATTTTCAAGGAACTAACTACTCTGACATCCAATCTACATTCCCTGTGGTTACCTTTTCAGTTACTTCCTGAAGTGCCAAATTATAATGCAACCATAACTGAGATGTTGATGAGGGAGAATGATGGTGTGAACAAATGGGCTATACACAGATGTTTTTTTCAAGTGTGCTGAAGTAGGTCCCCCTTACAACACAAAGCTAAACATATGTAGGCACTTCATATTCCTTTTAGATACATAATGACCTCTTTAAGGTAAAGAAGTCTTTACTGGGCTTTCATCATTCCAATCCATGTTAAAATTTTTGAAGTGAGATGGATAGAGAAGCCAGAAGCCATCTGTCACCCTGAAACTCCCCTGTAAAAAGTAGAAATTATCTTAGTAGCCCTGAAGAAGTAATTTTATCAGTTCTTATACACCTGTCATCCCCTATACATCTTTCAGAAAGTAGTTGACCGTAGTCTTGCTTCCTGGTTTCGTTATATACTCCAAGCATACTTCTCAAAATGTTCTGTTAAGTATAAAAACCAGAAATCTTCCCTCTTCAAGCAAAGCTGTTGAAAGCTCCATTTAAGAATTCTGTATCTAATTCTAAAAAGTTTTAATGTTATTTGAAACCAGTTCCACCGTAAACAGTTACTGGTTTTGAGAAAAGTGACTCTGGAGTGAGTATGAGAGTATAAGCTGCTAGGTGATAATGGATAGCACATGCTGCAATTAAAGCCAGACTTGGTAACTTACATGCTGGAATGCATTTCTGTATTAGCTCCACTGTTTTGCTACTCAGAATTGGGTCTCCACCAGATTCACTGAGTAGAAAATCCTGGTTCCTTACTGAAAACAAATAAGCCCTAAGGGTTTGAACTTCTCAGTGAATCAATGGGTTCTCTTGTCTCCGCTTTTTTTCCAAAGTGATGCCTTTCACTTTAATATCTTGCCTCTGTAAAGTCCTCTTCTTTTTATAGCACAAGACTGTGCTCTAGAAAGACTATATTTAAATGGTTTATTATTGTTGTCCATAGTTCCAATCATATTCAGCTCTTTTCTGGGAAGACAGAATTTATATATTCCTGTATGTTTGTCGCAGCAATCCACCTCCTAAGGTTACTCCACCATTTTTGTGATGGCCTTATCCACAACAGTATGAGAGCAAGACGAATTGTTTTAAATCGCTCTTACAGTGACTTTCTACGTAAGATCTATATTTCACTTTAAATTTGCTGAAAGTTTGAGAAAAATGTGTGAAATATATTAGTGATCAGGATTATTAGCAGATCTGAATCTTGATTTTTTTAGAGTTTTACCTCACCAAGTGGTACCCACAGTCTCCTAAGTCCACTGTGATGTCCACATAGGTGTTGAGGCTAATTATAGACAAAGTTGCTTCTGGGGTTGTCAGTGTAGGGAATGCGGCATGTATCCTTTGGATCAGCACATAGTCTAACTAACTAATGCATCTTAACGAATTCTCAGAGTAATAGGTTAAAAATGTGCCAACAATTCTAAGTTTTGATTGACCTGGTTTCTTGATTAATGATATTGTGGCCATAACCTGTCTTAGCTTATGACTGCAGACTTTCCTAGGCTAAGTACAGACTGTGGCCCTTTGGTTTTGCCAAGTTTTCAGGGGAACATTAGCCAAAATGTATCCTACAAATGTAAAATATTAGATCTGTTTTGAGATCTTGTATTTGCAGTACAGTCCATCACAATTCAAACATCTTGGTTTTATTTTTGAATAATTACTGCTGAAGTAGAGGCATGCTGTCAAATCACAATGTAAATACCAATATAATCTGAAAATAACATTTATGCTCTGTGCAGGAAGGTTGAAACAAGTAAGCTGTCATTTTCAAGTGCTAATGCAGAGCTGAAATAATCCTTTTATGCTGTGATGATAAGCTGATCTAGTTGAAGATGTCCCTGCTCCTTTAAAGGTCTCTTCCAACCCAAATTATTCTATGATTCTATGATGGTAAATAACACATGACAGCATCTGCCAATAAATTCCTTGTATGACTAACATGGAGGAATTTGATGCTTAAACCAGAAAATTAATTTTAAAAATTACCTTTTCTTAGATCTTAATGCAGTTGTATGCCTGATGCCTTGTATGTTATTTCGTTGTTACTATGTTATTATGTTTCAACTTCAGTTGTAAGCATACCCACACAAATTTGCACCTGATCAACCAGGATAGTATCAAAAGCATGTTAACACCTTTTTATCTGCACAGGTCAGAGTGAAGTTACGTGCTGGCAAGACTCCCAGTGTGGAAGTTTTGCTGTTATTGGCAATATAGACCTAGGCTGGATTGGGCTGTAACTTCAAAATAGGAAGTTTTGCAATAGAACGAGCAATTCTAGTTGGGTCTGGGCATAGAGATGGAGGAATGGGATTCACATATATCTTTGTCAGTTTTTTTGGAACTGCTTTGAAGTTGTAGAAAGTGAAACAACAGTTTATAGAGTATATTTTGTATAAGTAGCATATCCTGTTTACAGAAGTGCTGTCTGTGGGCTCCTGTTGTTTCACGTCTTTTTCAGATGTTTGTCACCAGAAAGCACCATGTTTTCTCATTTTGGATCATCATAGTTGTATCATGTTTGGGAATTATTGAACAGCATATGTGTTGAGGGTTTCGATTGCGGGGTGACAATAAAACCCTGGCAGATGTATTGTTAACCCCCTCTTCACCCCCCATTTCCCCCTCTTGCCCCTCCCTCTCCCCCCTTCCCACTAAGGACAAGTGATTGGAAGGAAAAAAAGGACAGAGAGAAGAGAATTAGAAAAACTAAAAATGTTTTACTAATGCTACTAATAAGAATAGAGAAAATAATACAAAATATACAAAACCAATCTTGAAAGTCTCAGCAACTGCAGAGCCAGCACCCAAAGTCCTGGATTGGACTCTGCAGCCAACCAGAGCTGGATTCAGTCTCTCACTAGGCCTCAGTTCGCAGGGACGACTAGCAAGGTCCTCTCCTAATGTCGGCCTTAAGGAAAAAGGGAAAAAGGGTCGAGATCCTCATGATCTCCCACTTTTATATGAAGTATTCACGTGAATGGAATGTTATACACAGTTGTTCAGTATCTTGGTCACTTGTTTCTCATCGCCCCTCTCGTGAGATGTCCATTCGTGCTTATCAATAAGTTTGCATTCCATTGCTAGGTTTACCAAAACATGTGTCTGGTTCTCCAGGAAAATGCAGCTAATATGAAGGCTTTGGCTGACAGGGAAATTCACTAGAAGAGAAACTTGTTTTTTAACAAAACCAGGACAATATGTAGTGCACTTTTTTTTTTTTTTCCTTGTGAGAAAATGTAGATTTATCAAAACTGAAATAAGAAAACCTCAGCTTTCATAAATTTTTGGTCAAGTTCTAAGCATATTTCAAAATTCTCAGAGCAAATGTGATTGTTCTGTTTTACAACAGCCTTTTTTCCCCAAATGTCAGTTACGGATAAAAATTAACAAAATTAAAATAAAAATTAAATATTTTGAAGTTATGCTAAGGAAAACTGGTAATGTCAAACTTATTTTTAAAGTATATTCACTATCTTACATACTTAGGTAATAAATTATAATAATGAATTAGATTTATAAAATTATAATGAATATTCTCTGGTATTTTCCAGTCCACAGTGGTCAGGCTTCTGCTTATGGGTATTATATACTGTTACGACTTTGTTAGTTCAGAGAGCTATCTATGATTGAAACATAGGCAGACATTTCTAAATAAATGTAAGCAATCTATTTTTATTTCACTTATTAAACTAAGTTTCTGAAAGCATTTCTCATGAGGCAATATGTTTCCTTAATTCCTCATATTAATTTTGCAATTTGCTCAGAATATTTTCAAAAATTTTAAAATTTTCCTTACCTATTTAGAAGTATGGATGCCAAAACTGAGTTAAGTGGTCTCATCAGTTCTCTAAATGTATGATATTACAACAAACATGTCTAAAACTGTTAAGGCATTCTCCAGAAGGGGAAGATGGATTTAGTACTTCTGGTACTTTTAAAATGGATACGAACATGTATGTACACAAACAGTCAGTCATCAAGGGACACAGGGGCAGCAGCAGCTGGTCCCTGCAGCTGAGTGCTAGATCAGCACAGTCAGTGGTGATAGATCTATGGTGGACCAAGCTGCTCTTGCGCTTCTTCATGTTTTTGCACAGTGCGATGCTCCACAATAGATGCTTCACAAGAGATTAGCCTATGCTAGGCTAATGCATCGGTCTACATAAACACATGAATCAATTCCTGATGTTCTTTGCATTTCCTTTATGGTTCAGACAAGAATCTTTGATAGTTATTTCAGAAAATGTTGATGTTTGGTCAGCTTTCCCAAAACATCTTGATCCAGAAATATCATACCAGTGAATTGGAATTTTTCAGTTGCAATTCAGGAATGGGTATATTCATATTTAAGCTGCCTAGTATTAGGATAGGTTGGCATACCTTATCATCAGAGAACTGAGTGCATAACTTTGTTATTGTGTGAATGTCACTACTTTGATCTGGCTGTATCATTATCATATGACAGTCACAGAGACACAGAATGGTTGAAGTTGAAAGGGACCTCTGGAGGTCATCTTGTCCAATCCCCTTTCCTCAAGCAAGGTCACCTAGAGCTTGTTACTCAGGACCGTGTCCAGATGGCTTTTGCATATCACCAAGTGGAGATTCTACAACATCTCTGGGCAATCTCTGCCAGTGCTCAGTCACCCTCATGGTGAAAAAGTGCTTCCTGATGTTCAGACAGAGCCTCTTATTTTGTGCACTTTGTCTCTGGTCCTGTCACTAGACCCCATGGAAAAGAGCTTTCCTTCAGATATTTATATACATTGATGAGACCTCCCATGAGCCTTTTCTTCTCCAGGCTTAGTCCCAGATCTCTCAGGCATTCCTCCAGTTCCTCCGTCATCTCAGTGTCCCTTCACTGGATTCTCTTCAGTATGTCCAGGTGTAGCCTCACCAGTGCTGAGGGGAAAGATCACCTTCCTTCATTGCTGGCAATACAGGTCCTAATGCAGTTTAGGACACCACTTGCCTTATTTGCTACAAGGATGCTTTACCGGCTTTGTGTTTAACTTGGTGTCCACCAGGACCTCCATGTCTTTTTACACAAAGCTAGTTTCCAGCCAATCATTCTCTGGCATTTACTGATGCGTGGGATTATTCCCAGGTGCAGGACTTTGTACTTCCATTTGTTAAATTGCATGAAGTTTCTGTCGCCCCATTTCTCTAGTCTGTGGCAGTCCTTCTTATAAGTCATAACTTAGGTATTGTGTAAATCATTAAGTCAGTTGACACTGTAATGTATTGCTGTTCACGTATTAATTGCACCTCAACTCTTGTTTTACCACAAGAATTACCTAACTGCTGCAGCATTAATGAACCACACCTAGATATAGGATTTGTTTTTACTAACTGTTAAATAAACAGTTTAAGTCTAGTTTACCTTTTCTGTTACCCATTCTGAAATAAAGTCCAAGCTTAGTGGGTTTTTTTTTGTTTGGTTTGGGTTTTTTTGGTGTCATTTCATTTCAGGGTTCATTTTGTAGGAAAGCTCCATGAACAGTATCACACAAACCGATAAGTCTTTTTTGTCTGTCATAACTTCTCTTCCTGACTTACTTGACCTTCCTTTAGATTTTCCTATATCCTCTGCATCAGAAAAATAAGAAAATTGTATAGAATTTCTTCCCCTTTCTTGTGTTGTTTCATCTTTGACCAAAATTTTTTCTTGATCTTCTTGCCGTGGTCTACAAGGTATAACACATAAACAACTAAGCGTGCTGGCCTGGATTTCATAGCCTAACAGTAGAATCACTGTCAGTACATACTTGCGGTGTGTGAATAAGTGCCAAGTGAATAATACTATTGTAGGGATCACAGCTGTTGAATTTTACAGAAAATGAGTCTTCGGATTTAATTCTTTCAAAGTGCTTGCAATCAGAGATAAGCTTGGGAGGAATTTCCTTCACAGAAGTCAGGGCTGGCAGGCACCCTTTTGGGAAGTGTGTGTTTATATGGAAGTACACTGCAGGAGGGTGGGAGCAGCTGATATTGAACAATCTGGTTTAAAAAAAATGTTTCTTACCTTAGCTGTTAAAGGCGGCATTACAGCACATGGCATAAACATACGCAGTTTATCTGAAACTTCTTCCATCAAAGACAACAGCCAAATTTCCACACATTTATTTGGTGTAAAATTGTCCTCTGAGTAGTAAATTTCCATTAATTTGTTAAAAAAATAAATATTTATTCTTACCTATTTTTATGTTAAAGTTGATACAGTCATATCTCAGCAAATGGGATAAATGCTGATAAATGGCTAGGCTGGAAAATGGCTAGCCAATTTCAGATACATGTCCTGGGTAAAAGAACTGAAAACTGGGTTCTTACTTTTTGTAAAAGCAAACTGAAAACTTGTAACAGGTTTGAGCCAAACTCAATAATCCAAAGAAATTGTAAGTATGTTCTGTATTTAGTCTTTTTCACTGAAATGTCAATGGACAGTTTTTTTGACCAATCCTACATAGATACCTTAAAAGACATTGTTGCTTTGCACACAAATATTTTAATGTTTCATTCTAGTTCTTTTCAGTGAGAAATAGAAGCTCTGTACTAAAATCAGTCATTTACTCTCACTTGAATTGTTTCTCACTGCGGGAAGGGTAGGAAGAAATAAATAAATAAAAGAGTTGGTAATAAAGACATCAATGATGGGGAAATAACTTGAACTGGATACTATGCTACTGTCTGTGTCTTACTGCTGTCATTTTGATGACAATATTAAGGGTGATATGATCACCAAGACTGTTTAGAAGAACTGAGAAACACTGGAATTATGGCAGCTACAGGAGGATCTCTCAAAGGAGGAAGCTGGAGGAGCTTCCCTTGACCATCACTCTTACCTCCCCTTCAGAGAAAGGAAACTCAGCATTGTTTTCCCATATCCTACCAACAGACACAGTTCGAGCATGTAATATCCCACATTTTTCTATCTATATCACTCCATTATGGTAAATGCATGATTTGTAGGATCAGGTATGGGACTGACAGAGAAAGAGATTCCTCTGCATGATTTTATGTTGTGTTTATAAGTACACATAGGGCAGGGAAGAGATTTAAAAAAAAAAATAAAATTAAATCACATGCCTTTTACATCAATGAGCAGAGGAACTAGACCTGTTGTGATGGCACTTAGACTCCAGAACTGAGTCTTCCCTTTGATTTGCAATATAATCTCAGTTGTTCTTATATCTATTCAGTATACCTAAGAAATGGAAATCAATGACCTGATATTATGATATTTTAATAAAGAAATACTTTGGGCAAATGATCTCATATTCTTCAAGGAGAAAGTAAGAAATGAAATAGTGTGTAGGGGTGTTGTTTCTATTTTGTGCACAATTAAGATTGGCAATTGAAGCCTTGTCCCTCTTTTCTTCTCTAGCTGGTCCTAAATCCTGTTGAAATGCCTGCTGGGATCTACATTTGTATATTTTCAGGATGGGCTGTAGGTGTAAGTTAATCACATTTTTTTCCCACAAGTATGTTAAAAACAGCTATTAAAACCCTCTAACTTTGTTGTAGGCACAAACATAAGTGAATGGGAAGGCAGAGAACAACATATTTCTTCTTCATATGAAAGGCAGCGAGTCAATTTAAACAGAAATATATGTAGTGCAAAGTGAGAGAATCTTATTTTCAGAACTGCTGCTTGAACTATGTCTAGCACAGAGAAATTAGAGGAATTAAAGTCTCAGAGGACATATAATTCTTAGTGAACCTAGAGAAGTATTTGTTGGCAAAGTATTTGTCTCACTACGGAAAACAGTATTCAGCCTCTGTGGCTGGATGATGAGTGTTCTTCTCCAAATATGTAAAAGGACAAGATGGCATGTTCACTCATCAGCTTCAGTTCTTTTCTCAAGCACTGAAGTTTTCAGGCATGAGATAAGTCTTTTCATTAAAAATGTTGAGACTGTCTAAATAAAAAATGTAAAAAATTTGGCAATTAATTTCTATTTAATGAGAGCAGAGAAAATTACCATTGATATGGAAACATATTTTAAATGAGATTAAATGAGTCCAAAGCAGTATGTGAAGTGATACACTGCTCTGAAAAGGGGTCTACCACTGAATAATAATTTCTATGTAAGTGTGGTCATTTTGCACCATACAGTCACAATGGGAATCAGAGAGTTTTGTTCATGCTTGGATATAATGTGGCTCTTTAATAAATGTAAGGTTAATACACATTACTAAAGAGAAAATATACGGCAGCATTTCATAGTAAATAATTTACAAGGTGAGGTTTTTTTTGAGCTGTTTTGCTCTCTCATATGTCTTCTCTGACACTAAGCACAGCACTGATTTAGGGAAGTTCTTTTATATACAAAAGCCTACATTGTTTGTTTTGTTTTGTTTTAAATCACTTATTTGCATTGATAGTTCAAAGAATTTCAACTGATTTGTCCAAAAGTTGCATTCCTGAATGTGGAAATATAGGATAACTTTACAGGGCAAAAATAAACAATTGTAATACTTATCTTCATAAAGAAGAAACAAGTTTATTGTATGTTATTTAATTGTTAACTTGACAACTGCAAGTATAAAGTACTCAACTTTCCATGAAGTTCTGCCCTTTGTGTCTTGACACCTTCTTCCCTACACAGCAAAAAATTGCCCTGAGAAGGTATTTGATTCTTGATGAAATAGTGTATTTTTTTTACATTTACACTTAATAACTAAAAATTTAACTCAAACTTTGCATAAATGAAAATGTTTAAGGGTATGGGTTAATATAATGAGATTTCCTGGGATAATGAGTTCAGCAAATGCTTGATGAGGAAATGAAGAGTTAGGTATACGAGCACATAACTTTAACTCTGTTTTCTTGAACTGGCAAAAGCCACTGGAAATTATCTGTAAGAGCTCCTGTTGCATTCATTATGTTCTTCTTATGTCCTCCTACCATAATTATGTTTTTCCAAAGTGAGGAACACACTGTGGTGCGATTTGTAGTCGCAGCTTGGAAGCCACTTGTGCTTTCAGTTGGCCAAATGTTGCGAAGTATGCTTGTAGGGGATACCTCTACATCCTCGTTCTGCCTGACCACTCTGCATGTCTAGGCAAGCCCATAGAAGTCCAAAGCATCTGCTAATGCTCATTGCTAATGCCTTAGCAGTATATTATCTAGGAGAGTGTATACCATTTTTACATACCTGTCTTTCTCACATCAGGCATAAATAGGAATGACACAGACATACAAGCTTGTGGCAATCCCAGATTTTGTGTGTTTGTGTGTGCCTATTTTCTAATTTTTTTCTAAGGAATACTATTTGAATGAAGAATGTCTCTTAGATTATGCTGTTATACCCTGCTGATAGATTTGGGTTGGAAGGCACATGGAATAATGAAAGAGAAAAGCTCTTGTGGTGAAATACATGACTCTCCCTCAATTTTGAGAATGATCCAAAGTTACCAACAACGTAAAATACCCGGAGTACTTCTCCTTAGTGCAACTGAAGATAATGTCAGCCCAGTTAGAAAGCACAGTTTGAAAGGGAACCTCTGGGAAAGGTGGTTGGAGTTATTAATCACAATGTCTGTTCTCCTTCTGACCTTTCTCTTCTTGAATCCTTAACTGAGAGCTTTGTATCCCACTTACAGATGTGATGTACGTAAGGGTTCCCCTTATCAGTTTCTCAGCACTTTGTTTGAGGTGTGCAGCCATTCTACTACTCTTTAGCTCTCCATTCAGACCAAGATGGGAAGGGGACCTGGGCTGGTGTTAAACTGCTGCTGTAATTGTAAAATGGGAGAAAACATGCATATTAAGTTGCTTCATGATGGAAGATTTTGGCTATTCTGTGCATATGAATTGGCTTGTGATGCTGGCAGCTGCCTGAAGAGTGATTTTTGACTTCATTGTTACGGTTTTGGGCTTTATTCTTCCCAATGAGAAGTAAATGTCCTGCAGTATAACTGTCAAGCAAGGCATGCAGGTGTAGCAAAATGGCCAATCGCGGTTTGTTTTCACACCTGTAAGAACATGTCAGCCACCGTGACAAGCAGTGGCAACATATTTTGTGGGATTTTTTGGTGAGAAGTTGCAGAGTTGTAGATGTTATCTCTGCTCATTCACTTGAGAGGCTGATGAAGTTGATGAAATAATGAATGGAATGGAGAGCACATAAACAGAGAAGAGTTGATTACTGTACCTTCCAATCCAAAAACTGGAGATCCCCAAATTACAGCAACGGATCTTAGATTAAATAAAAAGAAAAGGGCCATATTTCTTCAAAATATACATAATTAAGCTGTAGGAAAGCACAGATTCAAACAGCTGAGATCATAGTTGACATGGAAATAGGCTTATACGTGCTCTGTTTGTATACTCTCTCTTAAGTGACTACTTTGGCCGCAGTAGAGATGGGACACTGCTAGAGTTTGATTAAAATCATACTTTCTTTATATGAAAAAGATAAATACAAATTTCTATTGAGAGGGAAAAAGAGAAAAATCCTGCAGGCAAACATCTCCTTTCCTGATATGTCAATTTTAAATTAGCATAATCATAACCAGAAAACATTTCCTATAGCAATACTGGTCTTGCCTGACTAAACCTTGTACAAATGCTCTAAAATTATTGTCTTAGATTGAGCACAGCAGCACCTGTTTTTGAAAACAGTTTAGAATCACTAAGAAGAAAATCTATTTAGCTGAAACATTAGTATTTACCAAAGCTGACTATATTTTTAAAGAACAAATTGTGTACAGATGCTCATCTGTACACAAATAAACAAATAATTAAAAACTCAACCCAAGTAAACCCACAACAGGTTTTCCTGTACAACTATGGTATTTGTGATGTTTTGTTTTTATGAATAAGTGAGGGAAGAATGTTTGTATCTCATACATTTTTTTTTGCAACAAAAATTCCAGCAGAAAAACTCACAGATGTAACCGCCAGTCTTAGGTTTCTAGCAAATTACTCTACCAGTCCCATGTGAGCTTTTTAATTTAACATTTCTGTTGTGCTGAAATTTAATGGGGGCTCCTGTGTTTAGTTGTTTGGCTTATTTGCTTGTCTTGGAATCAGAAGTTCTTCTTTTTATTTTTCAATTTGAGGATCACCATTTAAAATATCTCCTTCAAATTTGTCCATGTCCTCCTTTTTTATTACTCTAAATATAAAATATGCTTCACCTTTGCATTTCTATATTATTGTTAAATATAATTAATTGTAGCAAGAAACCTACCTGAAAGGATTTGGCTTGCAGGCTCTACACTATATTAACCTGAAGGAAACAGTAGTCTAAATGGAATAATCCCAGTGTTAGGCAAGCTTATGCATTCTTGGCAGAAGTAGGGGGAGAGGGAGAGGAAAGAAAGACATCTCACTGCCTCCACAGAATAATCTCATCTGTCTGAATCTCTTGATATTCTAAATCTTTCTGCTATCCTGCCTGCACATTCCACCATGGAATTCTTCTTTAGTAGCTAAATACCTAGATTAGGAGTTTGTGCAGTGGCTGCAGCCCTGCTTGTAAATCTCTGTCTGACATTTGAGCTCACTTGAACTGATGTTTCAGTGCTGACTATTAGTTGCGTATTCACTGCTATTAAAAAAGATAGCATCTGTCTGCTGCTGCTGTTTCTGGAACACATGGAGGATTGGGCAGAAACACTGATTTCCTTGGGTTGTGCAGGTTTCCAGATTCCCCTATATACAAGTAGACATAATGTCTCTACCCCCTGCTCTTTGTCACAAACTCTGTGAGCCCAGTGTGGATCATGAGTGGTTTCAACTGACATTGAAGAAGTTATTAAAAGTGTAACTGTAAAAGATTAACATGGAAGTAAAACTTAGAGGAAGTGTTAAAGCTGATGCTTCAAATGTGCAAAACGGAAAGGCAGAGAGATGTAACACTGGATATTTACCTGATCTCTCTGTAGATGTCTGCTTGCAGTTGTCAGTAGTTGATATTAAAATTTCACTTGACAGGAGCTGGTACAAAAATGTTTTTTTGGTGTGCCTTTGTAAACTAAATTGTTCAAGTGCCCCTGTAACCTTTGATGGTTAAATGTTTGGTGTAAAGTGTAAAAATGCTAGTTTTTATTACCATTTCTACAAGGTATTGAGTTTCAAAGTTAATGTCAATGACACTTAATTGCTAGCGGTAAATTTTTGTGTGCATTGTTGTTGCCTTCAGTAACACTGTACAGTAGTGTTACCCAGAATGTCATTATTTTTCTTTTAAGGGAAAATTAGAAAGTTGGTTTTTTCAGGATGTAAAAGTAGCAAGAGTCTATTTTCCTTCCACTTTTTCAAGGCTAATGGGAGTAAACAGTAATAAACAGATAGCTCAGGAGAGATGACAACGTGAGGTATCAACTACGTGTTAATATAACATTTGCCCAGAAAAGAGATACGTCACACTTCTTTGCTGTACTGTACCAAAGTAAAGGGTTAATGTCTGATGTGTGGTACAGAATATTTTAGTAGGAAGCTTTTCAATGGAGGTATTACTGTAGAACTGTTGGGCCAAATCCTCAAAGACTGCTTGTTGTTTCCACCGTTTTAATACCACTGGAGAGTCTGGCAAGATGTCATGTAAGTATTAACTAGCTCTAAAGCCTTCTTTTAGCATCAGTTGCATCTGAGTACTTCTTTACCATTAATTTTGTGTTGTAATTTACTCACAGAAAGGGAAAACTCTCTGTGTAGACTTTGTGCTGCAATCATTAGTGTATTTTGACATGGTATGCTTGTATGTGTACTTGTCTGGTTATTTTAACTATATTGAATGTGTTGTTACCCTGACATAAAAAACTTCAGGAAGGTGAGTGATTTTAATTTGTTTCACCCTTTATATACATAAATTAAATAAATTTTACTTTGGGAAATACCTGTTAATATTTTTCATTAAAACTGTATAAATATCTTTAAAATTTTTTTAGCTTCTAGGAGGAAAGACACTTTGGAATCCTCTCCAGTATGTGCCCTTGTTTAAAAGCTCTTTTGCTGAAAAGCTTGGCTGTCACATAACACAAACTCCTCTTTTACAACATGCCTCTTGCTGTTAGGCGGATTGTTTGGCCGTTGTAAACGTCTTTTGTCGAGTGGGTGTTCTGAGTATAAGCCAGGCTCTACTCTAATTTCCGCCCAGGTTCTGAAAGGCAAAACCAAACTATTCACATACACTCCTGTTACTGTATCTCCTGGGTTTTGGCTTTTGTTTGTTTGGGGTTTTATTTTTATTTTTAAAAATTATTTTTATTTTCCCATTGATTTTGCCTTTGTTAAGAAATAAAATTACATAGGTATTTGTAAAAAACCCCACTTTTGTATGGTGTACTAGGCAATCCATAGAAAAAAGTGGAAAGAACGATATTGATCTCCATGTTCATGGGACTGTGCAGCTGGATACAAAACTTCGCTTTCTTAAAAGCTAAGGGTAATGAGGAGAAATGTGAACTAGCTGCCACATTCTTTTCAAGAGGCAGATCTGTGGATCCTTATTTCACTACAGACAACTTAACTCATCGCAAGCCAATCTCGATAGTCTCCATGGGTTTACAAGCCTTTTGTGAATTTTTTGCTTTTAAGAAATTTCAGAAAAGGTTTTGGATGATAACTGGGTCTGATTTGTTTGGTGATGCTGTTATGCGACCACATATTATATCATTTTTATGGAAAAAACCCTCTTCTTGGGGAATAATAATTTCAGTGTGATTCTAAAAATCTAACTGAAAGATTTACAGTATTGTTCTTCCTCCATCCCTGGTGGAGATTTGCTCACAAATGCTCATATTCAGCATAAGAAAATCAGGTAAATTAACTCAGTGATTCCTGATCAGTATCAATACAGTAATATTTGTCCTCTGGGGACAATTACCATGTATAGACTACTCCCACCTGCCCTTTCTGTACATTTGAGTGGTCATACTATTTTCCTTTATTATTTCCTGTACTTTTAGCCCTTCTCTCACTTTAGCAGTTAGAAGAATCTGTGTGTTGCTCTAGGGAGACTTAGGGTAATGGCTTGTGGCCTTTGGCTGAAATTAGCTTCGATAAGGTATAATGGTGACTACTAGTTGGTAGGGGAATCTTGTGGCTGTGCTGAACTGGCTTTGACTTTCAAACTTGACTTCACAAGTGAATTATAAACAATTTCAGCAGCATGTATTTGTGTTGGAGAAAAAATAAAATATAATTAAATGTATTTGGAGTGGCTGAATACTTTGGCGGTGGAGGGAGGAATATTTCAAAACATTGCTTTTCAACAGCTGGAAAAGCAACAACATGTGAAACTGACTTCCCAGTTTAACCCCCAAAAGGGAAGGTGCTGAATCATAGAGGCTGCACTCTTCATACATCTATTTTCCCTTTGAGCATGGTTTCTCTTCAAAACAGATCAGGAGATTTCTCAGTTGTTATTTGAAGTATTATACTACTTTGTAGAAAATATACTTTATAATTGCCTTTGGCAATAAAGACATTCATGTCATCTTGGTTTTCTGTAATAATCACTATGATAAACGAAGTGGTCTTCATCTGTGAAATGGAATTAATGTGAAAGCATCTAAAGCCAACTTTCTTACTGATTTGCATATACGTGAGGTCAGTATAACATTTTATCCTCTGTGACTGGTACATTAAAAAGAGAGCAGGTTGAAGGAAAAGTTTGTCTTGTCTGCTACATGTTCTAGCCAAGCAGGCCTTTAAAAATGGCAGTCAAAGGTATATTTTCCCCCTTCCTGTTTCACTAAGCAATCGGGAGGGAGAGGCAGTCTCCTCAGTGCTGATTTTCATCTGTGAAGTGGGAGCTCTAATAGATCTGGAGTTTGCTGCAGATAAGTAGTTTCCTAGGGTATTGTTGAAATTACAGAGCTGAACTATTTTTCCTATGTTAGTTTTATAAGACAGGTGAATCCTTTGAGGATAAGTTATTTTGGAACAAACAAGGATGGGTTAATTCACTATTACACAGTTTTAGTGCTCTCTGTGCCACCAGAACAGTAAGGTAGCAGAGAGTCTAGTGCTGAAGTTCTTTAAGGGCTGGTTGGTGCCACCTTTTGTGTTTTGAGCTTCAAGGCTGTAAAATTAACACAGTTAAAACATGCCCTTACATCCCTTTACCATCCTAGGAGATGAGCAATGAAATTGAAATATCTCTGCATGCCCAAAATCCCATAACAGTTAGAAAAAATGCTGTGAGGATGGCTGAAATTTTTTATTCATTTGGAATAGCAGAAAAATGGAGTTTTGTCTTAGCTTAGTTTCATAGAACATTTTCTATTCCTTGACCGGTAACCACATGTAGACCACATATCTGGACTAAAAACTGAGTTTTGGATATTAACGCAAATAAGGAGGTAGCACAATTGTCTGGTTATTGCTCATTAAATATTTCATTTTCTTGTGATTACTTCAAATCTTTCTGCTTTGAACCCCCTTTTTGAAAAGAAAATGATCTCCAGGAGAATACCAGTTCTGTTGACACTTGGCAAGGCAGTTTGGCTCTGGACCCATATTTCTGTGACCTTTGCCAATGTCCAGTTTTACCTGAATGCCTTATGCCTTTTTTTTTTTTTTTCCCTATCATTTTCGTAGAGACCTCAAAATTTGATTCTAAAGCAGCTCTCCTTTTCAATATTGTGGCAGTGGTTGCCATTAAAAGGTCATCTTTCACTCCAAGTTAACATTTACAGTATTCAAAATAGGATCATTCAGATTTAGAATAGGAAGTTAGTTCAGTTTCATATAGCAAATGCTGTAATACAGAACTTGATGCAAAAGCAATTGGATCTGCAAGAAGAAAATTCCATATTTCAGAGGAAAAAAAAAAAGAGTAGCAAAGGGATAGTGAATGCTTTTGAATAAATCAAAGATTGTATGCTTGTGGCACTAAAAAAAAAAAAAAGAAAAAAGAGTACAAGATTAGGTGATATTTGGAGATGGTGGACTACTTGACTAAAACACTCTGTTACAAACAGCTATACTGAATTACCTGTCTAACCAATTGTTGCTGAGACTCACTCAGCCTCTCCACTTACAGAGATTGACTTTAGTTCAAGTTTACTTTTGGGGGCCACAAATGTTTATGCCTTGATTAAAACATGCAACAAGTAAGAAATACAGAATTGAGGATTATAAAGTCCTCCTAATGGTTCAGTTGCGGCCAAACTCCTTCATCTTTACTCATCTTTCCCCCACAAGTAATCTCATCACCGGTACTGTGTAATCTGAATAAATAAGGGAAAACAGACCTTAAGAATCATTTTTTATCAGATGTTGGTCTTCAAAAATTGATTTGCGTTCAGCATTTTAATTCTTACTGTGCTACTGTTTTGGACTTCGTTCTCTTGATTTACTGGTAAAATACCCACAATTGCACTCATATTTTGAAGAACAGCCTCTGTGATCCATGTGATCTATGTACGGCTGTGGCTATTTGGGCCAGGGATTACTTGAACAATTTTTATACAACTACTCTCAACTTCATTTCATATTCCTGTCTTTCAAAATCTGGTGGGAATGTAGGAGAAGATGACCTGTTAAACACAGGTGACGATTCTGCAGAACTTTTGAACTGTTCTTTGAACTTTAAGACTGATCTAGTGGCTTAAATACTGGAGTGAAAGACAAAGAATTACATTTCTATTCACAGTTTTACCAGAAAACTCTTGTGTAAGAGCAGAAAAGGGTGTAAATCTGAGTAGGTACTTGTGACATAACACACTCATGAAGTTGACATGAACATTCAGTTAGCTAAATTTGGTCTAATGCTTTGACATTTTTAATTGAAACCTTGCAGAATTTACTCTGTACACACATAATTTTCATCCCTTCTAATGGCTTAACCACTCTTCAGTGAGGTCTTAAAAATGATTTTGCTGTATGAAATAGAGCAAGTTTGGCTGTGAACTCTAATGTATGGTCAAACTCATTTGCTTTTCCTTGGGGAAGCTAGCAACTCTGAGCTCATATGAAAACCAAACCAAACAAAATAAAAGAACCCTTTTGATTTTAGTGACTGTCTACAAGCAAACAGTTTTTTATTCATTAGTAGCCTGTAACCAGAGCTGCTGATTAGCAGTCAGGTTTACCGATGTATTGGAGCATGATACTGGGGAAGGCAGCTTTCAATGAAGAATGTGTATTTTCATATACACTACTTTCATGGGTATTTAGTTTGTCTTCTCACATGACAGGTCTGAAAAGGAGCTGCCTAGCCAATCTGTCTCTCATGAAGAAAAAAGGTGATAGAAGTCGTTCATCTTCAAAATCATCTTAATGGAGATGACACGAGAGGTCCTAGAATGGGTTCAGAACTGAAACTATAAGTCATAGACACAGTTCCAAATGGCAACAGATATTTGAGGGAGAGTTCCTGAAGCCCCCTGGAAGAATTGTGCAGTCGTTGTATCTTTCAGGTAGAGAAACCACAGCCCATGCCAACTACATGCATTTTTTAAAGTTAGTTTCTCAGAGTTCTTTCTAATATATGCTATTTTTGCAACGTTTTGCAGATGTTCAGTTCAACCTTCCTCTAGAGAATTGTTCACTTAGTACTCTGGAACTGATGCAAGGGAAACTTAGATCATTTTAAATTATCCAGAGTTTGTGTACATAATCTGTAATAAAAACTGAGAAAAAGGAGGAAAGAGGGATGTCAGTTGGCAAACTAAAACGTGGTTTGTTCTCTAATCTATAATTTTAGGAGTGTATTGAGTTTGATTTTAATTATTGTTTTTATTAGAGTATTGTAAAATGAAGGAGCATACTGTTTTTTGGGGGTGACAATGAAGTCTGTTGTATAACCAATTAACTTGGCTATTTGCAGACCTCATGAAATTTTTTGGGGAAGGCATTAATGTATGAAGTAGTTGCTTTTTAAAATGTGTTGTCATGACTCTTTTAAAAGAGCTTTCTACAACTCTTCAGAAGCACAGGCTCAAAATCAGTTTAAAAAAAACATTTTCTTCATTGTAAGATAGCACAAGTTTAAGAAAATATAGTGTCTCTGAAACCTGTTTGGGTTCTTTGAGAGAACACTATTTTCTATCCACGTATGTAGACACAATGTTTGGTTGAAATCACAGAATCACAGAGTGGCTGAGGTTGGAAGAAACCTCCAGAGGTCACCTGGTCCAATGTCCCTGTCACCTAGAGCTGCTTGCCCAGGACCATGTCCACACAGCTTTTGAATATCCTCAGAGATGGAGATGCCACACCACTCTGGGCAACCTGTGCTAGGGCTTGGTCACCTTCACAGTAATAAGTGTCTCCTTACAGTCAGAGGGATCCTCCCATGTTTCAGCTGGTGCCTGTTTTCTTTTTTTCTGTAACTGGGCACCAATAAAGAGAGACTGGCTTCACCCTCTTTGCACCCTTCCATCAGGTATTTATATACATTAATAAAATCTTCCATGAGCTTTCTCTTCTACAGGCTGAGCAATCCCAGCTCTCAGACGTTCCTCACAGGAGAGATGCTTCTGTCCCTTCATCATCTTGCTGGCCCTTCTTTGTACTTTCTCCAGGGTGTCCATGTGTCTCATGTGTTGCAGAACCCAGAAGTGGACACAGGACTCCAAACATGGCCTTACCAATGCTGAGTAGAGATATATCCTCATTCATTTCTAGATGTCATTCAACAAGATCCCTCACCGCTAGGTATTTTGGCATGAAAGAAGACAGGTCTGAATAGCCACATGGCTGCTTAAAAATAAATAAAACAATGGCCAGATTAAATGGCCATTTTCACAGGATAGCAAGATCATCCACAGATTTTGTCAGGGATTCTGTAGCTCTCTGCAGGTGCAGGCAGCTCTGTAGGTTTACTGATGGTCTGGAAAAGGCAGATGTATCATTAGGTAAGAAAGTACGTTGGCTATACTAAGTTACTTCTGGTGTGTGCAGAAATGAAGGACTGGAAAAACAGTATATGAAACTGGAATGACAATAAAATGGCAAATGAAGTTAAATATGGGTAAATGTGAATGACATTTGATGAGAGAAAGGAGGTATCTTAGGACAAAGCCTGTAATTCTGTAAATGAAGTAGCATCTACGAGGAATAATAACTGAAACAGAAAGTTCTACAGAAATGTTAAGGCTTAGTAGCTGTCAGAAAGGCTTAAAATTATTAATAAAAGAATAAAGAAAAATAGAGAACATTACTGTAGCCATGTATCTATGGTGCCTGTTATTTTGATTGGTATGCATAGTACTGATCTAAATAATCTCAGAAAAAAACAAAACAAAACAAAATGAAATAAAAAAAACAGGAACTAAAGAAGCTTCGGAGAAAGTTGGTAAGGTTAATTAAAAGTAGGGATGTCTTCCCTTCCAGGAAGAATTAAGACTATAAGTCTATATCCATAAAACCACCAGTTATGAAGGGAGGATCTATAGAAAATGTTTTATTATTTTTGCGCCCAGTATAAGAACTGAGGGGTATCACATAACACTGCACCAAAGAGTTTGTTCTTCACTCAGTGTGTAGCAGAGCTATAGAGCTCATTGTTTCAGGTTTATGTGGACACTAAACTTTTGTATGGGTAGTAAGATAACTGGATATTCTCAAGAAAAAGAAGTCCAGTAGAGGCTATCTAAAAAGCTCTGTAAAAATGCCATTTTTGGCCGAGGAAGTTTTTTTAGTACAAATTGTTGGAATCAGTGACAATACTGTAGGGAAAAACTGTTTTTATGTTATTCTAGGGGTGTGCGCTGTTGGAGGCAAGATAGAGGTCAATGGAAGTGTGATTTCAGGGAGTATATTTGTCCTTATGTTTTTGTCACCCTTTGCATAATCACAGAATCACAGAATGTTAGGGATTGGAAGGGACCTCGAAAGATCATCTAGTCCAATCCACCCACCGGAGCAGGAACACTTAGATGAGGCTACACAGGAATGTGTCCAGGCAGATTTTGAATGTCTCCAGAGAAAGAGACTCCACAACATCCCTGGGCAGCCTGTTCCAGTGTCTGTTACCCTGACTGAGAAGAAGTTGCTTCTCATATTCAAGTGGAACCTCCTGTGTTCCAGTTTGTATCGATTGCCCCTTGTCCTATCATTGTTGGTCATCAAGAAGAGCCTGGCTCCATCCTCGTGACACTCACTCCTTACATATTTATAAACACTAATGAGGTCTCCTCTTCTCCAAACTAAAGAGACCCAGCTCCCTCAGCCTTTCCTCATATGGGAGATGCTCCACTCCCTTAATCATCTTTGTTGCCCTGTGCTGGACTCCATCAGTTCCCTGTCCTTGAACTGAGGGATCTAGAACTGGACACAATATTCCAGATGTGGTCTCACCAGGGCAGAGTAGAGGGAAAGGAGAACCTCTCTTGACCTACTAACCACCCCCCTTCTAATATGCCCCAGAATGCCATTGGCCTTCCTGGCCACAAGGGCACAGTGTTGGCTCATGGTCATCCTGTTGTCCACCAGGACCCCCAGGTCCCTTTCCCCACACTGCTCTCTAACAGGTTGCTCCCCAACTAATACTGGAACCTGGGGTTATTCTTGCCAAGATGCAAGACTCTACATTTGTCCTTGTTATATTTAATTAATTTTTTCCCTGCCCAACTCTCCAGCCTGTCCAGGTCTTGCTGGGTGGAGGCACAGCCTTCTGGGATGTCAGCCACTTGTCAACCTCCCAGCTTGGTGTCATCAGCAAACTTGCTGACAGTGCACTCTATTCTCTCATCAAAGTCATTGATGAATATATTGAACAGTACTGGTCCCAGTACCGAGCCTTGAGGGACTCCATTAGGTACAGGCCTCCAACTAGACTCCGCCCTATTGACCACGACTCTCTGGCTTCTTTCCTTCAGCCAGTTCATAGTCCACCTCACTGCCCAATTGTCCAGACCACACTTCCCCAGTTTAGCAGCATGGATGCTGTAGGAGACTGTGTCAAATGCTTTACTAAAATCAAGATAGAGCACATCCACTGCTTTGCCACTATCTATCCACCTGATATTGTACAAGCCAAATTAACAGTGATATCGGCTCATCATTTTCCTCTGAACTTTTGGATGAAATTAATACTTGCCAAGATTTGGACTTCAATGATATTAACTTAAAGCTGATGTCTCTATAAAAGCTAGGTCAAACAGCAATTGCTTTGCAGAGGAAGTTTATATACAGTTAAGGTGTTCTGTGGCTTCTAGGAAATTGGTCTTCAGTGATCTACTTCTGCAAGATGAGACTGTCAGCAGCTGAAGGTCTATAGTCACAGCTCCAGAGGCTCCTGCAACTACATATGAGCTTATTTGGGCTGAGCATGGGAAAGTTGGGGATAAACAGAGTGAAAAAGAGGGATGCATATAGTTCAGAGTGGTAATAGAACTAAAACGGTAATTTTAATGCCCTGGCACCAGCTCTCTGCATCAGGAATAATTTGCTTCTGTTCTTAATTTGTTTCAAATTATTGTGGCACTGATAATCTTAATTGTGTATTTAAAAAAGGTAGTCAGGATCTGGGGAATGTGTATTGTCAATTTTTGTGCAAAATTTTATAATCGATAATATATTTTATTTAAAAAGAAGAAAAGTCTTCCCAGACTGATATATGAAGCCAATAGCAGGAAAAGTTTACTTCTGAGTTTGAAATAATAATTAGTAGTGGAAATGGGATATTCTGTGTCTTTAGCTACAACTTCCTACAAGTGCCATTGACATAGAACTACTTCATGCTATATGTAACTGATATCATAAATTATGTGTAAAGTAAATCATTACCGCTCATGGATGCTCAAACATTCAGCAGGCCATATGAAATTAAAAATAGTTGGACACCATATTTTAGGGGGTAAAAGACATCTTGAAAACACAGGCATTGCTCCTTCAGGATACTAGCTAGAAACAAATGTAAACAAAAGCTTTTTTTTTTTTTTTTTTTTGCATTATCTGAGCTAAAGGATATGTATGCTGTATGAGAAGAAAAACAGACAACAAACTTTTTTATTAAATTTTAAATTTAAACTGTTTCTAATTTTTACCATTAACAAGCACTAACGTACTAGATAACTTCATTTATATAAAAATTATGACTTTGCAAGAAAGAGGGAAATAAATAAAGAAGATGCCAGGAAACAAAGAATATGTGCATAAGAAAATAGTGGTTGAACAGTACTTTACACTTAATAGTCTTCACTGGTCCTATCTCTTTACTAGTTGACCTATTTCGTTGGCAAATTTTTCAGTGTGTCAATGACTGAGCCAAAACCTACAAATATAGGAAATCTATTTTTATTCTCCCAGATTGTGAATAATTCCTTTGAGGTCACTTTTCAAATATATCGATACAATCCATCTTATGCTTATAATCAGTCTATGATCATGCTTTTCAACAAGTGTATTGCTTCAAATAAGTTTGGCTTCTATAGAATAGTTTGTCAAGTGGAGCCTGTGTGAGCTGTTCTCATTCTAGTTGTCATCTGATCACTTGTAGGACACAAAGTGAAAAGACTAAACCTATCATCTGAATGCCATGGCAAGACAACAGAGCCTGCCAGGTCAGCAGAGGGTCATCTGTACTGGGCCAAGTGTGGCTCATTCCAGGTGGTTGGCCTTTACTTAGTTATAATTACTAGATGTTTGTGGTGCATACTGAGGGCAGGAATTATGAAAATTTGTAGTTGTGGAATGCCTGAATTTTGCTGAATCAATGAACTAGCTGAAGCATGTAGCATGAATATTGTTCACTGGGATAAAGCTTTTGGTGTTAATCCTTTGCTCTTGGAGAAGTAATTTGAACCAACAAACAAACCAAAACAAACCAATAAAAAAAACAGCAAATGTTTATGTCAGTATAGAGTTTTGATTTTGTTCAGAAGACCTACACCAAACATGCCGGAAAATACGGTTTGTTTAAGTGATGAGGAAACAAAAGTTAGAACAATCATCTTTCGCTGAAGACCTAGCCAATTGCCCAGAATAACACCAGTTTTCATATAATAATAGAACAACTTGTGTTCTAAGTGACCTTAAAAAACATCTATTTCAAACATCCCTGCCAAGGGCAGGGACACCTTCCACGAGACCAGGTTACTCAAAGCCTCATCCAGCCTGGCCTTTAACTCTTCCAGGAATGGAATACCCACAGCTTCCCTGGTCAACTTGTTCTAGTGTTTCACCAACCTCACACTGAAGAATTTCTTCCTAATAACTCATCTAAATCTACCCTTGTTCAGTTTAAAGCCATTACCCCTTGTCCTGTCTCTAGATACCCTTGTAAGAAGTCCCTCTTCATCCCTCTTGTAGGTCCCCTTAAGGTAATAGAAGGCTGCTATAAGGTCTTCCTGGAGCCTTCTCTTCTCCAGGTTAAACAACCGCAACTCTCTCAGCCTGTCCTGATAGGAGAGGTGCTCAAGTCCTCTGACCATCTTCATGGCCCTCTTCTGGACTCATTCCAACAGGTCAATTTCTTTCTTATATTTGAAGCCCCAGAGCTGAATGCAGTACTCCAGGTGTGGGGGGGGGTCTCATGAAAGCAGAGTAGGGGAACAGAATCACCTTCTTTGACCCGCTGGTCACTCTTCTTTTGATGCAGCCCAGGGTACAGTTGGCTTGCTGAGCTGCAAGCTAACATTGTCGGATCCTGTTGAGCTTCTCATCAACCAACACCCCCAAGTCCTTTTCCTCAGGGCTACTCTCAATCCATTCTCCGTCCAGCCTGCATTTGTTCTTGGGATTGCCCTGACCCATGTGCAGGACCTTGCACTTGGCCTTGTTGAACTTCATGAGGTTTGCAAGGATCCACCTTTCAAGCCTGTCAAGGTTCTTTCTGGATGGCATCCCTTCCCTCCAGTGTGTTAACTGCACCACACAGCTTGGTGGTGTCAGCAAACTTGCAGAGGGTGCACTCAGTCCTACTGTCCATGTTGCTGACAAAGATTTTAAACAGTGTAGGTTACCATACCGACCCCTGTGGAATGCCACTTGTTACTGATTTCCAGTTGCACACTGAGACATGGACCGTGATTCTTTGATTGCAATCATTCAGCCAATTCCTTATTCACTGAGAGGTCTATCCATCCAATTCATGTCTCTCCAACTCGGAGATAAGGATGTCATGTGTGACAGACTCAAATGCTTTGCACTAGTCCAGGTAGATGATATTGGTTGCTCCTCCATTATAAATCAATGCTGTAATTCAATTGTAGAAGGCCATTAGATTTGTCAGGCACAATTTGCCCTTTGTGAAGTCATGTTGGCTTTGAACAAATCACCACTTTACTTTCCATGTGCCTTAGCATGGTTTCCAGGAGGAGCTGTTCCATGATCTTGCTGAGCACAGTGGTAAGACTGACTGGCCTTTAGTTCCCAGGTCTTCCTTTTGTCCATTTTTAAAAATGGGGTTATGTTTCCCCTCTTTCAGTTCCTTCAGGACCTGTAGATGCATCTCATCATGTCTCACAACCTCATGCACCTTCAGTTTTGATTGGGAGCTAGTTATAATTTTACCTGCTTATGTAAGGTACTTGTAACATCTGAGGGAGATGGCTCAGTTCAACAGAGCTAGATTAACTAAAATAAAGCTTGACTCCTACTGTCTAAAAAAAAAAAAAAATAGAGAGAAAGTGCTAAAGCAAAAACAGGACATTACAAGAAATACATAACACTAAGACCAGGGAAATACATTCTGTTACTAAGCAACAGAGCAAGCTAACTCAATGCCAGAAAGCACTGCTATATCCTTGACACTGTTTTCCCCGCCTTTTTATTAATCTTGCTGGAAATTTGAAACTAGGAAAATAACATTTTTTTCTGCTTGGCTACTAGTTGCTTGGTAACAGATTTAAAGCCTATTGAAGTTCTCAAAGAGGTTCTTAGTGTCTACTCTGAGACTTTGGTCTGAGTCTTATTTCTCAGTTTCATGTGATCAAAAGCTCTCTAAATGCCTTTCGAGTCATGTAAAAACACAGTCTTGATCTGTCAGTGAGCTCCACGCACATTCAGAGGTTACTTTGTGCATGTCAAGGTTCGTAGGAGCTTATGTTAGCCATAGCGGTAGTAAAATTTCTGAACTTGCTTACGTGACTTAGAGTATATTTACCCAAGCCGCTGATCTGCAAAATGAAAGTGCGTGAAATAACTAAGATTGTAAATTGCTAGGCTGGATCACTATGCTGCCTTGGTTACCAGACCAGCTTGACTGTAAATATAGCACTGGAGTTGCCCTAAGGGTAATAGATCACAAGTCTGAATTTCCTAAGTGTTGTCGGCAGTTCAGAAACTTTTTTTTTGTTCTTCAGCTTGGAATCTAGCAAGGAAAAGCTATTTAAAAGGTTATGTGCATTTTATACCTTTTTGATTTCTCTGACAGTTTTAAACACTTCTCATTATATTGCCTTATGTTAAAATAAGTATGCTTCAAATGGCAAGCAAAAAGAATATATTTGGGAACAAACATCCTCTGTGGTCTGCCCTCTCCCCTTTTGTATATTTTAGGTAGATTTTTATTTTTCCCTAGAGAGAAAGAGTAACATAACACCATTGCATATTGTTGGGACATGTAAGGCCACTTTTTGCTTTCCTGTGGAATAATTTATAAAAGTCTTGTTTAATTTTAAGGGTTGCATAACCTATGCTGTTGTAATTGTTCACCATGGTATTGTTGTAAACCTTTTAAAATGGGGACTGAAAATTTTGCTTAATATTGGTCTCACATTTGATTCAGCACATATAGTTATAAATACTGATTGAAATAGTGTGGCCTGTTTTTCAGGATGTCAGATTACCAGGTTACACTTACTGGATTTATAATCAATTGACTTTTCTGCTAGCACTATAGTCAAGGAACTATGCTATTTGTACACCCTTTTTAGCACTAGAAAGACAAAACGTTTTTAGAACTAAATTGTATTGAACAGGCACAAGCAGTCACTTTGATAAATTGAACATGGTGTGTGCTCATCACTGGTCACCTGAATAAAAGTTTTACCAGGGAATTGCACTTTAATAGCACTTTAATACCATGTCCTGGTGTCCAGTGACAGGAGGTGTGGGAATAGTACAAAGCTGCCCCAGGGGAGGTTCAGACTTGGCATTAGAAAGCATTTATTTACTGAGAAACACTAGAACAGGCTTCCTAGAGAGGTCATTGTTGCCTCAAGCCTGTCAGTGTTTAAGAGGCGTTTGGACAATGCCCTATATAATAGCCTTTAACTTTTCATCAGCCTTGGAGTGGTCAGGCAGTTTGACTAGATATCATTATAGGTCCCTTCCAGCTGAACTATTCCTTCCCTTCCCTTCCCTTCCCTTCTCTTCCCTTCCCTTCCCTTCCCTTCCCTTCCCCTGCCCTTCTCCTCCCCTCCATTCCATTCCATTCCATTCCATTCCACAGCACATAAGCCCCTTTTACCAATATCACCAAACCACAAATGAATGTTGAGCTAAAGTTTTCCCATGAATAATTATTTCCTGATCTTCCTTTTCTAAAATGATCACTGTTCCTTGACCTGCAAAATGAAATACCATGCTAGTCTGTCATTTTTAATAATGTTAAAATATAAAGTATTTATATTAAACTATAACCTGAAACAGTGATAAATATGTGATTTATGTACTAGAGGCCAAGTTGCATTTTCATTAGGAATGGAATGAACTCAAATGACATTATGGAATCCCTTAAACTACACCTGATTGATGAAGTCAAATGTGGCTTTTAGTCTGATGTTTATCAGAAGAAAAGAACATCACTGTGGTGGGTTGCCCTTAGCTGCCAGGTACCCACCAAGATGGTCTATCGCTTCCCCTTTATCAACAGGACATGGAAAAGAAAATACAATGAAGAACTCATGGGTTGAGATAAGGGCCTGGAGACTACTTACCAGTTACCACGATTTGCAAAATCGATATGACTTGGGGAAATTAATTTAATTTATCATTAATTAAATTTTAACAGAGTAGGATAGCGATAGATAAGAACGAAACCGAAAACACCTTCTTCCCCACCCCTCCTTTCTTATAAAATCATAGAATACTTTGTATTGGAAGAGAACTTCAAAGGTCCCTTGTCCACCCCCCTGCAATGAGCAAGGATGTCTTCAACTAGATCAGGTTGCTCAGAGCCCCATCCAGCCTGGTCTTGAAAGTTTCCAGGAATGGGCCATCTACCACCTCTCTGGGCAACCTGTGCCAGTGTTTTTCCTGTGTCATTGTAAAAAATTTCTTCCTCATGTCTAGTCTGAATCTCCCCTGTTTTAATTTAAAATCATTACCCCTTGTCATATCACATCATGCCCTGTTAAAGATTCTGTCCCCTTAGGCCTCTTCTAAGCACTGAAAGGCTGCTATACAGTCTCACTGGAGCCCTATCTTCTCCAGACTGAACAACCAAAACTCTTGTAGCCTTTCCTCACAGAAGAGGTGTTCCATCCC
Organism: Nesoenas mayeri; assembly: GCF_963082525.1. Classification (NCBI taxonomy): domain Eukaryota; kingdom Metazoa; phylum Chordata; class Aves; order Columbiformes; family Columbidae; genus Nesoenas; species Nesoenas mayeri. Next base: position 16,090,966 of record NC_137542.1, on the reverse strand, counting down.
TCTAATAATTTTCTTTCCAGGCTCAGCTTCACTCCTGACTCTTCTGCATCCTTCCCCTGAGCAGAGCATAGAGATGGGGAATGCAGGTTAGGGTTAGTTCATAATACTTTGTCTTTGCCAGTCCTTCCTCCTTATGTTTCTCCAGTGTGGGATCCCTTCCATGGGATACAGTCCTTCAAGACCTTTTACAATGTGGGTCCTTCCCATGAACTGCACCAGTATGGCTCCTTACCTCATGGCACTGTTCTTCAACAATGGACTTTACAGTGTGGTCCTGACAGAAGACATGCTTGTGTGGGGTTTCCTCTCCAAAAAGCCTTGGACAGAGATATGTTTTAGAACCATGATTGCCTGAACTAGAAATTGATAACTGGCCATTTACTTTTCAGAAGAACAGAACATGACATATTTGTGTCTCATTACCTCATTTTCCCACTTTGTTCAGACAGATTGGTCTTCATTACTCTCTTGTGAAACTCTATGGATGTCAGGGTATGACTTGAAGGATTAATTTCTCCCAGGAATGAAAATGAATTGTATTGATATCTATGAGGTACTCATCTGGACTTTTGATGCAATGGATGATAGTTTTAGAGTATGATATCCAAAGCCTTTCATGACAGTAATATCATCTAATTCCTCATCATCACTGCATAAATAAAATCACTAGATTCTCCCTACTAACTGTCTTCCTATAAATTCCAAGTTGAGAGTGGTTGTGTTTTGGAAAATATGTTTTTTTACAAGGAATATAAGAGCTTTTCTTGGATGCAGTTAAGGCAGAGAATTTATCTGAGAAAATATTTAGTCATGCAACCTTTGATAGGAAGTCTAAGGGGAGAGCACATGTAAAGACATTCCAGGACACATTTTATGAGGGGAAAAATCTTTCAAGTTCAAGTGGCACTTGAAATATAGTTGTTGACACTTGAAGGTAATAAATCTGAAAAGATTTAAACTTTTGCAGAATATGCCCAGGATGCTTTATGCATCCTGCTGCTCTGCTAGAAGTGTACATTGTTAGACCATCCCTCTGTAAACATCTTGAACACAGTGAGCTGGATGTGTCTCTACCCGACTTTGCTATTTCTAAACTGCACAGATAAATTCAATTAAGCTTGGCAGTTGCATAAGTGATCTAACATGTCAGGACCTGGAGAGTTCTGCTTTCAATGTGTACGAATATCTCCTGGCAAACAGGCAGAGTTCAGGCTTTTCCTTCACAAGTCTGTTGACTAATCCCGTGGATTTCAAAGGGAGCTGACCTGGAGCTGTTCAAGGTGCTATCCCTCATCCTCTCTGACCACTTTGGCCTACCTCTGCTAATCTATTGATTTTAAGTACTGATTATTCCTATCAACAGGAAATTGATGTAGGAAGGACATAAAGAAACAAGATTTCAACTTTTTTTTTTTTTTTAATTACCTTGTGCTCAGCCATTTCTAGACAGCAACGTATGTATATTGTGTCCACATGCTGAGTTAAGACCTACTTATTTTGACCAGATGTAGCCAGTGCTGCTGTAAAAGGTGAATTAATTAGTCCTATTTGGCAGAAATATCTATCACCTTTTCTCTTTGGGCTGCACTGCCAGTTCCATACAGTAAAGATTTTGTCTTCACAGTTTGCCTTTGTGTTCAGTATTGTGGGTTTCTGCTCTTTAAGTGCCCCAAATGATACTGAAATCCATGGGAACAGAAGCTTTGACATCAAGGCTGAAGGAGAGATAGGAAGAAGAAATCAGGGAAATAATCAAGTGAAGCCTGGAGGAGAGTGACCAATAATTCTAAAATAAATTATTTCAGGGCTACAAAAATACAGATGTTATCACAATGAAAATCACAAAAATCAGCAGTTATATACAGGCTTAGAAATAATGATATAATCTTTATTACCACATAGGAAGCATGTAATATTTATTGTGTGTGATTTTGCAATTATATTATTTCCCAAAATAGTGGTGGAAGAGGAAATGCAAAGCTTCCAGTAGGTTGTATAGTGGTTTTAGTGGTAGCAAACGTGGACCTCCGTGAAAGGAAATACAAACGTCAGCTTCCTGTGAGGAAGGAAAGGTGGGTGATTACTGCCCAAGGGAGAGTCTTCATTCAGCTTATGTGTTTCCCTTAAGTCTGCACAAGGTTCATGCTGTGAGAGGATGTGGGAACAAAAAGAGGTAAAAGATGACAAAATGAAGTGATCACCTTCTGCCTGAATTGGATGACGCATAGGCAAAGCTGTTGAAGAAAAGTGGAGTAGAGGCACACACCTACTATAAAAACCAGCATGTTAAAAACCACAGGAAGAGGAAGCATACAACACTGACATATGGTGATAATCAGTGGACTGGTAGCATTTTGATAAAGGCATGGAAAAGACAATATAGAGAAAGTAGCAGTGCTTTAAAAGTCTTCTCTGCTATGAGGGAAAGAAAGTTGCATTGTCAAAGGTTCTGTATCTGGTGCCCTCAGAAAATGTGCTCTTTTTTCAGGTACCTGACCTAAGTTTCATTTTTTTAGAGGTTTCATATAAGAAAAAAGGGTATCCAGTTCAGATATTCACCAGCAAGGCACAGCTGTCAATCCAGGGAAGAAACAAAACAAACAAAAAAAACCAAAACGCAACCAGCCAGAAAACTCCACCTAACATATTTTTGAACATTTCATTACACTATAAATATGTCATTTGGTGCAGTTTACTTCCATTGACTTTGTTTCATTTTTTTTTTTAAACATTTATCTTAAAGTACATGAGAGACCTGATAATTTAAGAAAGCCATGCAGAGTCCATAAGCACTCAGAAACACTGTGAGCAAACAGATATGAGTTTATTGGTATCTTTTTTATGCATTCCCATGAGCTGAGTGCTGAGAGAATATGAATATCAGCACCCTGGTCTGAGAGGTTTTCAGATGTCTTAGTGGAGAAGAGCTGAAGTCTGTTGAAATTTCAGGAAAACAATAGTGATATTGAAGCCTTACTCTCCGATATATTTTGAATTGCAAGATTTGAACACTACATAGCTTGTGAAGGCAGGGGATATTATTTTTTCCCTATTTTTTCTAAAGCCAGAAAAACCTCATCTATAAATGCTGGTGTATTTGCTGTAGGTACTAGCTTTATGCAGAGTGAACACAGGGCCTGAACGTGGGCAAAATTGTCATGCAATACGGGAAGTCACAGCCTATGACATTTGGACAATACATTATTTACTTGACTGGTTCTAATTGTAGGACAAGGTAAGTGTATTTATCCCACGTATGGAGTCTTCAGGCAAAAGGACCTTTCATGCACCATATAGCTGAAGAAGTGTTTCAAGGACATGATTTGGGAAAACAAACTAATCTTAGCTCCTGAAGAAGTAAAAGGCATGCCAGAGATTAAAGCAGATTAGTCAAGATTTTGTCATCAAGGTAACAAGTACCAAAAGTATTTCTGGCAAAGGGTCCTGTTGCAACCTGAACAAGACATTTCATAGACACTATCTTTGTACAAATTAACAATCTGCTTAGTGGTAGTCCAATGAGTTATTGATCCTAAATTCCATATACAAATTGAATTTCAAAGATGTTACCCATTTAGTTCAGGAAACACCTTTCTATCCATGGCCTTTATGGAATATTCCTATTAAAGCTTTCACTACAGAATTACAAGGAATGTTTAAAGCACATTTTTTTATGTTCGATATATTAATACTTCCCTTTTTCCTGCTGACAGGAATTGTATTTGCAGACACTGAAACACAAGTATAGCAATTTATTCTTAATTGTTTGTAAACTACCAAAAAAGCCTAATTGGAAAAGTCTTTGCAGCTGTTTTTTTGTCAAAGATTTCTACTGAAAGGCCTTATTGGGCAACATCACGCTTGGAGTGCTCACAGCAACATATGCATGCATTTAAGTAGAGTGGACAGGACCACCTTGTTGATACCTGATGACAATCAACGGAACATACTGGTGGTTCCTTGTAGATCAGTCAGGCACACAACACAAAATTACTATGTTTAATGTGCAGAACTAAGAAGGTGGGATTTATTTTTTATTTAGAAATACATTCTGGCAAGGATGAGAAAAACATGAAGTGTATAAGTATCAGTCAGACAGAAGTCTGTATCCCAGTAAGATGTTCAGAGTTACTGAGTGATTTGCATTTTCATTTTTAGAAATTGTATCTTTGAGATCTTTGAGAGAAGGAATGAGTTAGGCTCAAACATGAGATATTTAAATAAATCTCTCTTGTTGTGTCCACTACCTTTTGTTACTCTCACTTGATAAAACGTTCTCAATGTTTAGAAGCAGTTAACAAGCCTACATCTGACTTTATATGTCATGGTGCTCCAAAGCCCTATTAAATATTATACAAGTCTTACAAAAATTGCATGCAGGGGGATTATGGTGAAAGGACTTTAAAATACAGTGTTTTTTATATTGTGATACGTTGTAAGCCATTCCTTCATGATTGCTTGTAATAAACAGGATTACGAAGATCAAGAAGAAAGTACAAGAAGTTTCAGTGTCTCTTTTCTCACCTAATTCTTAGATTTTGATGAAAGATAAAAGAATATTGGAATCCTCAGACATAACCTGTATTTGGATCATTTTCTATTTATTCAGCTTCACAAAATCCTTTACAGAGAACACATAGCAGTCTTTACAGTAAACTGTTAGCTGTGCTCCTGATTGAGAAAAAAATTCTAACCTGTAAAACAAATGCTTATATTTTTAAATACATAGATGCTCGTATTTTTAAAATACATAGATCCACCTACTGAGTTGTAATAATGTATGGTGTATGGTGTCTAATTCCTTATGCAGTCAAATTAAAAAAAAAAAAAAAAAGAAAGAAATCTTTCATCAGTCAAGGAAAATGTTAAAGCAGAAGCAACCAGGGCTAGTTGCAGACTATGACACTAATTCTGGCAAACCCTACCAGCTATCTGTTTTGGTTCTGTAGAGTGGTAATTTGCTATTAGTGTGTTAGCAATCCCTCCTTCTGGTTTTCAGAAAATGCTAATTCTTTCCAGTAAATTAACACTGTGCCATTTCTATGTGTTTGTAAAATCTGTGTTGGATGGATTTTTTTTGTTTATTTGCAGCAGCACAGCTATTCTGATACATATGAAGAAAAGGGTGAGAGAATTGAAACTGGCTTTAGATACACCAAGGCTGCAGACAGTCTGAAGCATGGTCCTCTCCCTGCTCCCACCCATACATTAGATGAGTCATACTACTAATTAGTTTGGCTTCCTAGGATGCTTTCTTCTGGTCTCTGAGGTCCCAGGCAATTGCCCTGCTGGTTCATCCATAAAACGCTATCTGAAACATATGTTTGTGACATGCATTACATCAATCTGGTGAAGTTCTGAATAATGAAGACCTGTGAACTGGCAAGTGTGTGTGACTTTGAATACTAATGTGAACTTTTCATATCCATCCTTTCCGCAATATTACTATTCATGATATTTTAGTGTAAAAAATTTTCCTTTTAAACAGAAATGGTTCATTTCCTACAGTACTTTGGCTGTTGGTCTTATGCCCAAGAAATAAGTAAAGTGTTTTGAAAAAGGGAATTTGTGTCTCTTCTATGTGCAGGTGTCTGTGTGAATTCAGGCAAAGCAAGTGATACTGAGAATTACATGCAATTCATCTCAATTATTGTTTAGATGTGATGCTTCTTTGTGAAAAGTAGCCCTGTCTGATTCAAGCATCTAAAAATTGAAGTACTAGTAAGTAGCACAGTGGTTTAAATCCTTCTGACATAAGCTGAGGATGACAGTGTGTTAGCTTCCTAAAACTGAAACAGACAAATGCTTTTTGAGTTTTCTCAGCTGGAGATGAAATAGAGTGAAACAGCTAAATAATATGTAGGATGAAAAGCTCTAATTAAGCAAAAAGTGCTTATAACATGGATGCAAATGTATCTAGTATGAAGATTTTTGGATTGTTCCAAATTGCCAAAGAAATATACGTATCACACCAGTGAACTGACCTGAGTAATTGTTGCTTAGGAAGTAGCTATTCAGTATGGGAAAAAACCTCATCCTTCAATATGAATAATAAGTAATTAGTAATGCTATATTACATTTCAGGAAGGAATTTCCCTTCAAGGAGTAGTTTGAGAATTCCTCGCCATTTCCAGTCTCGCTATTTGTATCTTGTTCTTCATTGTTCTGAAAAGAATCTTTGCAGCACAATTGGTCATGGACCTAGTATGTCAGAAGATACTAGGTAGAGTTAGTATCCTTCTTACAGTCTATATTGATGAGGAAAAACGTAAGAGAACATAAATGCTCAACTGCATTAGATCAGTGCTAGGTACACCCACCACTGGTGGTCTGTCTTCATCAGAGGCATAAGCAGATGCTGCTTCAGGAGAGTGCCAAACCTAACAGTCTGGTCCCCTTGTACTCCCCCAGCCTCCAGAAGAGGAGGACACAAGGTAGCAGCTAAAATCCCTCCTTATCTCTTATCAGTAGCTGTTTATAGTTTTTCTGCCCATGCATCCACCTGCTCTGTTTTTGTATCCACTGCCACTGCCTGTCTCCACAGCCTAATGGAAGCAAATTCTATAAGTTTATGAGCCACCACATTACACCATAAATAGCTCTATTTATTATAACCTGTTCTCCCACTACTTTCACCAAGTGACTCTTACTGACAAATACACCCATACCATGGCCTCTGGTGAGGCCACAGTCTCACATTCAGCTTACCTGCTGCAATCAGAAATTCAAATATCTCAGTCTCAGCTTTCTTCAGCATTTTCCTCTCCAAACTGAAGAACTATTCAGCCTTTTATAATAAAGCCCTGCTTGTAAGACAGCCAATCTGAGTCCTTGAACATTTTAGCTGTTTTGTTTTGGTTTTTATGTTCTCTAATTCTCCTACCTTCCCTTTGAGATGCAAGGATTGGAAAGACATACAGCACTCAAGATGTGGGTGCATCAATGTTTGTTACAGGAACAAACAGATTACCTTGTCTTCAGTGACCTTCCTGGTGAAGCCAAGTGTTTTCTTGGCTTCTCAGTGTCCTTGCACTCTGAGCTGATGGTTTCAGAGACCTGGAAAGGCTGATCCTGAGATCTTGTTCCTGACCTGAAATACAAGTTCTGCATTGTTTCTTCTCAATATGACCTTACACTGACGCTAGTCTACCACATGCCTGAGACTCTTCTATGGTTCCTTGCCATGGACACAGAATTTGACTACCCATGAAGAGCTCAGTATCACCTGTAAGCTTGGAGGTTTCACAGTTGCCTTTCCTTTCCAGGCCACTGGAAGGAGATGAAATAAAGCTCTTCCCTGAACCAGTCCATGAGGAAGAGATGCTTGTCTTGTCATTTTTTCCATCCTGAGACTGACACCTAAGCACTGCCTTTTGTTTCCTCTGCCTTAACTGGCTCACTGTTGCTAAAAGGGCCTCTTCTCTGATCCTACTGCAGTGGAATTTCTTTATATAACATTTCATGTGGAGCCTCATCAAAGGCCATTTGAAAATCCAGGTCAGGATTTATCCACATGGTTATTGTTACTTTTCTGCAATTCCCAAAGGTTAATGAAGAAGCATTTCCCTCTACAGAAGACACACCGGTGCCTTCCCAACACAACTCTGTTCATCTGTGTGTATATTAAGGAATCTTTTATTTATGCCCTTCTCTTCCCTTTCCACGATGGATTGTCCTGTTCCCATGGATGGGAGCAGTCAGGCTTACTGGTCTGTAGTCTACAAGATTTGGTCTGAAGCTCTTTTTGTAGATGGGAGTTCTAGTAGCAACCTGCCAGTCCACTGGCACAAATTTCACATTTGAGTGCTGAAGCAACTCTCCAAATTCACCTCAAAGAACTAGGAAAGCCATCTTTTTCTTCTGATTGTTAATGTAAAATCACTTAATCTTTTTGGTAGTATGGTGATTTGTTACAGAGAAGGCAAGGAGTTGTTGTATTTTACATTTTGCCAGATTGTTTTGTTTAGTCATGCCTTTGAGCTCTCTGACTTAAAGGAAAATTCCCCAAAACTCCAAAATTCCCCTTAATCAAATCATGCTTTTTACTTTTGATATGAGTGTATGGACTTAATTAGTTTGCATAGAGCTATTTAAGAAGGGTTGCTAGTATAATAATTGAGACTAAGATATTTGCACTATTATTTTTAGTGATTTTTCTCATGTAACACTCAGTAGACTGTTATAATTCATAGTGCATTTGAAGATTTTGGATGCTTTACAGACATCAAATTGACATGTGAAATTCACAAGTGAGATAAGTATTTATGTTTTGGGACAGAGTACATAGGAAATCTCAGGCAGAATTTACATATCTTGACACTCAGCTGTGTCCTTTGTTGTTAAATACTTCTTCTTTGGATAAATCATGATTTTGAAATTTCAGTTTTAGTACAAAACCTTCTGAGCTTCATGGAGGTTAAGTTTTCTTTAGAAGAACTGGCTATGAGAAGCTACTGTAGGTGCTTTTCTTTTTGCACACCTCAAGAGGGATCTTTAAACCGGCAGACTTCTTTTTTCTCTATGCAGCCCTCCTGCCTTGTGTTACAGGAGGCTCTGGGAACCTTCACAGATGTAGGAATAGCGTGAATCTCTGGAAATTTTGGAAGTGGGAGGTTTAGAGGGAGTAAGATGTTGATGACTGTGGGAAAATCATCTCCTCATAGAGAGACTTCAAGAATTGTTTTGGGGCTTCCAACACCTTTCTTTCTCCTTTTCATGGATAAGGATGCACCACACATGCCCTTCCTTACACCTGTGCAAACACACATGATCTGCCCTGTGCACATCTACCGGTGTCCTATTTGGGAAGCAGACTCTTTGTGCACCAAGTAATGGCTTATGCTTTGAACATGCTTTTCAACTTTAAAATCAAAGTATTTTGTGCACTGTAGGAGACTTGGTGAGACTAGAGATGGATGCTAACTAAGTCTGACAGGTAACTGAAGGATCTTAGTTCAAATGACCACAGAATTTTCAGAAAGTTATGAAGAGCTTGAAGGAACCCTTTCCCCAGTATGTGAGCTAACATATATTTGCACTATTAGCATGAGAAAAAAATTCTCTCTCTTTATCCTTGGATAAATGAATACAAGTTTTCAAGCTTTTACTTTGAAGTAACTTGAATTTCTATTACTATGTGACTGCTACTTAGGTACTCGTACACTGCAATTTCGTAGAATCATAGAATAGTTTCATGGAAAGGGCCTTTGAAGGTCATCTAGGCCAAGCCCCATGCAACAAGCAGGGACATCTTCAACCAGATCAGTGTTTCATCACCCTCATTGTAAATTCACGTAAATTCATTCATGCTCAAGGGTGATCCTTGTAGTGATTAGCTCATCTGCTACAGCTTCCTCCCTGGAGCTGGTGCTACCTCCCATCAGGATAATCTAGTCAGGATACTTTCGGGCCACCAGCAGAATAGGGAGTTGCCAAAATAAATGTTTTCCAGCAAGATTTCACACTCATGCCTAATGAAATAGACATTTTTCTAACTGTTGCTTTAGCGCTTAGGTTTTCTTCAAGGTTTGTAATGAAAATATTTCATGACCTGTTGACATATTCATATGGTGGTTTTCAAAAGAGAGATTTCATTTGCAAAATGGTCTTGGCAACAAGCCGGAATATCTGGGAAGTTAAACAAAACTGTTGACAGGCAAAATTAGGGCTGAATCATAACTGACATTAGCTTTGCAGCCAAGCCATTTTTACAATTGACCAATAGCATTTGCTTTGGTGTTTTCGAAAGTGCAGAAGTGAGGTGGGTAACCAGTGAATACTCACAGTGGTGATTCTAGTTGTGGAGATGGTTACATGAATGGCAGGTTTTGTCAGAATTGGCTAGCTCTTAACTCCTATGGCTGTACACACTACAAGAATGACACAGAAAAAATGCTGAGAAATGTTGAGAAAAAATATTTTTTTTATTTCCAGGAAAAAAAAATAATAATTCTTTAGGTTCCCCTCTTCTCTGTGCTTTTCCTTTTATGCTACATTTCTTTTCTTATCACAGTGGAGCAACTCCAGGTTTTGTCTTATTGTTCAGACTACAAGTTCATTTCTACTGATTCTAAGGCTTGCAAATACCTGAATAATTCTTCATATTTATCTAAGAAATGAGCACAATGGTTTGCGTAGAATTGAACTGTAAATTCACTCCTGTTAGAAGGTCATATTTTTTTGTGACATGCAGAGTGCCTTTAAATTCTGAGGTTTTAACTATAATTGCAATCATTCTACATCATATAACTGCAGTCCTTACCTTTTAAGAGGCAAATGAGGGTGAACAATGTTCTTTATAACTTAGGGAAACAATTCATATTCATGCAAGCAGTTTCAGTGTGAAACTCAGAAATCTATTGATGAATATGATGCTAATCACTGCAGCGATTACTTTTTTACATTGGAGTATTTCACAGAAATGTAATGACCTTAAGCATACACTGTGATGTAAATTTGAAATCAGAGATGACTTTTAGATGACAATACAGGACAGAAATGTTGATACATTAGAATTTTGATTGTTCTAAAAATTAATATGGCTTGTAAACTGATTTTACTGAGTCAGTGCAAAATAGTCAAATCTGTAGCAAATGGGCAATTTACAAATTGAATCTGATGTAACTGAGCAATTGCTAGGCCTAACATTTGAATATTTCTTTCAGATAATATGACACTTTGGTAGTACTGTTAGGGTAATTGAGGATGGCTGTAAAGTAAACAATAGAAATGGTGGAGTTTATAGAAATGAACAGCAGTTTCATATATTAGATGTTTTAAATACATGAACATACACATGCATAGAAATTAAATTATATTAATGTATTTTAATTATCTTATGAAGTATTAAATTTGCAAAAGTAATCTTTCCTAAGTGAAAATATAACTCTACGCTCTGGCAAAGCTCATTTTACCTCACTACAGATAGTACCTCTGATAAGTAAAAGCAAAATGTTAGGGTTGGCATTTAATAAGAATAGAAAATATAATAAGAATAGAAAATATTTTGCATAGTAAATGTAATATCCCTACAGAAGAAACACCAGCCACCTTTTACACCATCCACATTTTTAGAAAAGCAGAGTAGGCTATTTATTCACAAGGTCTGCATCAACTCAAAACATTTTTGCCAAATAAAGGAAGTCATGTTAATATTTAATGGAGAACCTTGACTTTGTACAGATGCAGAGCTTCACTGCTTAACATTTTACTGCTGTGTTTTGTGGTACCAGCACTTGCCCAAATCTTCTAAACAATAGGCTGTATAGCAAAGGATTTTTTTTTTTTTTCGCTAGTGAAGCATGCTATATGTACAATGGTTTGCAAAAAAAAAAAGAAAGAAAATGGTGGGATGGATTAAAAAAACACAAAACCAAAACCAACCAACCCCCAGCCAAACACCATAATGAACCATAAAACTATTCTCTTCAGCTTTTCATCAAATTTTTAAAGAAAAGATTGTGCATGTGAGTGTTAGGCTGGTGGAATAGTAAGAGAAGAGCATGGTGTTTCCCTGCTGTTGACTTTTGAGCAATTTTCCTGATCTACCTGTTAGTCAGCCTCTGTTATGACAGGTAATTATCTTTCTCTGAGAAATTTAGAGTCTTAATATGGGATTTTCTTACCTAAAAAAAAAAAAAGACAAATATGGCAAATGCCATTATTATTATGCTGTTTATTTGGAGACTTGCTACTCCTAGGTCTAGTATTACCCATGTTACAAATGAAACAAGTTATAAATGTTGAGGACCAAAATATTAGGACCAATATAGTCCATGCGTCTTACTTCCTCAGTATATTTACAACCATATTTTGATACTAGCTCAGCTCAAAAGTTTAAAAGTGTTTGCTTGTCACTCAACAAAGTGAGAAATTTCCAAAAAATGAATATGTTACATAAAAAGCTGCAGGCATTGGGTTGTATTCTTTTCTATATTCTAAATTAAGGCAAATCAGGTTGGGTAGAAATATAACTTTCTATTTTGTTAAGAATTTGTGCTAAAAGGTAAAATTTAATATATTCACAAAACATAGTAGTAAATCTGCCTAAATGCTTTGGTTATTAGTTGAAATTTTATTTATTTATTTATTTATTTTTCCCCAGGTTTCGTTTAACAAACAGAAAGTTGAGAAAAAATAATGCTTTGCACTTTTCCAAAAAGCAACTGGTTAGGGGAAAGTTTAGTCTAGAGAATTTTTCTGAACTGAAGTTTTTTTGCAGCTTTGGATTTGACAAAGCTTTGCAACTTTGAATTTTCCAGTATGAAAACAATGTACATTATTAGCTCCTGTCATTACTCAGGGATGACATTGTGAGACATTGGAATATGTCTTGCCTCACCTTTAAAAAACTGAGATTCTCACAGCTGCTAATCATATAATATAATATAATCTATTTAACTCCATTTTAGCATTCTTTGAACTAGCAGAATGCCTTAATCCTGGGTTATATGCTGCTATAAAGTAAAGTGTTGGTACTTATCACCTGCCTTTGCTGAACTTGATAACATAAAATTAGAGGTAAAAATGGTCTGTTTACTAACAATGTTTTGTATTTCTTAGACGTGGTGCCACAGACTATGGCTTGTCCAAAGTAACAAAACACTATTCTAAATGAAAGATATCATGCAGTAAGTAGCTTCCCAAGCTATCGTCTGAATATTTCTATTATTTAGATTGAGCACAATAATATTTATTGCGATCAACTCTTTGTTTTTATATGGAGTACAATGTGCTTTAGTTTGGTTAAAACCATTCCAGTAAATTAGAGAAATAACTTCAAGGAGGTATTTAATCTTCAACTAGTTCAATAGTCTGGTTAATTTAGCTAATATTGCTGTATTCTTCCTTGCCTCAGTTTATTCCCTCTAGAGAGCTGCAGTCTGTCATTCATATAGAATAACATAATGAGGAGGAGAAATAGAAGTGTTTCATGAAAGTTCTTGGTACTTTTTGGGAAGTTAGTCAAACACAGCCTCACAGGATGCAATGATTTTCAGTTTGGGTCTTTTTCATACGTTTTTACACTTGTAAATTTCTTAAAGCAAGATCAATCTCTTGCTTTTTGGTTTGCATGCCACATAATGGTTTAAGGACACTGAAAATTATCCCCACATAAACAGTGAATTGCAAAAAAAGGTAAAATATCCAAACGGAAATCTCCCTATGCAGTTTTGGTTTTGCTGAAAGAGGAACTCCTGGCCAAAATGACACAGCCACCTCCTCAACAGTTTTTTGAATGCTCCAGGAAGGATGATGTGTTATCAACATGTATTATTTTTTAATAAGAAGATTAAAAACAGTGAGTATTGAGTAAACTGCTCTTCTCTTAAAAGACCTCTGCAAGTTTACCTGGCTTAATGGAGAAAAGATCCTTTTTAAAGTTCTGAAATAAATTATAATGATAGAAACAATGACATTATGAAAACTGATAAATTTTTTTTAAGATGCATTTGATATCTAATAATTGACAAAAACTGAATTTAGAATTGTTGCAAACTTCTCAACAGATTTCACTCTGTTTAAAGACATTATAACTTTTTAAAATTTCAGCTGGACCTCTGGTTATTCATGAAGCCTTATCTATTTTTTACATTATTTCAGTGGTATTTTAAACTGATGTCAAGGTGATGAAATATACACTAAAGCTTACTTGGCTGTGTTTTGAAGTCCTGGAAAGCATCCAGCTCTTTTCCTTTAGGCAGTCTCTTGGTGTCAAAGCAAGAAGATGCTATACTGCTATAATATTGATATAGAAAGAACTCAGAGAGTACTATTTTTTCTCATATTTACTGATCCCAAAGTATTTTAAATTTTCTTTTTTTTTCTTTTTTTTTCTTTTTTTTCTTTTTTTTTCTTTTTTTTTTTTTTTGAGTGTATAATCGGTAAGGAATGGAGAGGATAAGAGGGGAAGTATGACTACATGGGATTATCATGTAATGCATGTAAACCAGGTTGTTGGATTCAACCCATTTCACAGCAAACAGGTGTGTCTATTACAAAAACAACATTCCTATGTCTAATACTAATTGAAACTCATGTTGCTGGATGTTTAAGAGCAAATGCCAAGTATTAAGCTGGCATGAAGCCTAAACTAACTTTTCCCTCCACAATAGGTGCATACAAGAAGCTGCTCCAGTTTCATGAAAGAGCAGAATTTTTTCTTTGTAATAATTCTTGTTGAAGCATTATATTTATGTGCACAAGGAAAGCTAAAAAAGAAGACTATGTAAATAATTACTTCTCATTGTTTTATGTAAATTCCAATGTAGAACTTAAATGCAACTCAAGATCAGCAGTGCTTTTTAAAATCTAAGTGTAACTTCTTGTTTTGGAAAATAATTTTTATTTTACATATGGAAAATTAATTTTACTGCATTAGATTATCATGAAGCTTTTTTGCTGGCACATGCTTACCTACCTAAAGGTTTTTAAGGCATTTCTTTGGCCAGTAATAAATGGAAATAATTTTCATTATATAGAATCCAGTGCAGAGAAAACATTGTTTGAGGTGATTGAAGGAGTCCTTTTTCCTGATTAATGGAAATAACAAACATCTATTTCTTCTGTAAAAATGAGAAAGAACAAGACTAATGAAGAAACAATTAAATGGCACTAATAAGATCTGGATTCAGTCAGAGCTTTGAAGTGGGTATGCTTAAATTTTCATCTATAATGAATTCCCCAAAACTCTTTTTTAAACTTAATTGGAAAAAAAAAAAAGTAAATCAAATAAATTCAACTTTGTAAATGGAGAAAAAGACAACTTAGTATGAGATCAAACTCATACATTTCTCCTTGGTTCCAAGGAAATGCTTCTTTCTAGCACCACAGAGATACCATGCCATCTCCTGAATCCTCTTCTATTTCAGCATACTTAGCCTCTATGCAAAAGAAAAACAATTTTTTTTTTTCTCCTCTGGAATATCTTCCTTTTTCTTTTCAAAAGAATATAAGCTTAGAAATAGCCTTCGGTGGACATAAATGAAAGAGAGGTACTCAGTACTTTCTTTGCCTTAGTATTTTCCAACATGGTCTGCCTAATCCATGTGACTGCCTTTTATGAAGGATAAAAAGACTGGATTTGCGATTAATGTGATGACACTCTAACAAAGCTTTGGACATTGTCACAATATTCTTATATTTGGTTTAGGATAATGAAGCTTGGGCAGGTAGATAAGTAAAACACTGCTTGGATGGTCACCTTTTACTCTGCCTGGAGGTCAGTAACAAGGTGACACTCCACAGGGTCTGTCCCAGGACCTAGTCTTTTTCACATCTCAGTAATCAGGTGGAGAGGATGGGGAGTATGCTTGTCAGGTTTGCAGATGAATCCGAGCTGTGGTGACTACTCCTCTATCAAATTTTGTGTGCTTTCCTAGGATATCTCTCATAATTTTGGAAAGACATCTAAGTGAAGAATAGAAAATAGTATTTGTGAGCTCAAAATGCCATGACATCTATCTTAGCTGCTTCTAATTCATGGATACAGGCTGGAGCATCAATAACGAAAATAAGCTGATTATATAAAACACATAATGTTTAGCTTAGTGTGTTTAGCTTGGCTTCATCCATTCAGTTTTTGAATTTCTAAGTTACAGACGTAAGTGAAAATTTAGAAAAGCAAATTTTCTCTTGTTTTTGCCCTGTTTAATTTTTCTGTTTATTTCCCCCTCCTCAAGGCCCTTTGACAGTAAAGGAGTGATGTGATTTTCTCAATGCTTCACATATTAACTAATTCCTTGGAAAACTTTCTTCCCTGCCCCAGAGCAGTGTTTTGGGGATAATTTAATATTTGTTAATCCTAAACCTGCTAGGATTATGTTGATTTTAAAATTAATAGCCTTATTGTTTCTGGTAATTTGAGAAATCTCGTAAATTTAGAAAATCTTAAAACTTTATTTTGGTGTTATAATACTGCCGTTTGCTGTTCTTGTTGAAGCTGGAATGAAAGAGCAAGAGAGGTTATCAGACCAGCTAGCAGATATTATTGAGGGAAACAAAGACAGTGCAGAATGATTAAAACACTCTCTTTGGAGATGTGTGTTGGAAATCTAGGACACAGTGTTAAATACACTTCTATTTTTGTTTAAGAACGTTTTAGCAACAAACAGTCTCTTGAGCTAATAACTTTCCAGGGAGACTTGCCTAATATTAGCCTACCTTGTTTTAACATTCAGTTAACAGACACATGGCTGTTGGACAGGGTCCTGTTGTTAGGAACACCCCTAAATGAAATGCCCCTCATTATTCATGATCCAAGTGGTATGTATAAAACGGCAACACAGCCAACTCTCAATCTGTGATCGCCTTTAATGGGGGCGAAGGGGAATACTCTGGAGCCACGGAAGCTGAAAACAGAGACAAACATAGAAACAGCATGGTCAGAGGCTGTTTTAATCACATAATAGGGACATGATTATTTGATCCAGCTACAGTCAACACTTAAGAATAAATGGGGCTTCTGAAAACTGAGTGTATTCCAAAGTGTAATAGTTTCAGGTTCAAATGAGTTGGACTGTTTTCAACTGAATAATCAAATATCTTTCATTCTTGTGTGTTTATTACTCAGATTAAAAAAAAAAAAAAACCACAACAAAACAGTAAGTTTTCACAGGCTGACTTCTAACTATAGTACAAACTATGCTAATAAGGAGAACTGCAGAAGTTGGCACTACTGCATTTTGGGGATAGAATCTGCGTCCTTCTGCATGGTGATAATTAGATGGCATAGATAGAACACTAGATGTTCCACAGTCTCACAATGAGAGGAAGAATAAATAGTCTTTATCTGCTGCTTAGCTACTGTTTTCAGAAAACACAAACAAAATGTCTTCCAAAGTCTTGAACTCATTCTGCTCTTATTTTTGCAGCAGCCCTAGTGCAGCCATATCTTTAGGGAGTCCTTTTAAAAAGAATTTATATTTTAGGAGTGTCTTTTCTGATGATGAATGGTTCATAATTCTAATGCGAGATGATTACAAACAAAATTGTTGTTCCCACGCAAAGCTACCTGCTGTTATTAAAAGAATACACAGCTTCCATAAATTCCTTCACTGTCATCAGAAATTCAAATCTGAATTGCTGATACAATCACCATGAATTTGTGAAATATGAAATTTGTCATGAATATAGACATACACTTATGCTATTGTATTAAGGGTTGTTATGCACAGAGAAGGGTGCGTTTACTATTTCTATTCTACCCTAAGTGGTTGCTAGAGGCCACTGTTTTAGATTACCAACTGGACCCCATAAAGCTTTGGCTTCATGTAAAATATTTGTTCTTATGTATATATCACCGTGAGGGAGAGCATTTCAGCTTTTATATGTTGCATTTGTGCAGCGTGAATTGCTTATCTTTGATCCACACACTTTTAGCTGACTTGAAGCTGAGATGAGGTGGTTTGAACAAAACACCATATTAGCAGTGAGCCTGATCCAGATGTCATCAGAGTTCTCACTGGGAGGTGGTACAGTTTGCTCAGCAAGCTAGGCTTCTGACCAAATGCAGACATGAAAGGTCAGGATGAAACGTGTAGTTTTACATACTCTGAAAACTTGACTTTAAATCTCAGTTCTCATTAGTTTGGAGCTAGTCTTCAGAATATGAATCGTGTTTAGGCAATCTTGGTTGCATCTACTTTGAAACCTTAAAAAACAGTGTTAAGAACTGGTAGTTATCCTAATTTTGTCTGAAGACTTAGAAATTCTCTTGTACTAGATACCGTAGTGTTTTGACTTGCTGTATAAGGCTGAGTTTCCTACATGTTTGTTTTCAACATACTGAACACCTAATGCTTAAGCTGAGGGGCTTGAGTATTGAGCTGAGATATTGAAGAGACTTTAAAATGACCTTAACCTTAAGGAGTGTATGAAGACAGTTTCCTGTGAAAGTTCCTGGTTGCACTTGACATTAAGTAGTATTGGAATAAGCTGTTATTCCCAAGTATTCCCAAGGGACTTACTGCAGACAGGTCACATTGGGGCCGCTGCTTTTATCACTCTAATTAATTGTAAATGTACATGTTAAAGATGAAGAATGCTTAATTTTCCACTGTTTTTACTTCCTGGTTTGATTTTAGTGCACTAGTGATTCTCAGCCTTGACTCATGACATGGGGGTGCATGTTTTGGTCTCCCTGTTCATCCTCATGGGGACTGAAAGACAAAGACAGAGATGGTGCTAGTTTAAAAAAAAAAATAGTTTAAAAACAATGTCTAACTGTAGGAAATAAAGAATGATGATTTTGATAACAGGTTAATAAAGAAATATAATATTTTGTTGATTGTTAATTACATAAACCTAGTGTTTCTTTGTTTCTCATCCATAATGGAATCAGTTCTATGCATGAATCACCACATTTGGTGGTTCTTTAACATTTACCCAATATGCTGCTGATGTTTATTGTTAAACGATGGAACTAGTAAAACTTATCTGTGGGAGAAGGAACTTCACAAAATGGAGTACAGCTACTTTAAAATGCTACTGTGTCTGTTGAATTAAGTATACTGAAACTTTGACCTAATAACATGTATTATAGCTTCAGCATACTGACATTTTCAAGTAGATGCTCCAACTAATACATTTGATCTACAAAATGAATGGGTATTATGAAACTAAATATTTTGTATGTTTTCTAAAAGTTATTTTCCTGTAAAATCTGGATCGTTACCTCCTCTGTGGGATAATCTGAAGGTGCACTGGAGTATAAACACATCCACACAGCCAGTGGCAGCTGTCCTGGTTACACAGCTGTCAGCTGATACTGCTTGGGCTTAACTGAAGCTAATGCTCAGAGTTTCCCTTAGTTGGTCTACAGTATATATAGGATTTCAAGCAACTGAATAACGTCTGTTCTGACAAAACGATAGCAAGAATTAAAATGGAGGTTTGAGTAAATTTAATTACTAAAAAAGCTATTTTAACCCACCACTGGTAAAAGCGGCCTGAAGTACCAAGCAATACTCTTCACCTTTAGGCAAATGATGTTTATTTAAGTATTTGTCTCGTTTGCACAATTTCAATAACAAGGTAGTTAGGTCTACTTGAGTGGGTGTTGTGATTCACAAGCCTGGCTCTGGGCTGGGGAGGAATGGGGTGGGGAGGGGGAACCTGAGGCTGAAGGTCCTTGGTGCTTTGGAGTTTTTATAGCCATGTTTTGAAAAGATGTTGGGAGTTCCCAAACAAGAAGATTGTTTTTTATTGTTCGCTAATACCTCTGTTGCCAGACAAGGGGGCAGGGCTGGTCTCCCAAACTGTCTGTCATCCTCATAGAATGTGGGGAGTGGAGACTTGAAAAGTGCAAAATGGAGTTTCATCGTGTAACCAGGGACTCATTGTTAACGCTGTCAAGCATATGGCACAGCTGTGAGATTCTTGTGCCAGGCCTGGTGAGCTAGTGGGAAAGCTCACAAAGCCAAGCAAGCCATTTGGACTGATGGTGTTGTTAGTAGGAAGAAGCAGATGATAAAACAATTTTATTTAAAAGCTTAGAAAACTAGTCCTGTGATTTATTACCTAAGCCACCAGATGTACTGTACTATACTGTACTACATCATTGAGACAGCATTCTCTGATGTCATAAGGATATAAAATGTGTGTGGGTGTGTGGGGGAGAAAGGAGTAGTAGAATTGAGGGCAAGTTGAATAAACTCTTAAAGATCTGTTGGCTTTTTTTTTCTCTCATTATAGAGTGTAAAATCCTAATATGCTTCATAACCAAAAGGCTCTTAAAAATAATGGTAGGCTCGGGAGGGCTGATTTTTACCACAGATCAACCCCCTGGCAAATCATTCCCTGCGAATGGAAAGATGGTTTAGAATTTGTCATTCTTTTTCAGAGAGTTGTTGCTGTCAGCACTGGGAAGGTTAGTGACCTAGGGATTGGGTGTGGAGAGGGGAGAGGTCCGTGCTACTTTGGCAGGCTTCAGATTACTAGTAGGAAGCAGCCAGGAAGAAACGTGCTGTTTCTGGAGCCCCGTTCAATGCTCCTAGAGCAACAAGAAACATGCGGGTTTTTGGTAGCACAAATGACCATGCTGGAGAGGAGTCTGTGCTCTGCACAGATGGTTCCCTCAGACTACAAGGTTTTTCTGTTGCTTACCAGCCACAATTTGAATGATAGCATCATTTAGGTTGGAAAGGACATTTGAGGTAATCAAGCCCAACTGCCTAAGTGTCGAGAAGTCCTCTATGGTTGTATGTGAAAGGCATTGCCCAGATGGTGGGGCTGGGAACAGCTGTAGAGAAAGCAGAAAAAATGTGGTCTGTGCTAACAGATACCCATCATGTCAGAAACACATTTGAAACCTGCTAAATGTTAGTCAGGTACTTGTAGATGTTGGCTGCTTTGCATCATAATTGAACAAGAATCAAAAGCCTTGCAAGAACTCTGACAGAAGCAATTTAGTTTGTAAAACTGAAAAGCTGTGTGAGATACCAGTTTTAAAAAAAGAAATCAGAATATTTCGGTGCTGTTCTAAATGTGTTATTTTCATAGAAGGGATTTAGGTAGTAGAAATAACTGCAAAAAGGAAGGGATGAAGGGAGAATCAATATCTGTACCATGCCTATGAACCTTCATACAGACAAATCTTTCAATATCTCTATTTCTGGCTATCATATGTCTCTTTTTATAACACAGCTAGCAATACACAAGTGCACAGATTTTTTTGTCTTCAAGGAAGAAAAACAGAGATGTTTTAAATAAGACTGATTATTTATCAAGAGGGAAAGTGAAAGTAAAAAAGGAAGAGGATAAGAAAAAAAAGACTGCAATATGAGCAGATGCTTTACTGCTTTGATTTTCACTTTGTAGAACATTTCTAATTATTTTTTCTGTCTCTATAACAGTGCAGTTTTACTGTACATGCTCGATGCAGAACAAGCAAGAAATGTAAAGTTATAAGTGAATATCAATTCAGTAAGAGAAGAAATGAAGTCATTTCCATAATCTCACCTCAGTCCATAAACTAAGAAGAATAAGATATATCTGAGTGAATTTCTCACAAAAATCCAGTTTTAACTGAAAACAAGAAAATTCTTGCAGAGAAGAAGTGTTGATTTTACTGGAAAGTTTTATTTAAACACATATTCAGACTTGATAAAGATATGTTATGTTCAAATATTTAATTCTGAATAAAATAGTTGTTTGATAAAGAACAATTTGCTGTTAAAAATATATATTTTTTTTCACCACAATTGGTGCATAATTTGTTGCAAAAGCTTGTAAGTGAAAAGCATAGACCTGTCCATGAAGACAGATAGAAATCTATCTTGAAGGAGGGGTAACAGAACCTTTACCTGGGCAGCAAGGAGAAGACAAGTATGGATGTGGGTATTTGAGACTAGAATTTAGGCCTTGTAATGTAGTAGAGGCAAAAGGGCTAGTTTTTAACCCTTAAAAGTTACCCTGACCTTTTTGATTCATATGTTGATATTTCAGGTTCTGACTTATGCAATTGTTATTACAATGTATTGGTTTCAAGTCAGTTTGACACTACTCCTTCCTAAAAGATCATAAGCTTTTTAATGTCTGATTTCTTTTGTATACTAGAATTCCTTGATGGACCAAGTCTTAAGAAGTGTTTGGAGTGTATGAGGTAATGTGGGACACGCAGCCAATTATATACAAGAATGGAGGATAGAGATGGTTTTAAAATACACAAATCACTTCAAAATACTTAATTTTAATTATATTTGTAACTGGAAATGTTAAAACATATCAGAATTTTTATCTTAGTTTGTTTTCCAGTACTTTGTTTGTTTGTTTGTTTTTTAATTTTTCTGTGTTCTGAACTTGAGACAAAAAGAATGTTGAAATTCCAATTTTCCAATCAGGCCTAACAGTGATAAAAGCCATCATAAAGTCTGTGGAGGAAATTAGTATTCGCATTTCCTGATATCTGGAGATTTAAAATTCTTTTAAGTTCTATTTTTCTTTTGTTAAATTTAAGCCATTACCATATGTGATTCCTTCTTTAATTTTGAAAGAAAAGTGCATATTATGAAAAGAAGATGGCTTACGGTAGTGAATGATTAAGTAATAATTTTGTTCTATTTGTGTCATGAAAGAAAGTTTTATGAAAAGGGGAAGTCTTACGTGGTTTTCTCAAAAAAATATTTTCAGAAAATGGATTGTTTTATTTTCATCTTCTATACATACGAAATATCTGTTTATATTCTAAAATATTTTTGCCTTTTTGAAATTATGGACTGTTCTCATGAATCACATTAAATTTGGCACAGCTTACATTAAATTTGGACTGCTTACATAATTAGTCTTACTTAAATGAAGTGAAATAATTTTCATCATGTCAGGGAAATGGGACATCATGTAAAGCAGTACATGAACTTTCTTTTTTGAAAACCCAAAAAGAAAGATGGTGTTGTGTTGCTATGGGCCAAACCTTTGACGAAATTTTCTAGAACATTCTGGTGAAGGAATTTTTGTGCAACTCAGCTTCAAGAATCATAGTTGTACTGTGAGCCTTTCAATAATTTGGAGGATAGCACTTTTCTTTTCACATGTTTCTGAGTTATGCATTGTTATGAAATGTTGCCCTAAATAAAAATGAGTACTACTTCCCTAGTCTTTTCAGTAAAGCCTCCTTTTTAGTAAAGGCTTCCAGGAGCTGTCCATGGAAGTCTTTATCTACTTATCTTTACCAAAGCAACCAACCTTTGGCTCTGCAGAATCATCACCTGACTTTTCTACAGAAAGATTTTGTTGAAGGCCAAGTAAGAGACAGGATACTGGAGTGATTCTTGGAAAAGGACATGCCCAACAATTTCAGTCAACATGCTTTTCAGTCACGAAAGGGGTACCATCACCTGTCCCTATCCTGAGACCTCATACACAGTGCAGTAACATTTGTCTTGTCTCCCAGGGACCTGTGCTGAGGGTACTCCTCTTTGTTGCTCCCTGTTTATAGGCTTGCAGGAGCTTACAAGTGGGAGCTTTGCATTTTTTCACGTGGGATGTATTAGGCCTGAAAAATGGGGAAAACTTTAGAGTAGGAGACCTATTTGTTTCTACTGACAAAAATAAAAAGTTGAGGTGATAGAACACTATGGAAGAAATGAGAGAGAAAAAATGAGCAGAGCATGCAGCAAGAGCATGATCTGAATTTGTTGCACAGGGTTATTAGCAGTTGATTTCAGTGTAATGTACACATGAAACTAGAGTAAAACTTATTTTTAAGGTTTTAATGAAAAGGGGTTTGTTGTGGTTTTTTTGGTGGTTTTTTTTTGTTTTGTTTTTTTTTTTGTTTTGTTTTTTTTTTATTTTTTAGGAAGCCCTAGGTTTTTGCCATAGGTTGCTTGCAAATTGGACTGTGAGAGAGCAGTTGCCCCAGAACAGCAACATAAAAGTATCTGAGAAGTTAAATGAAAACAAACCTGATAGTTGTTATAGCATTTCTGTAGCTCATTATTTTTAAACCGGCCATTAATGTCGGGCCTGTTTTAAAACTCCTGGGCTTCAAACTTTCCTCGGGATAAGAAGTATCCATTTAAAAGTCCCTTTTCTATTATGTCTATGAAGTGTATGGTTCTGTATTAGCCCTTTTCTTTGTAGGGTTGGAAGTGCTCATAAATAGGATTCTACACTGTGAATTTTGTGGAAGTCCTGTGTGTGATTTTCACTTCATACAACCCAGTGTTATTTCTTTTCTATCCCTTTATTTCTCTAAGTCACACAATCTCATGGGGTTTATTTACTGTTGCTTCCCTTCTTTACCTTCCCCTTACAATGTTCTAAGTTTTTGAATTGCTTTTTAACATTTGCTATGGCAGTTATATTTACATGTTCTTACTTCATAATACTCATAACACTCATTCTATGCCTTTTCCCACATTGTCAATACAACTAATCTTGTCTAAAATTTGTATCAAAACCTCATCTGTTTTTCTAGGCTGAAATTTCCTATCTTCAAGCTTGATTCCAGTTTCACCCAGTAGCATTTCTCCTTTTTTCCCATTTCAGAATATTTATTATTTTCTTCCTCAGGTTGTATACAGTTTAGCTTTCAGTGAATGTTCTGTTCTTCACAGTGCTAAATCCCAGCTGTCTTTAAAGTTCGGCCTCTTTTTTTCTTCGTTTTTTTGTGGGCAAACACATTGTGACTGATAGCCCTTTATATACAATGATCCATTAAATCGGTTATAGATGATTTTCTTACTAGTTTGGTACTTGTGTTCCAAGTAGGGCTTTACGTAGTTTTGACTTGTGGAAATTTAAGCCTCTATACTGTTTGAGACTTTGAACTCTTAGGTTTGACTGAATTTGCTTACCAGAGGCTGTAATTCTTCACAGACTGAATTTTTTGCAATTAAAGGCTTATTAAAATTATTTTTTACCTGATTTTCTATGTTCTGTGATGTAGAGTTATGAAAACAAGCCTTTCTTTTCCCTTTGTTTAACTCTGTTCATCCTCTCATTGGCCACGACCTGAGAAAGCTATTATTTTTTGGACTACATAAATTCATAGACTTTCTTCTATTTCTGCCTTCTGACAGCACAAGTTAGTCAAGATGGCCAATTCTTGATTTTTTGCCTTGTGTAATGCAGGTTTTTTTAATAAGAAAAAGAATTCCACTACAAGTCACCTGAATGTCTATTTCTGTGAAACTTCCTCTCTAACAAGGCAGGTTTATAATTTGCCTAGAAATATCCTTTCTCAAGGATGTTTTAGATTGATCTGTGACAATCTCCCACCACCACCAGTTTAGGATATTTTGCAGAATTTAGGCTGCACTTTGTAACATTATTTTGGCAGATAGATAGATATGGCTTTGTTGTCTTTGGTGTCAAGCATGAACTCTCTTTGCAAAGGCCATGACATATCTAGTTATTTAGGCAGTTGGACTGGATGATCGTTGTAGGTCCCTTTTAATTGAACTATTTTCTATTCTGCTCTATTCTGCTCTATTCTGCTCTATTCTGCTCTATTCTATTCTATTCTATTCTATTCTATTCTATTCTATTCTATTCTATTCTATTCTATCCCCATTCGATTTCTTTCTATTTCTTCAATTCCATTCTATTTCTATTCCATTCCAATTTACCTGAGTTTGTTTGGTTTATTGTTTGTTTGTTTGTTTTTGTTTTGGGGTGGGAGAGGAGTGTTACTGATTGGAAAGTGAGTCTTTCCCTTTCTTTTGTACGTGAAATACATGTATTTGTGAAATACATTTCATGTGTTTCTGTTTTCCAGAAGCTTGTTTCTTGTACTGCCTCTGGTTGTGGCTACATACTTCAGTGGTCCCTTTCTGTAGCTAATGCCATGCTATTGCACAGACACACATAGACAGAAATTTTGCTTAAAAAAAACACCCCAATTTATTTGGATTGTGGAACAGAAAAGAGCTCTCATTAATTCTTTCAGACAGGATGGTTGGTTACCGCCCAAATAGTGGACATGCAAGGGTCCTTATTGTGTTTAGAAGGATCAGGTCAAACTCTCTGAACCACTTTTTACACTAAGCTGGTCTTATGTGACCACTCCAGAACATCTCTGATCCTTTATTGTTGGTTGGCTTGGATTACATACAAAATATCTCCTAACCATAATAACCATGTACAAGGATTGTTTGTTCTACTTACCACTTATAAGTGTTGTATTTCTTCACTCTTTATTCAGTTCTGCAGAGGAATCTCCTAGGGAGTAATTGGAAGGAAGCATGGGATTTCTCCACCCAGGATGTTAATCACCATGCTGACACATACAAACTGGTCAATGTTCTTTGATCACTGTTCAGGTGGCATCTTCAAGACAGCCCAAAATTCCCACCCAAGGCACTCCTGGACCAAGTAGTCAGACACTTTTCTCTGAAGATGGCTAGGATTTCAGTGAATCTCATTTTTTGTAGTCAACGCACTGTTTCAAATCAATCCATTTGCTGACCTGTGCAGATGGCTGTCTGGGGAGTTCCTGGATCATGTAGGGAATTCATGACTTAAGTTCACTAGGTGCACAAATGGGCACGTCCCTGATACTAGATTAAACCACATTTATAGCAATAGGATGAAGTTGAATTTCATCCTTATATCACAGCTATTATCTAAGTTCTGTAGTACTTGCTACACTGCTCTTGTGTTGTGCAGGCTTATGGAATCACATTTTCTGTGCAGCTTCCACCATCTTATCTTCAAATTCATCTGGATTCCTACTGTATTTCTTGTTAGCTGTCATTTTTCCCATTAGCTCATTTTGGAAAGAATTCAGACATAATTAACTTCTACCAGATGATAATTCAAAGGAGAGCTTTGCATCTAATAAAGAAAATTTGGTGCATGCTGAAGTTTACAACTGAGCGAGTATTTGCTGAAGCCATATTACTACTACGCCATTGAAGAAGGGTAAAAAATGCCAGTTGCCAGGTTTTGCAAGGTTTTTGGCAGTCCTGGGTTTCAGAATGTCTTACCTTTTCATTTCCAGATGAACGAAAAGAACACAGAGAACATAAGAATCTGCATTGATAAGAATCAGAGAAACAAGAGGCACAGGTAGTTGTATTTTGTATAGAATCATCACTCCATTAATCTTCAGGGTGGGATACAAAAGTGTGGGAGAAGTACTGTCTTAAATTCAGAGGGAGAAAGGAATGAAAAAGAATTATTATACCTAGGGTAAAAGAAAGCACCTTTCTTTCAAATTTAATTGACTTTTTTTAGTTTCTTCTTGGTTTTGAAATAATTCTTAGTTTGATCTTCACTATTGATAGAATGTCCCTCAGGAGGATGAGAGAAAAAGGGCGTTCCTATGAAATGACGGGAACTAGCCAGCAATTTCCTAACATTTTTTTTTTTAGAGCATTTTTCCCACTTGTTTGTGATATCTTGTTTTTCTGAATTGATAGGCCTTTCTTTTGAAGGACTAATGTTGCCCCTTTTTGCAGACTTTATGCTTGATTTTACAGTGTAATCTATTTGCATCACTGCTCTAATAATAGATATTGATACCTGGAGGCTGGATACTTTGAACAGCATTTTCTAATATTTTGCTTGTTTTAGCACTGATATTCCTTAAGTTTTCATCTGCAATACTTTGGGATTACTTTATTTAATGGCCCTTGTCTCATTGAGGTTGGATGTTGGCCATACCAGTGACCGCTGAGGTTCTCTATAATCTCCTCCTTTCCTGTGTCTTTCTTTGGGGAAGACAGAAATAAACAGCTACAGGACACTTTCATGCATGTATCCAATCTTCTCCTGAGTAAAGGCTGCAGATTGCACAGCTGCAATTCCTTAGTGGAAGCAGATGAACCATAACCTACTGCCAATGGCCACTTTGGGTTATATCATCCCACTAATCACCACCCACTGCTGCAGACAGACAGCCGGAGGGACGCAGTGAATAGGCAGCCTTTCATTGACACTTCATGAATTAATAGCTAAGGGCTGCTCAAGAGGACGACAGTTGGCATCCTCTCCTCCTCAGAGACCCAGTGTTTGAGATCCCTATGGCAGAAATTCAGGGAAAAGAGGATGGATTACAACAAACATCTCCCTGCTGTTTTGGAATTGTGTTGTCTTTTTGGCAACAGTGCTTTTTATTTTGGGTTTTTCCTTCTGTGCTACTAGGTTAGTATGTTACCTAAAAAGATAACCCTCTTCATGTAGAATGTTTGAGGGAAAGTGCTGAAAATGAATTCCTGTTCTTCTTGTATGACATTCTTTTGTTTCTTATTAAAAGATGACTGCATGTTTCTGTTTCTTATCATCCATGTTTTATACTTTAGCTCTAAAAAGGAGTGATGTGCACTGTGGTGAGCAAATGCTTCCTCTCTCTGTCTTGCTGATTTGAGATCTACTCCTATGATGTGATCTGTCAGTCTGCCCTCAGTTAGAATGTAGTTTTATTTTCAGATTAGAAAGCAAATGATGGATCAAACTAAAAATAGCTAAACAATGTTTTGCCATTGGATGTCAGATCACTAAAAACTACTTGTCAGTTCCTTGCCAATAAAGTAGTATTCAGTATAGTGAGTGTTGTGGTTTAACCCCAGCTGGCAACTAAGCACCACAGAGTCACTCACTCATCGGCCCACAGTGGGTTCAGGGAGAGAATTAGAAGAGAAAAAGTGAGAAAACTCATGGGTTGAGATAAAGACAGTTAATAAGTAAAGCACAAGCCACGTGTGCAATCAGAACAAAACCAGGAATTCATTCACTAATTCCAATCATCAGGCAGGTGTTCTGACATCTCCAGGACAGCAAGGCTCCATCACAGGTAACAGTTGCTTGGGAAGACAAACACCATCACTCTGAACATCCCCTCCTTTTCTTCTTCCCCCACCATTATGTATTGAACATGACATCATGTGGCGTGGAACATCACTTTGGTCAGTTCAGGTGAGCTGTCCCAGCTATGTCTCCTCCCAACCTTTCTTGCACTCCCCTTGTTCTTGTTGGCAGACCAGCATGAGAAGTGGAAAAGTCCTTGACTGCTTAGCAACAACTAAAATATCAGTGTGTTATCAACATGATTTTCATACTAAATCCAAAACACAGCACTATACCAGCTCCTAGAAAGAAAATTAACTCTATCCCAGCTGAAACCAGGACAGAGAGACAAAACCTCTTGGAAAGTCAAGCCACTTCTGAGTGGCATTTATCTGAAATCACATCTAGTTTGAGGTAATGACTTAACACAGAAGCATAGAAACTCTCCAAGGCAAGAGACTTTTTAACCTGAAGTAGGGTCTTGAAAAATGTTTCAGAATCAATGCACTACCTGGAGTCAGGGGTAAAGAAAAAGTGTAAAGCAGGCAGGATAATTATTAGCCTGATCCTAGTTATTAGTATATAGTTTTGCATAAATTATTTTATACAGATATCTTTTAATGTCAGTAAAATTGCATTTAATATTTGAATCCAACTTTGGATTTTCTATTGCACATAGATATTTATGACTGTGAAAAGAGGCTGTAAAACTTCAAAATGTACTGAAAGGCATCAAATCTGACGTGTTCTTATGTGGGGGACTACGGCGTGTCCATGTATTCCATGACAGAGGGTATGGGAACAGAAATTAGCCTTGAAGATATTAAGGCCTACCCATGAGAAAGATGGGAGTAAAGGAGTATTTGCAGATATTAAGGTGTAACTGTGAGAAAGAAGGGAGTAAAAGAGTAACATTGACATTAGCAAAATTAGCCAATGAGATGTTACTACTGCAACTTGTAACCAATAGCAAAAAGACACTTAAGCGGGTAAAGACTATATAAAAAGGCATTTGTGGCAATAAATGGAGACTGCTGTTTGTACTTAAGAACTTGGTCTATGTTGTTTGTCCACCTCTATCATGACATTCTTATTTGAAAGATAACTAATAGCAGCTGCATCTATGTTGTGTCTTACAAAAGTGATGTGAGTACTTAATACTCTGCTCATTTGTTTTGAAGTATTGTAAATAAAGATCTATTCAACTACTTTACTTTTGAAAATGGCTACCAAAGTGGACATCTACAAATTTTTATCCAGTAGTAACTACTTCCATTATTTTGTTTCCTTATTTATTTGGGTGGAATTATACTTGCAAATTAAATAGGGAAAGAAAATCTGTGCATCGGTGGAATGTTTTTCAGAATTCAAGTTGCTTCAAGTGAAGTAAAATGTGAACGGTGGTAGCTTTAAATAAAATAAGTGGGTTTAGTTTATATTTGCTTCAGTTTATTTTTGTTCAACCACAGTTGTAGCAGTTTTCTGAATGATATTAGACAGTCTTAGGCAGGAGTTAATTAAATACTCCTATTACTAAAAGAAAATTAAAACAGTACTAAAGTTAAAATTAACACAGCCCCATCTGTATTTTATCTAGGAAGTTAATTCTACAAAGAGCTACATGCTCCTCATTTGATGAGCCCTGGCTGGGTACATTTATATGGGTAAGAAAAAAAGGCTTGACAGTTATGGATTCTAGGTTTAGTTTGCCTAAATCCCTTATAGATTACTAACATTTATCTAAAATTTTGTCTGAGAGACCAGAGTCTGCAAAATTTTGCTGGGAATTGCTTGAAAATTTACTGCAAGACTGCTAGTATTTCCTGCTGCTTCTTGATCTGGGATGGCTGTAAGAGCAGTTGACCTGTTTTAATGGAGTTTTAACACTTTTCTCTCCTGGGAGAAATGAAACTGATAGGAAAAACAGGAACCCAAGTATCTGAGTAACTTCAAAAGCATTTGTGGTTTTGGTTTTATTATAGAAATATGAAGCTTTTTGTAGGTGGAGGCACACATTTATTTTTCTGAAGCAATTTAAAAGCCCATGAAAAGTTCATCAAAGCAATGACCATTAGTTTATCCCTTCTTAGCTACACATTGTGGTGGTAAGATTGTATAAGTGCTACAGTAATATAAATAAAAATGATTCGAATAAAACTGAAGTGATCCATTTATTGAAAACTAAACATGAAACAAAAAGTTGAACAATTTTTAAAACTTCTCCTGCTGTCACATGAATAAATATAAAAGCTCTGGAACTGGGTCACTGTCAGGCAAGAGGGAAGTAGGGAAATCCATTTAGTGGAACAGTGCAACTGGGAATTGAGTTCTTATTGGAAAATCCCTGTTTCTTCCATTATTTCAATAATATGAATGTACTCTAGTGATCATATTTCCCATTTAATAACATTAAAGTTATAGGAAGAGAGACCTCTTTAGTTCTGCTAAATCCTGGAAGAGCACTCACAAATGGCTGAGTGTGCAACAGCTGAGAAAATACAATTATCTGAGATGAGTCAAGTGATGACTTCCCTGGTTCATGATATCCTGTAAGTTCCTGCTATACTTTAGATTAAAATAATTCATAGAAAAAAGTTTTTGGGATTACAAGGGGATACCACTAATGTTCATGTCCTGGATAAGACGCCTGAGGCATGCTAAGATTATTATTATTATTTTAAATTATCCTTGCACAGTCCTTTATTAAAGTTTGCCAAAATGTTTTCCAAGTTTAGTCCTGTTTTTCAAAACAAATAATAAAGGAAAGTAACATATAGTAAACTATACATTCAAAGTGACTTCTGCTTGTGCCCAATTAAAACCTTTAAATGAAGAATCAAAAAACATGTCTGAACTGAGGCAATTTCAGGGCTTCACATCTAGTAAAGGACAGAGTGTTTTGCCCTCTTTTTTCCTCAAAGAAATGTGGCTTGTGTGCTGGGATACATTTGTCAGAAGAAGGAAGTGCCCCAGAATAGGTCTTGAAAAGCAATTTATTTATTTATTTATTTATCTATTTATTTATTTATTTATTTTTATATTTTTCTGTTTGCATCAATTTTCCTACATATGAAAATAGAATTAGGAGTAGTTTCCAGGACCATATAGCCCCATAACCAACTTTGTACACACTCTCATTTTTTTACAGGTTGATTTTTATATTCTTTTTGTTTGATTGTTTGTTTTCCCAACTGGTACTCACATAAGGAAGCTGTTTCAGAATAATTCCCATCTGATACTAAAATAGGAGTGTGAAACGTAGCTTCATGTGTCAAGGCAATAACTGTTTTTTTTTTCAGTTCCTTTATTTCCTATTGGAATGAAATTAGTTTCTCTCTCTAATATAACATACACTAAAATGAGACAGAAGCAAGTGTCAATAGGGTACACATTGTGTTGTACAAAGGATGAAAAACTTTTAGAAGACAGTTCCTAATACCTAAGGTGTGTAATGGAGGGTAATAATACATAGAAATAAGAGAGAAGGAGATAATTGAAACCTAGGGTACATACTAATTTTAATATCAAATCTGGATTTTCTATTGTATTTTGGCAGATGTATTTATATACTGAATAGGCAACTTTAAATGACTTACCATGATCACTCTTCTACTTAAGCTTATATTGGTGAAGTTTCAGTGTGAAACCGAGGGTCTCCTTAATTTGCAATTTTAATCATAATAGCAAAAGTGGCTTTATTTTATGACCATTAAAAATGCAAAATAATGAGGTTTAATACTACTATACTCATTCGAACGTCTCCTGCATTTGTGATTCAGAGAAGCATCTAAACAAAGGGGCTATGTGATGAAGTACTCTCTATTGCCTCTAAACCTTAGTCTTACTCATCAGTGAACCAAATATGTAGGTAATTTTTGTGGTTAGTATCCCTCTATTTTAGAAACTGCAGTGAGACAATTACTTAGTTTTACACAAACTGCTTAACTGTTTAAGAAAATCTTTTTAGAAACTGTCGTTGCTGAGAAAATTTTTGTTCAGTAAATTATTAATTAAATCTTTTTAGCTGTCTTTTTACAGGCTATCCATAAGCAGATCTGTTCACAGAATGTCATCCAGCTTTCTAGTTGTTCCCTGTGTCACCACAAAGTCCCGTGCTTGGTGATTTTGTCTCTTGATTTACTGACTTATAAGGTATTGAGGAACAAAACTGAATTCAAGGTTTCACTGCTCTGTATTTAGAGATTATTAAATATTGTTAACAGATTGTTAAAACTAAGTTGAACTTACTTGGAATAAGGAAGTGAAAACTCGTCCATGACCACTGGAAGTTTATAGAAAGACTTCTCTTAATTAACTTTAAACAGCAATAGAGTGTCATTATGGATGCTAGTAGAATTAGAATGAACAGGATCGTGAGACTATAAAATCAAATTGGTAGAATTTATTTTAGGAATATATTTTGAGTGTTCGCTCAGCTGTCAAAACTACCAATCAACTGCTATCTGTAGGTGATATAAAAATGAATTTTTTATCAAACTTTTGAGCCAGTCATATAAATAAAGCTTTGCACTGGATTTCATTAAGGGGGAAAAACTACTCTTCTCTTAAATGAACAGATGAGTAAGAACTAGGAGCAATTTTGAACTTAGTAAGCGGCCTCTTGTAAATTCTCTGCCTACTCTGTGCTTTATCTACAGCTTTTATGATAAGCATTTGTGCAAAATATTAATCAATGATATTTTTAGCATAGCACCAGACTGGGTGGGAGGCAGCTGTGTGTACCTCATGGCAGATGGCTATGTTTCTTTTAAGTTTACTAACTAAGAAGAGGCCATAAACATGTAAAAATGTAGGCAGATTTCAATCTTGGAAATCAGCAACAGAGTATAAAGAGATGCATTTTTAAACACATCATGGTTACGTGTGGCGTTCAGGCCAAATGGGAAAACCAGCATGGTGTATTAGGCTTTTAAAGGGCTTTTTTCCTATGTCACCTAGACAGCAAAACGGCATTTTTTACTAGCACTGGCTGTTATTAATTTTCTACCACTAAATTCAGTGTGATGCATGTTGTAGTCTTCTTTTCCAAATCAATTGACTCTAACAATATTCTCTAAAAACATTATGTTTACTTCCTCTTACTGCCTTCCTGTCCCCCGCTTTCTTTATTTTCTCAAAATATGGCACCTGTGTCATAAAGTAAATACTCTTCTTCTGAGTACATAGATTCTGTTTATCTTTATTGTGTTTGGAAGAATTGTAGAACTGTACTGGTCATTTCTTAGATATTTGCAGTAACTTAATTTGAGTTTGTTGTATTTTCTAGCTCCTGATCTATTTCAAAAGTTCTGGGTTCTGAGACCAGAAGAAGAGTAAGCTTCTCAATTCCTCTGGGAATCACTTATCCATGTGTTCTCATCCATCATTTTCATTACCATTGTGTGAGAGTTCATTTTTCCTGCTTTCATTGCTGTTGTGTGTTACCAGAGTGCCAAGGAGATGGATGATAGTGGCATTAGACTAAGGAAGTAGAGAGAGATCTTTGTCAGCTATTATGTGTGGTGTCTCAATCTGTTGCTCTAAGATTTGGAGTATATTAGCTCTTACAAAATTTTTCATTGCCATTCATAACGTCAGCTCCCTTTTTCTGGAGTGTAAATCTACTAGCACAAAACCTCTTTATTCTGGGAATTATTTACATGGAATTTAAAGTCCTCCATCAAGATGTGTCTGCAAATGAAATTGCTACAGGAGATACTTCTAAACTTCTCTGGGAAGCATTTCAGTTTTCTGTGGGCTGTAGACATTCAAGATGCCCATAATAGTTTTCTCCCTAGGCTTCAAGGCTGTGAGAAGGCATAAGAAACTGTCTCGTGGGAGCCAGAAAACATGGTCCTCTTTCAGTTCTTGAGATTTGAGAAGAATTGCAGGCTGCCTCAAAAAAAAAAGTTCAGCTCAGAAGGTTTGCTTTGCTACTAACGGTATTGAGCCAGGTGATAAATCATATTTCAGCCTGTCAACAGACTCTAAAGTGAGTTTTAAATAATCTAAATGATTGATAACAAAAAATAGATTGCTGCATTGTTTCTTGGAAACTGTAGCTTGATGCTGTCGTCCAGGATCATGATGGCTTGACATGATAAAATCCAGTGGTGTAAATCTTGTGACATTTAAAGACATTTCTATTTATGATGGTGGCTATTTCCAAGCTGTTGAAACAGCACCTAATTTTCTTTCCAACATTTCTTTGAATATCCTGTGACTTGATGCACTCCGAGATTTGAGAAGAGAGAATCTTTCCTTCACTCCTTATAACGGCCTGGATCTGGGCTTCTGGACAGAAGGCAGTATCATGTTTTGTATACTGCTATTTACGACAGATACTCTGCTGCAGCTTGGCGCTGAATATTGACATACATCTACAATATTTTAGTTCTTTGATAGCTATCACAGCAGATCTGCCACTGAATGTGAATGAAGAAACATGGAAAAGAATGTACTCCACCTGTTTATAGATTACATTCTTCCCATTTAAAATCCAAATCTGGAAATTCTGGAGCTTGTAACTTCATGGCTTTATCCACTTCTTAGTGGTGGAGTCCTGCAGACCTTCATCATACAGATTGTGAATACATTACTTCGTTGCATTCTTTAAAGAAGATAGTCTATATAAAAACTTATTTCTGAATAAAGTTAGTCTAGTTTCTTTTTCTTGTTTTGTGAATATAACTGTAAAACTTACAGATTAAAGACCTCAAAATTAAGTGCTTGAGGTTCAGAACTTCTTGTTGATATACCAGGTGGTTGTGGAGGGACAAATCAGTTTCTTTTTAGGAAATGCTTGACTTTATGTGAAACAAGCTCCAGTCACTGGACTAAAAAGAAATCATAAGTTCTAATTTAGAAAAGCACACTATAAATTATCTAGAATGTATTGCAACAGGAATATCAGATATCACCAAAAGCTTATTTTCTAGTACGCTAATGATGACATCCTGAATCAGATGAGTATTCATCTAGCCCTGTGGTACATATCCAGGTTCAGAAATTAGTAACTTCAGTCAAAAGTACAGACACAGTGGGCAAACATAGTATAAACTGCCTTTTTCAAATGGAACATACAGATGACTCTGATTTCCTTGTTCCCTGAACTCTAGCAGGTACTACGTATTCCAGTGGAGGTTACTATTCACTGTGGCAGCCCTTTGTACACTTCATATTAACTCACCTGTCTGGTTCTGTTCTAAGATGTTTCAATTTCAATCCTACCGCATTCAGCTTTTCCTTTGCTAATAAGTTTCATGACTGAGTTATCTGCAGTGAGTGATCACAGCATCACCCTGTTTCATCTGTACAGCTTCTGGTCACCTTTGAGGTTTGAATGGTGGCATCTACATTCTGAGTTGATAGACCCACATTATTGATGAAATGAGACATTAGTTTGGCAGGATTCTCTGTTACTTGTACACTAGTGGGATATTCCCTTAAACTAGTAAAAAATCCAGAATTAACAGACTAAGAAGGTGGTTTGTCTAAAAAATGTAGCAGTAAGCACTGCTAGTGAAAGAGGTTTAAAGGAACTGGAAGATTCTTTCCCTCTTGATTTTTGATGCATTGTGAGTTCTTTATCTGGAAACTTCTGTGCTGCATTTTACTCTGTGTTGTGATAAACAGGAAAGAGTTGAAAGGAAAAAAAAATATCTTTTAGAATCCCAGATCAAGGTATTTTACTCTGGGGTTCAAATCAAGCCCTGAACAGACAGGAGAAATGGAGGCCATGCCAGTGGCTTTAGCTGCAGGCTGGGAAAGAGTCAGTTTCAAATTCCTTGAAGCTGATCTGGCCCTCAGAGCAGCCTCACGGCAGGCGTTTGGGAGCTTACTGAGAGGCTCTTCGGTTCTCTGCTTTGTCTGCCTCTGCGTGGACTCTCTTGGCTGCTGGATTCTGCTCTATCTGTGCCTCAACCTTAAATACACGGAGTAGTCTTCTAGCAGCTCTGAGTAGCTGCTGGATGGTATACTTTCTATAGTTGGTATTTCTTTCACTTGCACATACCACAATTGTTTTTTATTTAAGTTGTACCATGTTTTAAGCAGAAAGATGTGACAAACTGCACTGAAAAGCATTCAGGAGGGAATTCAGGTATAATGACTCCTGTAAAATGTACTAATGCTGGTACAGAATATTATTTCATGGTCCCTATCATCAAGTGATGAGGTGCATTTTCAGACTGGATGCTTCTTTTAAAAGATGTTTTTTCCTTCACCCCGAAGTTATTGATGAGTAATACAGAGTACATTGATGGCTTAGTGAAGAAATTGTATGTCTGAAACTGTATAGCCTGACAACAGATGTGGCCTCTGGTTGTCGATACTATGAAACTCTGAAAATTCTGTGAAACAGCATCTAGTGAGATTAAGAGGTGTATCCAACACAAGATAGGCTTCAAGTAACTCTGCCACAAAAGGTATATGACTCATATTCTAGGAAATTCTTTCATTACTGACAGTAGGAACACAACACAGTATAAAAGAGGTATGCTGTTGTGTATGCACAGACAGGGAGACACCATGTAACACAGGTGGTGCAGGGGACCTTGGCTGTGCTTGGGAGAGGCAGTGTGGTTTATCATGAGCTGGGAAGCATGCGGGGAAGGTGTTCTCTGGCTGGACACAACAGCTTGGAGTGTTGGGCAGCTGTTATGTCACTGCTTACCACACTCAGACAATAGGGACCCAAATATTCTGAAAAGTAAATTAGAGACATAGTATCTTGCTAAACAGTACAACCAGGAAGATGTTTGGAAAGATGAATAAATAATTAGAATGTCCTGCTTTGATTTAAAAAAAAAAAAAAAGGGAAAAAAAAAAAGTAATAACAGGTATAATTCTTCAGCTGGTAAAAATACCTTAAATGAAGCTGTGCTAATTTACTCCAGCTGGATATCTGGTCTGTTACTTGCTAGTTTGTGTCAAATACTCAGCCCTACTATCATCATCTCCAGAAACTACTTAGCTCCTTTTTTAGAGCATAAAGATCTGAGAGAAATTAGAAATTCTGATTGCTAGAGTGTGACCCAGCTGACTTCATTGATAACACATGTGAGAGATGTTTGGTATACTAAATATGGAAAGATAAAAAAGGAAACTTCCAACCCTACAAAGACAAAATTTGTTTTTTGTTTTCTTTTCTTTTCTTTTCTCTAGGGGGAAAAAAAAAAAAAAAAAAGCCCAACTCCTATTTCCACATGCTGTTCAGAATTAAAAAGATTCTGAAGTTATTAAACCCAGACTTACCATTGGCAGAAAGCATTACAAATCTGATCAAATGTGTTTTTAAACTAAAATATAGGACATAAAATCCAATGTGAAGAAAGAATATTCCTCAGAGTCTATGAATTAAATCTTCTAATGCAAGGACAATCACAGTGGAAAGATTTACATGAAATCTCATGCCATTAAGCTGCTCATTCTGATATTTTTCTTACCGGGTGTCTTCTGTTTCAGCATTGTGCAAGCTGTCACAAAGGCTTATGAATCTGATCTCAAAATAGAAACAAAGCAAATAATTGTATTGATGGAAACAATGGTAGTGAAGCTACCCAGACAACAAAAAGCATGCTCACCTGGACTAAACAGAATTTGCAATGCTTTACTATGAAGATATAAGTGATATGTATCTGATTGAATTTCAGGTCATAAAGACAGTGTTACTACTGTTTTCTAATGTCTGCAGTGGCTATTTGAAGTATTTAGCTTGCTGTAAATACTGAATTATTTGATAAGCAGAAAATAGTATAAATGTACTAAATACCCATCAGTGGTCTACCAGGACATTCCTGAAGTTCTAGTTCCTAATAAAGCAGAGAGCTGGTCAAAGGCCCCAAAATATGACAAGACTGTAATGAGCAAAATATGGTTTGCATAAAGAACCCCACCTTGTGAATAATTATGTTGTGATAATTAACTTATTTTACATTAGTATGGTAGAGACACAACAAAATAAACAGACCTTCCACCACAGTACTTGAACTTTGTTCAACTAGGGTCTGAACCCAAGTCCATAATGTCAGCTCAATTAATTTTTTACAGTGGTCATTATTCTGTTTTATAATAAAGTTTAATTGTAAAAAAAAAAAAAAAGAAGAATTAGTAGTTTGATTGCTTTGCTTGGAAGTTTTTTGGTGTTCATTGGTCCTGGGTCACAAAAGCCCAAGATTTCGGTTCTGAAGAAAATGTGAAAATTACCATTGTGAAATTTGATTTTCATGAGGAAAATGTTGTCCTCAGAGTGCCCAGGAAGACTGAGGAAGCAATTCTGGAGAACTTGCAAGTTTTCTCTTCCAAAATTCAGCTAAAATTGAAGAAGGAAGCCTTAAGTATTCTGTAGTTCAGCTGAAATAAAAAACTGAGCAATGGGGTTCAATGAGGAAGAACAACTTCTTAAAATTATTTGTTCTAAGCTAATTATTTTCCTGGATGCATATTTATTATTTGTTTTTTTTCCTTTCTACAGAAAAGTTGTATCAGTACCATGTTTTCTATCATGTACAAAAATACCAAGCAATAAATAATTAGATTGTGTGTACAGTTAATTATTATATATCTTGCCAAACAGTGGTAGGTCTTGTTTTCTGCTTTCTTTCATGCTAATAATTTTTGGAAATCAGGTACTGCTGGTTTGATAACATTTGGAAATGACCGATCTTGCAAATCCCAGGTGCTTGTTCTTCATGCAGTTTGGCATAGCTTGTTGTCTATTTGGGCCTTCACGTGGAAATTGCAGGTCAGCAACAACATTTGTTGATAAATGAGCATACTGAAGCTTGCACTATGATTTCTGAACCTCTTACCTGCTCCACTTTCTCTTGCAGCACATATTGACTCTGAACATTTTAAAACTGATTCACCTTTTGAAAAATTACAGTGGAGTTAACCATCACTTAGCTGTTGATGGTCAACCAAGTGAGGCAACAAAGCAAGTGGTAGAAAAGGAGTTCTCCAGACTGTGTGTCTTGGTTTCTTTTAATTATGTGTCACATTTACATTTGTATGTCTACATTCCAGTATTTTGAACAGTATTTGTTTGGCATGTTTTGGAAAGCAAATCTGGCTTGAATTCAGACACAGTCTTGTTCAAACCAGAGTAGTCTTTTTAAATTTTTTAAAGAAAACTTGCTTGGAGAACACAAGTCATACCCAGCTCTTGTGTATCCAATAAATGAGAAACTAGATAATGTTCTCAAATTTAGTTCCAGCTCTTCTTCGTGAAACTTTCTCAGATCTGTGCATTTTGTGTAAACTACAGCTAGAAAGAACTTTCTAATCAGCAGGATTTAAAAGGAATTGCATAACTTTGATTTGTTTGTTTCTATGCAACTTCAGCTTCAGCTTTTTTCTCCACAGTTTGCTCTTCTTTTTTTTTATTTTCTTTTTTTCTTTCTTTTTTTTAAAAATATTTTTTTTTCCCTTCTTCTTTCTCCACTTCCCAACCTCTGCCCCTATTTTCCTTTCTCCACCCCCTCAACCCCCTCCCCGACCTTCTTTTTTGGCCCAGGTTGCTTGGCAGCAGGAGAATTGAAGTGGTTTTTTGCATTCTGCATTTTTGCCACTCCATTTAATGGGGCCATATTGGCTTTCTCCCTTGTTGGTACACTGTGGGTCAAGTGTAGGCATGTGCATGCTTTACAAATTTATCCCCATCATTGCTAATGTCTGTCCAAGATGTTAGTAGCTGGTGGTTTTGTTTGAGGGACACTTCATGCTGTAATTCTTGAGTGCAAATCACTTTTTGTTTCTTTTGTTCATACATAATAAGAGACTGAAATGGAGCTTAAATAATTCCTTCAATGAATACATTAACCAGACTTTTCTATTGTGTCTGTTTAAGAACTGAAAATAATTAGCACAAAGCCACATTTCCTTCACAGAGCTTTAAAAGAAGTCAGGGCATTACCATTAAGATAATAATGAATTCAGTCTCTGTGGAAAGGCAGAGAGGAAAGAAAAAAAGATTAAATATATTTCAAGACAAGCAAAAAGATTTCTGGTGGGAACATTTCACTGTTGAATAAAACATTCCCTTGGGAAATAAATTGCTATTTGGGTTTGTATTTTTGGGGCACTTTGTGAGTACCTTCAGAGAAGCCAAATAAGAACCTCCTTCTGTCTTTAAAAAATTCTAGACCTACAAAACCAGTACAAACATTCACCAGTTTCCTAAGAGACAGGCTGTAATTCAGAAACAATAATATAACCACTGTTTGGAAAGACTGGAATCAGAAAACAATATTGTTGATATTCAGGTCTCAGAAAAAAAATATTTTCCAGAGAGGTAAAGACTTGTTTGTTTGTTTCTGTCATATAACTTATCCTACTCAGGCCATGCGATCCTATTTTGAGGCATCAGAAGATTATAGTAGTGAAAAATGCTAGTTTAGGATTGATTTAATTTGAAAATCTAGACAACCATTTCATCATTTAAAAGAAAGCTGAGAATCAGAGCCATAAAATTTAAGGGTTGTAAGGCAAGAAACAGCTACTAACTATCGAAGCCAAAGCAAGCTAGGAATCTAATCTCTAAAGGTTACCTTCAAAAAATTCTGCATGAACAAGAGAACTCATCTTCAAACCAAACTAAGAGGAAAGATATGAAGAAATCACATTGGTAACAGTTAGCTTAGACCTGGAATAGTCTTTTCTACTTTCAGTAGAGAACCTGAACTACTTTCAAGGATAATAAGGAATTGAAAGTGAGAAGAAAACACAGACAATATCAGAAGAATGTTGCTACTTTCTTATAGACTTTCTTCATGCTGTGGCTACATGAGAATCATGTGTAAAATTATATGAATTTTCTCCTGCCTTCTCATGTGGTGTTAAATATTTTCTGCACAGTGACACCACTCCAGTAGGTGACTGTCCATAGGGCCAGTAATGGAGATGCTAATGTAAAAGCTATCTACATCCACATGAGCTAAATTGTCATTCAGCTATCAGGTCTCTGGGAACTCAACCTTGTTATCTGTGGCAGATTGCAATAGTCCATGGTTTCCTTTAATTTTGTTACTCTTCTTGTCTGATCTCACAAAAAAAAAAAAAAAAAAGAAAAAAAAAAAGCTTTTTTTTGTTTTCTTCTTGTTTGGGCAAGAAAACAATTTATTTGGACTCAAACCAAACAGAACTTAATTTATAGAAGGGAAGGGAGCTTTCATGGGGAGAGCAGTCATCTTCACTGCCCTAATTTCATCTGTGAGAACTGAATGGTGAAAGAGAGTGAAAAGTCTAAGATGGAGTACCTCTGCTTAAAAATCCGGTTTTGGTTTTAGAGTCTGCCTTATCTCTCAGTTCACATTAGACATGGATTCTTCTAGTCTTTAGTTTAAAGCAAGAGCTGACTTCATCATAGTAAAGGCTTCAAATTATCAACCCTATTACAAATGCATTGACACTGCTTACCTGGGTCTACCTACTACCCTATGGGGCCTAGAAAATCTGTTTGGAAAATTTGGAACATTCTGAATGACCAGTGCATTAACGTGTAATACAGAAAGACAGTATTTAGAGAGTGCTGTCCTTAATTAAATAGGTAGTATCTCTTTTGCGTGTATTCCTCTGAAAAACAGTGTGCTCATACCCAAGACATTCCCAGAAGAAAACATATAGAGTAGATTTCAAATTGTGCATAGGTTTCTGTATTTTTGTGGAGGACTGTTAATTCAGAATGATTAACAGTGCCAAATCAGGCTGTATAATCTTTGTATGTTTTCAGTTCTTACATGGACTTCTGTAAAGACAAACTGCTTTCAGAATTCAGATTTGAAGCCAGACTATAATCACTTCTAAGTTTGGTACCTGATATTGGTCTTTTACCTCCCTACCCACCCTAATTACTTTTTGGAGAATAAAGGAAGAAAATCTGAATCAAAACTTCAGCACAAAACCATGGAAGATTAAAGGCAACAGGAGATTGTGTTAAAGATTTAATAGAGGCACCAGTGTTACTAATCAAGTTCATTTGACAGTGAGCAGCTGCTGACATTCACCTGTGGGTCTTCTAGGATGCCTTTCCTTCTTATGTGTTTGTGTCTTGCAGGGCTGAGGGATGCAGTAAAGCTCTTGCCACCTGCATAAAAGTGTGGCACTCTTTTGCTTGGGTGATACAGTGGAATGTTCTTAGCTTTCATTGAGAGTAATTCAGAGTTGAAATACATGCGCAAGTTGCTATCCTGTTTAGAGTGGAGTTCAAACCAAAAAGCATGTTGTACAATAATTTGCCTTATTAAAAGCCTGCATTCCTCACCCCTCACTATAAATGTCTTTGCTACCTTTTTATTATCTAATACTTTAATTTCTGTCATATGCTTCATGTTCTAATTTGTTTGCATTGTAGAACCCAAGAGATTCATACCTAAGAATACTTCTAATAAGGAAAAGTAATCCTTCTTATCATTGTAAAGACATTCAGGCCTCTCAAAAAAACCAGGAAGCTTAAAGAACCTGATTTCTAAAGTTATTTTGTCAGAAGAAGCATTTTTACTAAGCCAGTACACATTTTTTCCTCAAGTTTTGATGTTAGTAGTAATTTTTCTGGGTGCTTAGGGCTTTGAATATGCAAAATAAGAAAAGCTTTCACTGAGCAACTACTCCTAGGATGTGCCCAAATAGTTAATTGTAAATTTGAGGCCACATCTGATATTTCTGCTTTGTGAGTGAGATACTTTGGAATGTCTCGGCCTCTGTGCTGAGAAAGGTGCTATAGAAGATACCATGATTATTTGTATCAGATTGCTGGCCTGAGTTGTCATTTCTGTGCCTTCTGAATTCAGCAAAGCATCACTATTATGTCTTGCTAACCAAGAATTATTAGTAGTCTACTTTATCACTGCTCACTGCAAAATTAATGAAGTTACTTCCACAGTGGGCCAGTACTCAAGTGCAAGAAAACCTAGACTCCTTTGGCTCGGATGCATCCTTCCACCCTCTAAACAACTATTTTTTCAACAGTGTTCTGAGAGAGATAGGAACTGAGGTAAACCAAGAAAAACATTATTGCTTAGACATTTGCTGGAATTTTGTCTCACCTCAATTTTATAAGTCTGCTCTGTAACACTGAGAAACTTTGGTGTTATGCTGTTGATCTTCATGCGTCCGTTAGTGAAAACCCATTTACAATGTTCTTTGGAGGTTCTTGAAAAGCCGCATATTGCTGCTGATAATTGCTGCTGCTAAAGATCCGATTTCTGTCAGGACACTCTTTCTTCATATGGTTTGCTCACTGCTTGAGAAAGGTTCATTGCCTTATTTTTGGAGACTGTTTTCTAAGCTTGTCTGATCATAAACTGAAGGAACAGAGATGAGAGATGTGGTGGCCATGTTACAAGATAATAGTTTTCCTGAGATAATGAAATGGCGATATGTATGTAGCCAAGACTTCAAGGAAACTTGAAAAATGAAAAACAGTATTTCCGGATATTAATCCAATTTACTGACACTCATCTTAAATAGATTGATTTCAGCTTTCTCAGGAAGGACAAGGACTAAGTTTCTTTGGCAGATGTATAAATTACAGTGAATTCAGGAGGAACTACTGTGCAAAGCAGAAAGTTAAACAATATAAATCAAGAGGAGAATACCCATTTTTAGATGACTACGTGCTTTTCAGTTCTCTCATTTTTTCAAGATTTTATCACTCAGATTTGCTAAGTAAAGAAAAAAAATCATGTTATTCTTGCTGCTCTTGTTTTTTATTTCTCTTCTTGCTTCATCTCAGTTTCTGTATGACTTTTTTTTTTTTTACTTTCTTGGTCTGCTTATTCTCCCTGAATAGTGCCTTTGACATGTACTTTCCTTCCACTTATTTATCAGCAGTTAAAGCATTCATATTGATATGCTAAATAGTTAAGTCTTAAAGTTTAGCAATATTTTATTGAGATTATTGATACTCCAAATGCATTCTTTATGAAGACTTCATTTTAACTATTGATAACTTAGGAAGATAATACAGTACTTCAGCAGGTTTGTTTTCTTTTTGAAAACCAGTTAGAAATTGTAATAGCAGGAATCTGACTGCTCTTATAAGGAAAAGATTTTGCAGAATTAGGGTATTTTTGTACAGGTGAAAATAAATGAAGTAGCAAGGTGAATAATTGGTGAGGAAGTGACTTTTTTACCGTGTTTGTAATTTGACTTCTGAAGTTAGAAGCACAAAATTATAAGAAAAACTAATTAATAATAATTTTAGCATTATATCTGCTGACCGTAAGTGCTTAAAATCACAAGTAGGGTGTGTTACTTAAAAGTTAACTAAAACTACAATTTCTTGAAATAACTTTTATTGTTGGACATTTTTTGCCACTCCTAGTATG
Organism: Nesoenas mayeri; assembly: GCF_963082525.1. NCBI lineage: Eukaryota > Metazoa > Chordata > Aves > Columbiformes > Columbidae > Nesoenas > Nesoenas mayeri. Next base: position 16,046,414 of record NC_137542.1, on the reverse strand, counting down.
AAACATTTTTATGAAATACAAGCTGTTTCAGGAACATTTTATTTGTAAGATAATTACTTCTCGATAATTTTTGTTACAGGAAGAATATGGGTCAGTAGCAGGGCTTCTTTTTCTTTTGCATACATGCATGTTGTCCCTGCTCATCATAATGGGGGTTGGACTAGCTGACCTTTTAACCCAAACTATTCTATGATTCTGTATTTTTTCTCTGATATCCCTGAGGAGTCTTCTTTGCCATAACTCAATAGTATATCTCCCAACATTATCCACAAGACATGAAGTATAAATTTTAAATCTCCACACATCTAAAACTCTGTTGCTTCTATGGAAGGCAGTTTGGTGCTATGTTATTAAGTTGTTGTTTTTGTTTGGTTGGTTTGGTTTGTTGTGTTTTTGTTTTTTTAACTTGAAATTTACAGCAAAGGAGCTTGAAGTAACCAAAAGAATTAGGCGTCCTCTATGTTACTACTAGAGACAAGAGGCTTACATCAAAGAAAAACTCTGCTATGTTAACCAGCAGAAATCTTGGATTCAGGAACTCTTACTTCTTCCCATTACTCACTTCATATTAAGATATTCCCATCCCCCATTTCAATTTTATTAGATCATCTCCTTCTACTCAATCCATTATAGCTGCACAAGCTCTGCAGCAGCTCTGATCTCACTTCCCAGCTGGCAGGGAGGACTGTCTCCTCCCAAACAGAAATACCAACTCACTCGTAGGGAGTGGTAAGGCAAATCTGTACGTCATCCTCCCCCTGGACACCACACATCATATTCGTGGTACTCCTAGGCCTTTCTTTTTCTCTGACCTTCTCAGTTAGGGTAAGTAAAGCCAAGATAATTATGACATCTGGCTAGCAAAGGCATTAATACAAGAAATTTGCATAATAAAAGCAGCAGAGCAGGGACTTCCTTCTTAGTAAAATAAATTTAGTAATACAGAAGTTGTGAGTAATAACAACAGTCCATTTTGTAGGTCCTGTGCTTATCTCAGTGTACATTTTAATCTTCCTGTTTGATTTATCTGGATATTATGATTGTGTCCATGACAGAATTAGAATACTGCTTTTCCTAATACTATGTTGTCCTTCTAGGTTTGTGGAGACCAAAATCAAGAAGCAGTTTTCCTACGTGAATTTACATTGATTCGGAGAGATAGTCTTCATGATGATTTCCTATCTGATTTGCTGCATAACCACAAAACAGAAGATCCGGTACGAATCTTGCATTATTCTAAAATACTTGATGGAAATGTTTGCAGAAATACAGACTTTTTCTTAGATCTTCCATCCTGCTTCATTAATTTGTGGGAAGTTACAAAATCAGGTTTGCTACACGGAAATGTCCATGTAAATAAAGACTTTTTCACAGGGTAGGTGTCAGATGCATATGAGGTTTCATTATTTTAAGGGCATACTTTTTAAAAAGAAGCACAAATTGGTCTTTTGTTTTCTAATGAAAAATTTTTCATTCAAAATTTTGGCAGTCTAATTTGCTACCATTGTTTGATTTGTACATGCAAAGAGATTATTTTTTATTCAATATGAATGAGTAAAGTTAGATTCATAGTTTATGTAAAAAATAGATAACTCTTTGAAAATAATTTTATAAGGTTCACCAAGGAATGTAACAAACAGGGAAAAGCGTTTTATGTAAAACAGATTTTCAATCTCTTCTATATATGCCTAGCAAGATATTTGTTTCAGGTCTGTAGGATTTCATGTCTTGTAGAAGATAGTCCTCTAATGTGTTTTGAAGAATAGCATGTGGAAGCAAAGAACCTGGATCCATGCTTTAGTTTGAAATACAGCAAGCCAGCTGATTTTAAACTGTGGTACATTTATAGGTATGATATTTTCAAGCACCAATATATATGTGTATATATATATGTATATATATATGTGGTTTAACACAAGTGGTGGTGCAGTAGCTTCTGATATTACCATAAATTAGTGATGTATTTTAGGGATTAAAGTTCAAAATAAAGACTCTGTAGGATAAGAAAAGAAAAGGAGAGTGATTCTAGAATAATTAAGCGTTGGCACAGATGTGCTTACTGCCTTTTTAATCAATTTTTTCTCATAGCCTCAGAGGGCAATGACTGAAGTTACCTTTCTTGATGCATGAGTGAATGTTAGCCACTTATCATTGGTGGGAGCATGCACAGCTAGGACTCTGGAAGGGTGGCATGGATGTCTTTTGATAAGTCTTGTTGCTCAGGCCAAAGAATCCAGTAAACAAAAGGAGTGAAGGCATTAAACAATCCACTGTGTTTGTGCTAATCCGTCTACTCTCAGACAAGTTGTGCTTAGTGCTTTACAACTGCTAAAAGAGATTTCAAATCAGGCAAAACCAACACTTTGTTCTACCACTGTGGGTAATTTTATGGCAGTTCAGGATGGTATCAAGCAACTATTTTACTGCCAGGACAATATTCTTTGTACAGAGAGTGCCAGTCTTTTGCTACCCTATGGCTGAAATTATTATTCATTAAAACCGTTTATTCTCTGTAGTCCAGAGAAGCAAGCAGCATTTTATTACTGATTTGTCAACACCAATGAACTGATTTGTTGTTTTCTGAGTTGTGCTGGTCTTACACCTGTTTATAAGTGTATGGTGTTCACACAACTAACAAGTACTCTGCAAATTATTCATAGATTTGACTTCAAGGTAGTGTTATTTTTTTATTATTATTTCAAAATGATGGTGTGTGATTCCTGTGATCTTGCTGTGCAGCTCTATGTGTATGAAAACACAGCTGCACTGAAAGAATATTGCACAGAAATTATGATTTTGCAATCTTAATCTCATCTTCAACTACAGAAGTATATATGGGTTTCTCTGCATGAGTGAACAGGTAGTATGGGAGAGCTTGAAGTAATTTTTTGTATTTTAGCTGAAATACTTTAACTGTATGTGTGATCTCATGACCTGTTTACTGTGTCTTATGCAGACTTTATTTCAAAGACAATCATTAATTTCAACAAGAATATTTCTCTGGTTCTTATTCTAAATTTCTGTTTCTTAAATACTAGTGAATTTGTTATCCTAAATTTCTGTGGCATATATGGGGTATTCTTCCTGTTTTATGGATGTATTCTCAAAGGCTCACAGACATTAATGTCAAAAGCATCTACTGTTCTTGAGTGGTCTGTTTGAGACAGGAGGATCCATCTTTTTCAATTCACCTCACATGACATTGCAATAAGTTCAGAGGGGAACTATTGACCTCAGACACAATTGTGAGTGCTCAGCATCTTTGTCTGTCAAGCTGAAGATAACAGGTAAGGGAACTACAAGAACAAAAAGTACATGGTTACGAATATCTTGGCTGGAGTGATAGAAAATACAGTTGCAGTGGCAGAGATATAGAGCGTAGTTTTCCAGAAAGAAAGCACAAGCTATATTTCAGGACCAAGCTTTCTCAACTCACAGGACCAATCCTTTCTTCATGTAATTTCCACTGCAATTATGGTTTATCTAACGATAAAACCTACTGCAAAGACACAGAGAAAACAGCCTCTTTTATCATACTTCCCATATAAATCTCTTGGCTCTTTTCAGGAGTCCTATGACCAACACAGGGTATGTTTATGTGTTTGCAGCTTTTCAAAAGCAGTGTGCTCACAGAGCCTCAGGGAAAGCTGTGCAGCTGGTGTCTTAATTATCATTTATAAAAGTCTTCAACCTTTATTTTTTTCCCCTGATTTGATGCTTTCTGGGAAAAATGCAGGCTGGTGATCCCACAGTGAGTGAACAGTGAGTGAGCAGATGTGTATAGCTTTCTGGGCCTGTGCCTTAAAGCTGTTAGCAATGACGCTATAATACCTTGCTAATCCCAGTGAAAGTTGGAGAGATCAAAAGAGCTTTTGCTTTTTGTAACCCATTACTACAACAAATACACTTAATGAGGAAATACACTAACTGCTTGTGAGACAGTTTTAAGCAATTGTTTGCAAGTTTGTGTGTTAAAAACTATGTTAGCCCAAATATCTTAGCTTGTAATAGTCAATGTCCAGTGAAGAATACAGAACAGTAAGTCACCTTTTTTGCTCTATTATAGTAGATGCCCTCTTTCTACAATCTGTAGGCTTTATCATGGTCATTGAAATGGCTCACAGAGGTGCTTTTCTTATCTTTCAATTATATTTCTATCCTATATCTACAGCCTCTTGATACTGCAGCCATTAGGTCTTAGAGTTTCCATTTCAATATAAGCAGTAAACCCCAAGTCTATTACTGTATCTCTGCCATCATTAGTTCAAGGGAGGGAAACTACTAGAAGCCACAGGAAGATTTATATTGTTAGAGTTTTCTGTCTTGTGCAAAGCCAACCACTGATGTTACAGTTACAAAGGAAGGTATTTACAGTGTATTCCTTATGCATGTCAGATGAAAGAGAGAATTTTCAAAACTGAAATATCATAAACATTTATTTATGTTATTTTTTGAGCCATACTCTTTCTTTTACTTTGTACTCTGAATTGTTTGATGTGTAAGAGTAGAGGATGCTCAGCCCATTGACTAAGGAATTTACAAGTTTCTCAGCCAAAGATCACATATTTCTAAATGATTATAAAACCGTGCTGCAAAATCCAGCTTCGAGCTCCTTAGATATGGGAAATCCTGCAGTAATTACAGGCCCTACACCATGCAATTACTGATATGACAGATAAAGAAAAAAGCTTTGATGGTAGGGAGAACTCTTCTCTGACTAGTCTTACCTTGTATTTGTTCTTTGTAGAGAACAGATCTCCCTGGTGCAAGTTAGGACAGTTCTGTGTATCGTGCTGCCAATCCAATTGTTTGAAAATCAAGAGTCTGGGCAAAACCATGAGACTGACCTCAATATTTTGGGGTGTAAGGAAGAGCTGCCTGAATTACTGCTTGCAGCCACAGACCATGAATTGTTCAAGAATTGTCTGGAAAATAATGCCCTCAGAGATATCCAGATCAAACTGAGGCTTTGTCTGGGGTGCTAAGGAAAGCAGTGGGAAACAATTAGGGCACAGACCACCTGTAGCAGCTCCATGGCATGGCAGAACACGGCCTGTGAAGCTCATTGTCATGCCATAAGCACCTGATTTCTTTAGAACAACAGGGTGCTCCTAGCCCATGGGTTAAACATCCTTGCTGTGGGAGAATCTCATATCTTTAGAGATCAGAGCAGCCTTTTCATTTTTCTCAGTGAAATGGAAACTTGACTGCATATAGTGGGATCCTCTTCTTCCATATAACCATACTCAACTGTTTCATTAGTTGAGAAAATTATTCAGCCACTGGCTGACAAATTGTGTTCTGATTTCACTGACCCACGTCATCCTTTGTGTTACTTTTCTCACAGTAATTGTCAAGATTTTATTATATCACAGCAATTTTTTAAAAAAACACTTTGTTAAACTTCTGTCTCACAATTCAACCCACTTTCATGATTGCTTCTTATCCACTTGCTATTTTGAGGATGGACTATTTTCAGTGAAAATAATTTCCTGCCACAAATATTTTGAAATGTTTTTCAGTCTGCACTTCACAGAATTGTTACTTGTTTACTCCAGAGTGAATTGCTCTAGACTGATAAAGGTTTTTATCTTAAAGATTCACCAGCTTTAAAAAAAGAGGAATTATTACATATGTCTGGAGATCTATGCATCATTGAAACCAAAAATTAGAATGAACCACTGTCATTTCCCACTTGCTTTAATTCTAAATGTCTACAAGTACTCAGATACTAAAAGGTTCTAATGCTTTCTTGTCCATTTTTCTGATTCTTTCTTAGTGACAGTATTTACATCTCCTTAAAAATAGAAGCATGACCATTGAATGTTTTGCATGCCTACCTGTTCCTGTATTTTTCTTTTCTGTCAGAAAGGAAATCAAGGCACTCCTGCTCAGGAAGATTAAAAAAAAAAAAAGCAAACAAAAAACTGTGCCAAAACATTCCGAAGTTTTAAATCCAGGTCCCACAGCTGCCAAAACTGTCCCAAGACTGTATCTAGTGCTGGAGTTGACACAGGAGGAAAGGAGGCTGTTTTTAGAAGGACTGAGTTATTAGCCTTGCCCACATTAGGAAAAAATAAAGTTGAAATACAACTATGCCACTGTTTGTGTAGTGATATAGAACACTGTTTGGTCTACCACAGTACTTAAACAGAGTTATGTTTATTGATATCTCTTCTAGATGCGTTTTCCTTACAACTGAAAATTTCCCTAATTTCAATCAGATTAAGTAGCTTTTCTGCTTGTTTCAATGATCACTGTAATTTTTTTTTTCATTACGCTGTTTTCACTCTACATGAGTTTAATTCAAATAACTAGTAGCTTATTTTGGGCTACTACAATATGAGGATCTTCTGTGTGTGCAAGTCTTGCTTCTGTGCATCTCAGTAAAGGTTTTTTGAAACTGTAAATTGAAACTGTGGTGTAAGTAGTTCATGAGGGAAATTAGGTAAGAGTTATTACACTCAAAATATGTGTAATTCTAGCTTTTCAAAAGAAACACTAAACATCACTGTTTTATAAGGCCTCACTTCATTAAAATGAAAAATTCATGTTTTTTATATTATTGGAAAAATGTATATAATAATTTTAATGGAATTTATTAATAAAGGTACAATGGGTAAGCATCAAGTAGACCAAAGAGTAGTATAAAAGTTCTCTAGCAAGGTCATGAATTTCACCTTCAATTATTCTACAGAAGGCAAAGCATGAGTGAAAGCTATAATCTTTTAACAACTAATGATGATGAAATGAGTGGCTCATTTAAACATTTTGGAGGAAAGTGTTAATTTTTGTTAGACTTAGATTACATCATTGACTAAGAATACCTTTTTCTACTGCTACATATTTGCTCATTTTCTGTTTTGCAAATACTAACTTATCACTCTAGTAAAATACGTGGTTGCACAGCCTTAGCTGCTTGCAAGTTTACCAAGTGTACCTTCATATTTCTGTGTTAGGCTGGTACATCTTTGAAGTCCTGTTAGGTTTTTTCTTTCTTTGTATATGTATATATACCATATAAGCCATATATAACTAATTGAGATAAAGGTATACACATGTACCCCTTTATAATTTGCATATGCCTATTTAGATGCCATGTTTGAAGTAACATAGACATCCCAGTAAATGTTCACTACTGAGCTCTCTGAAGCAGACTAGAGGAAGAAATCCCAGCTTATTCTTTCAGTTTTGCCTTTCCTGCAATTATAAAGACACTTCTTGACTATGGCTGTGATACTTTAGAACCACAGGCTTTTCAAGAATGCTTCTCTTGCTTCCCAGTTGTACAGAACTTTCATAGACACACTGAATATAGACACAGAGACACTGGGATCAACACTGCCTCTCACAGTTAACCAAAGACTCAGTCTTCTGCCTCTACCTTTGGTCAATGCCCCTCAGCAGCACTGCAAATTAAAGGCGATTATTTTTTTCCATTGTTTGTTCACATGGGCCAAGGATGCCTCCTGAGGATGAGGGCTAAAAAATCCAGCCTAGGGAGCTTTGACTATCTAAGGGAGAGGTAGCACATCAGAGGGATTAGAAGTGTGTTAGAAATGCTTAAACTTTTTCCTTTTTGGGTCACACTAAGCTATGCCAGGGCACTAGTCCTAGAAAAATTATACTACTGAAAAATCACTGGCATGGTTCAGAGTCTAAATTTAGTTTCCTGACCTAAATATAATCTGTATGCCTGCATATTTCCGAGCTGGCATGTGTGCCATCTTACCATGGCCTGGTTTCTTGACTGACCTCTGGTCTAGGACATTGACAAAGGGTTTTGGAAGCTGCCAGTTTCAGCATCAGCAAAAAGCACTGGTGAATGGCTATATAGTTTACACCAACAATCAGAAGGTCAGAAAGCTTGATTCTAACATCTCCACTGTCAGTGTCTTCAGTGTCTTTTTTCTTTTTTTAAGGATATTAATGTGATCCTCATCTCATGGTTGTCATAAAGCTTACAGTAATGGTATTTAAGAGCATAAACTTTTAGAAGTTACTTTATACAAGAGTACCTATAGACAAAACTTCTGTGTTTCTGTGTTCAGATGAAGAAAGCAGCACGTGTGTTTGTATACATGGCTAAAGCCTATAAAAGGTCAGAATTAATTACCTACTTGCAGAACAGTTTAGCAACATTTCCTCCGCACCTAATATTTAGATTTAGAATGGTAATTACTTTTAAAGCTATGAATGGAGGACCACAGAATCAGAATAAATCCTAAATTACACATCCTCAATTGCAGTACTGTTAAGCACAATGTGGTTTCAATAATCAGCTGCCACATACTGAATTGTTAAACCATGATGAATGTGTTTAATCTGTTGGCATTTTTAATTAACATTCCATAATTGTTTTATTAAATCCTTATTTGAAGATTACATTCAAGTCAAGCCTCAGTTTTATTCTTGTATGCTTTCCATGGCTTCTCTTCCTTACTTGTAATTTTCAGATTAGTAGTGCAGGCCTGTATCCAAATATGTTGGCTGTAATCTGTTATGCCTTAGAACAAGATGTTTGTCAGTCTGATCATACCACATTTTTTGCCAACTTTTGGGAAAGTAAGAAGCAAAAGATTATTGGTAGAGTTTATCAGAATGTGAGTTTATCAGAAAAATTCTTCTACAAGTTATAGCACATATAATATCTAGCCTTTAAATGACAATCCACTGTAATACTTTTCTGCCTACAGTGTCCTATCCAAAGAGTATTATTTATTTATCATGCTACAGAGAGATTACTATTTGAATGGGAAGCTTATTTCTGTTACATGAGAGTTTTTGCTCTGTGTCATTCTTACCTGATCACCTTCAGTTGCAACAATATTTGTTCTTCCCTCTTCATCAGGTGGAATAGTGTGGGCACTGGAACAACCTTTGTTTGTGAATCTCAGTGTACTATTGTAGGTATTTATTCTCATTCCTATTTATGTTGAAGTTTGGAATTAATCTGCATGGACCACAAGTTAGTGAGGTTTTGACAAGAAGGAAAGGTGAGGTTTCATCCCTCCAGGAATTAATTTTTCAATAGAGTACTCACCCCTAAGTAGTTCTTTTTGTGTAGAGATGATTCTTCCCTGTGCTGTAATGGATCTCAGAAAGAAATCTGTTGACCAATCCCTGTTAGCTGAATTCGGTTTTTGGATAGTGCAAATCCTGGATTGAGACTTGGATCAAGATTTTTATTATTAATGGGGAGTAAATGGTAGGTTGAGTGTGGTCTAAGTACTTAGAGCCAGTTCTTCCAGTTGACACTGGAAATTCTAGATGCAATCTTCTACACAATGAGGATTTTTGCTTCTTTCCCACCCTGTGTGAAAAAAATAATAAAAAAAAAAAAGTTGCATTTTTGTGTTGCAAGAAAGGTATGACAGGTATAACTTTTGTTCCTACATGCATTGCTGACAGGTTCATCAGAGCGGAACATTTTCTTTAAATCAGAATTGTGATAAAATAGGTTTTAGAATGATTTTTCAGCTTTTTACATTCATCTTGATGAAGCTTTCTATCTTCCATGGATGCATCTAAAACAATCAAATAGATTTGGTTTTAAATACATAAAGAAATGTGCCTAAGGACCTGTAAGATATATTGGATACTTTTTGCCTATTCAGAAACTACAGTGATTGGTATATGGTGGAGCTGGATCCACAGAGCCTGGAATATTCACGTGTAAATCTTTCTCTGGTTTTAGCATACAGACAGGAAAATATGGGAATGATTTATTCCAGAAGCAGCTCTATGAGATTTCTATTTCTCCATTCCCATGCCCCCACTCCCAGAAAAATCAGCCTATTCTACCTCTTTGTCTTAATCTGGTGGATTTCTTGGAAGTTTGAGATCGGAAATAATATGGGTCAGTAATAGTGAGTGAATTTTTTATTATTAATTCAAAACCACTTGATTCTCATGATTTCAAAATCCAACAAGATTACTTAGTGGTCTGCTTTGATGGAAATTCTTGAAAAGGAGCATTGAAGGGAGAAAGAAAGAAATAGAGCAACAACTAAATCCTGTGTATTGTGCAGGCATTTGTTCTGTTCCCTTGTTTCTGAACTGATAGTCTGCTAGTCTTAGTGCATAGCATAGATTTTTTGAACATCAGAAAACAGAATTGCGTTTTGATTTAAATTGCTACCTTAACAAAGAATATCGATTTACAGTGTAGGACTATGTTCTTGCTGCTTTATGCAGGCATTTATTTCCTTTTCCTTTTCCTTTTCCTTTTCCTTTTCCTTTTCCTTTTCCTTTTCCTTTTCCTTTTCCTTTTCCTTTTCCTTTTCCTTTCCCTTCTTTTCCTTTTTTTTTTTTTCTTTTTTTCCCCCAATAACCTGTTTTAATTATGTTAACAAATGTGCTTTCTTGATGTTGTAGGTAACCAAATCCACACTTCAACATACTGCTGGGTATTCCCACTATTATATACAGATATAGCTCAGTCATTTAGTTTCCTTTAGTATCTCTGTGTGCCTAAATGTCCATGATAAACTATTCAAAACAAGATTAACAAAATTATTTTGTACTATATCCTTTGAATAATCCTTGGCATACAGAATGGAAGAAAAATCACTTTAGCAAGCTCCACAGACTTTGCACAGTTTACAGCAGAGGGAAAATTGTGTAGTTAAACCCTTATAGACCATTTCATGAATGTAAGATTAACTTTATGATATAAGGTTGGTACAACAGTAATTGCAGTTTTGAACTGTGAATTTTAAATTATTATACCTAGGCTCAAACAAATCTTTATTAATCAAAATAGGAACCATTATAATCCACACATTTTTGCCAATGCAAAACAAGATTATTTATTCCTGTAGCATAAAAATCTGTGCTTCTGGATTTGACAAACTCTTGGAAAGCATTTTTTGCATCCTGCTGGTTGTGGAAGTGTTTTCCCTGCAAAAAATTTTTGAGATGCTTGAAGAAGTGACAGTCAGTTGGCAAGAGATCAGATTAATATGGTGAATGAGGCAAAACTTTGTAGCCCAGTTTGTTCAACTTTTGAAGCATTGGTTGCACAATGTGTGGTCAGGCATTGTCACTGAGAAAAATTGGGCCCTTTCTGTTGACCAGTGCTGGCTGCTGCCATTGCAATTTTTGGTGCATCTTATCAATTTGCTGAGCTTACTTCTCAGATGTAATGGTTTAGCTGGGATTCAGAAAGCTGTAGTGGATCAGACTGACAGCAAACCACCAAACAGTGACTATGACCTTTTCTTCATGAAAGTTTGGCTTTGAGAAATGCTTTGAAGGTTCTTTTCAGTCCAATCACTGACCTGGTTGTTGCTGGTTGTCGTATAAAATCCTCTTTTCATAGCACTTCATGATCCGATTGAGAAATTGTTCTTTGTTGCATAGAATAGGAGAAGACAACAAAACAATGATTTTTTTTTGTTGTTGTTTTTGGTCAGCTCACGAGGCACCCACTTCTCAAGCTTTTTCACCTTTCCAATTTGCTTCAAATGCTGAATGACCATAGAATGGTCGATGTTGAGTTCTTTGGCAACTTCTTGTGGAGCTGTAAGAGGACTGTCTTTGATAATTGCACTCATTTGGTCATTGTCAATATCCAATGGCCAGCCACTACACTCCTCATCTTCAAGGCTTTAATCTCTTTTATGAAACTTCTTGAACCACCACTGCACTGTACATTTCGTAAGCAGTTCCTGGGCCAAATGTGTTGTTGATGTTGCAAGTTGTCTCCACTGCTTTACGACCTATTTTGAACTCAAATAAGAAAATCACTCAAATTAACTTTTTTTCTAATATCACTTCCATAGTCTAAAATAAATATATAATAGACAGCAAGTAAAAAGTCAGTAACAAAAACCCATGAAGTGAGAAAAGCACATTAAAATTATGTATAACACAACCACATTTACTTAAGAATGCATTCCAATAACAGCAGCAAATTTCAACAATGCAAAAACCACAATTCCTTTGTTCATAGTTGCTCCATTTGCATTCACTTGGTGTGTTGTAGATGTGAATTATGATATATATAGCAATTGACTTCATGTTCAGTTCTCTTTGGTAGCATCTTCTGGGTCTTCATTTTCTATGTTTTTCTCAGTCTTTGTGATGGTATCTGGGCATTGGGAAATTAAGTAGTCACAGGGAATAATAAAAAGAGATAGGAGTTTGGAATGGTGTAGGGAACCAACAATGTCCAAGAAATAATAAACAAGTCATAAATTGATTGAATTGATGAACTGATGAATGAAAAGGTATTAATATTGACTGGAAAGAAGCAATGAGTCTGATATTACAAAAAAACACCCTGAAATAGTTGAGCATGTGAAGATCTGGGAGAGACACTAGCATCAAGGCAAATTCTGCTGCATAAGGAAAGTGGATGAGTACCTCAGGAAAGACAGAGAAGGGCAGGATGACTAACTGTACATTCTATAAACCAAACCAAAGCAAGCTTAATTACTGATTGTCCCTACCTAGGAACATGATGATCTGAGCTATGCTCCTTCTTATTCTTTTACAGGCTCTTCAGACCAAGTGATGTTTTGGATGAATGATTTTAACAAATTTGAGCAAATTTTATCAAAATTGAGTGTTCTAGGGTAAGCTTTGTAGATTACATTGACCCAAAACTGAGAGAAGGTAGTTGAATATCATTGACATATTGTGTATACCCCTTGATTTTGTTGTTTTTGCAGCATGTATACTACTTTTCAGCAGCTATATTATAGTTGTAACTGCAGGTCTCCAGGATAGGAACATCCAATTTTAAAGATTCCTCTACACTGAAATGTCTGTTTTCCTTGTGCATCAGAAATTACATTGTCTGCTGTGCTGCCTGGGATCCATGCTCAAGTGCATGTTTCCTCCTTCCACATTTAGGCTACAGTTTTCTGAGGTCCTGTGACTTCTGCTCCTACCCGTATTAGTTCACATTTATTCTTTGTTATTCGTAGTCCATTTTTGTGTTGCAATTTGCCTATTTCTTTTATCCTTTTCTGTACCACAGTCAGGTGAGGAACATGTGTGTCAAATGTCCCATGTTATCATAGAGCTTGTTCCTAGATCTGATGGCTATTTTACCTTGTGATGAGGACCAAGATAGCATTACCAAGATTACATAGCAGTCCAGCACACAGATACTCTCTTTACAGTGGAAATGCTTGACTTAATGGAAGGAACAGAAATGAGAAAGCAGGAAAACAATCCTAAAGACTTATTTCAACCTCTAAAGTCATGTTGCAAATAAACGGTTATGTTGATCCAGTTCTGAGTAACTATAGTTGTTTTTCCACATGCATCATCTTTAAGATAAACAATGCAATAAAATCAATCTGATTCATGTTATTCATATTGTTTATTATAATAGTTTGTTAAGTGGTTTATAAAGAAGGGAGAGAGCAGCACAATAGTAGTGATTGAAATACCAGTTCAAGTGCATGATTTCTTTGACAACAACAATTATCAGTTGCCATCAGCAATGTTCAATAGGCTTTCTCACAAAATACAAAACACATCAGAAGATGAACAATAACATTTCTGTTATCTAAAAGACATTGCCTTTACAGATTTATCAATAGTATGTGTATTTTTCCTAAAGATTAGTGCTATATATAAAACAATGGATAACACTTAACTTTCAAGATACAATGGAAAGGCAAGTTTGGGGTTGCAGAGCTATGCCTGCAAAAAGTTTTTGAGTAATCTTTAAAATAAAAGAAAACTTTATTTTTTCCAAAGTTGCAGGATAAAATGGCAAGTCCATTTAACACCAGGTATCTTTTAAAAGATTATATGACATTGGTTTTGTTTTAAACTGTAATTTTTTTAGCTTCATTGGTGTTTGTTAATTCCTTTTGTATTTAAAAAAAAAAAAAAACCATGTGTGAATACGGTCAGTGCTAAGGAGTATGACTTCAGATACTGGATTTACTGTGTGCTGCTTGCTGTTGCATATTTAGGAAGGGCTACAAGTGAAAATCTCACTGCGGGAATTTTTTTTCCTTTCATCCTCTCTTGAGAAACACAATGTCATAAATGACTGTGTGAAATGATATATGGAGTGAATTGCCCTCTGAGCTGCAGAGGAGCTGAGTGCTTTAGAGACATATAACTGGATAATAATGGAGATTAATGAAGATAGATGCGGTAAAAAGACTGCTGTTAATAGAGTATTTTAAAAATGTGTCATCAAACTGAGAAGTGAATAGTCTTAAAGGTAAAACAAAAAAAAAAAAAAAAGAAAGAAAAAGCTGAGCAATGCTGAGAAGCTACTGCCTTGAGGAATTTTTTTTTTTTAAAACACTGGTGATCAAGAAACTATGGATATTGGGCAGGGAGATGCTACATTAGGTTATCTTATCACTCCCACTTCCACAGCAGGAAATTAAATTCTTTAGTGCGTTATTCAGCATACTGTTAAATGTTTTACTCAGCCTAGTTTTAAAAGGCTTAAGCAATGGACATGGGAAATTCCTGGATATTTTTTTCTGGCAAATTTATGTGGAACTTAAGCACAAATGATAAAATTCAAAAAGGTGGTCAAAGCTATGCAGGATACCTGCATAAGAAGCAATGAATACTATGTAAATGCGCCTAATGATTAGGCTGGTGATAAAGAAGTGTGAACATGCTAGTGCATGAAATCTTCACCCCTCAGTAATGAATTTAAAGACCAACAGAGAATGCTATTGCATTTTCAACCTGCTGTTCAGAAGGCCACCCAGATAAAGGAGCCTTGATGGAAATTGACTTCCCAGTCTTGGGGAACACACGGATGTTTGTGTGATAGTGTCCTTGGCCCTTAGAAATAATCACTCCCTAAATGCAATTTTATGAAGAAACTGCAGAATAAGTGCAAGAAAAAGGTGTCATGTAGTCTACATACCCAATATATGACCTTGTGTGGAAAGACTGTACCAAAACTGGTGGCGGTGTTTTCCTTTGAGCCCTATCTAATCCACTGTGAAAAAGAGTCAGAGGAATCTCTCCCATGGTAACTCCTCAGTAGTAGTGAACAGTGATTCCAACGGAGCCAGCTGGCTCAGATTACCTCTGGCACAAATACATGTGCCACCTAGTTATCCTGTGGCCCTTCATTTAGGTATAGATTTTCTGGCAGAATTCCTTGAAGATAAAAGGAATGGGTCTAACTGTCTTGAGATCTAGATGTTTTCTTAACTTAACAAACCAAAGTAGCATATCCCAGAACTTTCCCATTCTGCATAATTTATAATTTTTTTATTCTTGAAAGAGGCTATTTATTTTGTTTAACTCTAGTAAAATAAGATACAGTCATAAAAGTGTTATAATCTCGTTTTGGTTGGAATGGGACCATGACATTATCTACAGCGGAGGTATTTTATCTATTTATATTTTATATATTCAGATTTAGTCTTTTTCTCCTTTACAATAAAGATAACCAGATACTTCCCCCCCCCCCCCTCTTTTTTTTCTCTTTATTTGCTTTTGCAGACTTTTTCTTTTAATGACTACACTTAGACAGGCTGAGCCTAGCTACCAGGTTTCATCCCAGATAGCTCACTGTTGTTTCACCTAGAGTTTTGGATACTCTTTTCTCCTACCATCTCAGTTATTTTCTCAATAAATACTTTTTTCATTTTATTTGGATCATGGCATTGGAAAATACCTTTTGCAACCCCTGGATGACATCTAGAAATAGTGTATTCCCTGTAAGCATCTTAATCACTATTCTTCAACTCATAATTAGTTCTCCATGGTTGTTTTGACTATTATTTTTCCATCTGTTCTTCCAAATTAGTCCATTTGATCTACCTTGATGTAATCAGCTGGAATCTACACAGTAAACAGAGGTTGCTTGAATATTATCCTTATTCTCTAAAGATAGAGTACACCAATTTTCTTAGTAGCAAGATTACATTGGATTGTGGCATCTGTTGGTGTCATTGTCTGTAGAGGTAAATTTTGACTACTTAAGTATTGTACTTAGGAATAAAAATACCCAGGTGAAATATTAAGTTTACTTATAATTGGGTAAAGATGATATTATGAACCATTCAAGGATTTCTGCTTCACAGCATTTGCAAGAGATCTGATTTTAAATGGATATCATAAACCAATTACGTGGACTGTTATTGCAAGGTGTCTCTTACAGTGGAATTTAACAAAAATATAGGGGAATAAAATTGTTAATCTGGCTGAAATGAAATAAAAGCTTTTGAATGTTTTCATTATAAATATTTATGACTAAATAAATAAATAAATAAACTAATACACCAAAACAATGAGTGGCTGCTGGAAAAAAGATACGATGGGCTTTACATGAAATTATCAGTTGAATTCCATGTTGAATTCCTTATCTGAGATGTGTGATAAACATTTTTTTTGTGAGGTAAATACTTTTTGTAACATCTGGTTACCTACATGCTTTACTGCCAAGCACTTCATACATATTGAAGATTAACGTGGGTCTATTAATTTTTTTGTGTGTGTGATACTGGACTTTCTTATATGGTCTAGTGGTCTATGGTCCATACAAATGAAATCAAATTATTTGTGGTTAGTTGTTTAGTTGTGAAGAGTTATTCTGTCCTTTATATCTAGAAGGAGTGCATAGAATTTATTCTTGGTAAATTATTAATCCTCTTATAAAAATAATCACTATTTGTATGATCAAAAAAAAAAATGAAGTAGCTTAGCATTACTTGGGTTTAGGAAGTGTCAGAAAGCCTTGGTGCAGTCAAGCCATGACCCTTCTTTGCGTTCAATCCTCTGCTATTAATACCACCAAATTCAAGGAAGGAAATGGAAATTGATCCTAGTATCTAAATTATTTTCCCTTGACTTCTGAATTGGATACCTGGGCTGAAGCCAACTCTAGTATATTTTAGATCAAGAAGCTTTATGCTTTTCTGAGGACATGCTATGTGGTACAAAACTAGCTTTTTCAAATTTTGTTCCCTAACCTGACATAAGTTAAAGCTGCTTGTATATACTAGTACAGATAGTAATGGTGAAATATTGGTTAAATGCATTCCTCTGGTTACTCCAAGAAAAACTGTCTATCTGTCCTTTGCACATCAAGTGATTTTGAGACAAACAACAATTTTCAATGACATTTCCCCAAAAAGCTCACATGCCATGTAACAGTGGGCGATTAGGCTTGTCATGGATTTATGAGTTGAGGGAACATTAAATACAAGCATTTTTGTTTGCCACACATCTTGTTTGTAACTGTCACAGTTTAAGGCAAGGCAGCAATAAACCGTGGCAGACATACCCTGTTACCCTCTTACCTCCCACCACCCCATCCCTTTAGATCGAAAAGATTATAGGGAAGATAAAAGAGAAGGAAGAGAAACTTGGACTTCAAGTTGTAAGGTTTTAAAGAGTTTTACTAATGCTACTAATAAATAGACAATGTATACAAAATATACAAAACCAATCTTGAGTGCTTAATGTGGAGCTGGCATCACTCCACCAGCGGCAGAGCTGGGTGTGCAGAGCTGGCGTCTCCAGCAGCTGCAGGCCAGGCACCTGAAAGTCATGGGTGGGACTTCATAGCAATCTGGAAACTGGTTGCAGTGATGCAGGGCCTGAGGCCTGTAGGTCACAGGCAGACAGACATGGTCCTCTCTAGATGCTGGCCATGGTCGAAGAGCTTGACCCTTGTGATCACCACCTTATATAAGGGGTATGACGATTATGGGATGCAATACTTAATTGGTCAATTTAAGTCACCTGTTCCATCCACCCCTCCTCAAACACACCCCTCTCACAGCAGAATGTGGGAAAACTTATCAGTCTTTCTTGGCTACCATAGTAATAAATCTAAACATGAGCTTCTTCAGCATTCCATAGGTCTTCTTATCAGCACCAAGTACAGCATCTGAGGAAAAATATGCAGGCTAGAATTCAGAAAAGTACAGTCTCCTGGAAGAACTTAACTAAAAGAGAACCGGTCTTGTGTTTAACAAAACCAGGACAGTAACTAGTATAGCCGCTGGTTATTAATGAAAATTTTTTTCAAGTTAATTTGATTTTCCTCTGTATGTGAATTTTTTCTCATGGATTTCAAACCATGTCCAAATTCTCGGCTTCTAGGAAGGTTATACCTAGTTTCATGAGCTAAGTGTGCCTCTGCAGTGAGCCCTCTGTACCAAGATTCTCCAAGACTGAGAGCTACTTGAGTTTCTGGATGGCATTTTTTCTTTTCACTTTCAACCACAGTAACTAATTCTATGTTTATACATAATGTTCTCTCAGTTTGGCTTATTCAATAGTCACATTAGTAGCAGGCCCCTAACTCTTTGGTCATGAGATTTGGCAGTAGACTTCCATGTAGTACAACAATACTTGTGTGCAAGCCACCCATACTATGTGGCTGAAAAATGCACCTTTCTCTGCTCTTCCTTTCCACCTCACATATCATAATGAGACAGCTTTATTTTATTTTATTTTATTTTATTTTATTTTATTTTATTTTATTTTATTTTATTATGTAGCTAGACCTTTCTTCCAGGTCATTGTATACTGCTCAGTACACTAAACATCCAAACCTGAATGAAGTCTGAGAGGAAGTGGAAGAAGTGAAAAAGCATTAACATGATACTGGTTTCACAGCCCTGCCAATGAGATTTTTTTAAAGCCTTAATCTTTTAAGGCTTTCCTTTTCAACTGCTCATGAAATATAGCTGTCACATTGCAAGATAATCTAGTGTTTTGTGGGGTTTTTTTTGCCAAAGCCACAGGTGTAAGAACACTGCATCACAGGGCAGTGATGCTCCCTCTCCATGTCATAAGGTCCCTGGCTTCTGAAGTTTCACTGGCAGATGCTTGAACACAGATATTATCTGAAACAATTCCCAGACATTTAAACAGAGTCCACATGATTTTGCATTTACTTGAAGTACCTGTCAAATACATCTCTACAAATATGTCATGCTTGCTAATGCTTACCCAAAATTCCATAGTGTTTACCTGAGGCTGGACTTTCGCCTTGCCATCTTTTTCTTCAGACAACATAGAATATTTGAGATTTATATCCAGCTGCAGACAGCATTTGAATTTCTGCAGAAAAAGGAAGAGTTCTTATATTGCTTGTGTCTGCAGTGAGAATGTACAAAGGGAATGGGTAGTTTGCCTCTTTCAAATTCCTAACCAAGATTTGGAAGATCAATCAACAAAATGGCCAACAACTTGTGGAAATTAGAGGGACTTGCACGTTTGTAAAACTGATGAGACTAATCAGAAATTGTATTAAGTTTTTGGTTACAGATACACCTCTAAATACATAACATAACGTTAAGCACTTAAGCTGAGCCTGAAATTGCTCTGTGCTAGCAACTATTTACACGCACAGAAATAAAAGACAGTCTTTGCCTCAGGAATCTGACAACCCAGTGTAAATCAGGAAGGGGAATACTGATGCAGTGAGTTGAAGGACCTCAGTTTTTCAATGCTCATCTGAGCCCAAAAGGAGCTTGAAGCCTAGTGCGATGTAAATAAGTTCCTATAAATAATATAGAAATGTAAATATAACTACAAATGCTCAAAGAAGTTTTGCTCTATCTTGTTTTCTTCATTGTTCACAGTGCTAGCATCCATCCACTGCTGCCAGTAGAGGCTGTTTCAGGCTTGTGAAAAGGAAACAAATATACTTGTTAATTGCAGTGGTCATGAACTCCTTTAAATGTTTTCCCCATTATTTACCAGATGATTGCACTATCATATCTAAAAAAGTATGCAGACTTCTGGATTATTAGGATTAGTTTGCTGAGAGGTTTCTTTATGTTGTATCCTCTGGCTTGTCTTCTGCCAGACATCTTAAGGAAGTCCTGTGTCTCCAAATAGACCCCCAAGTTCAAATAGAATATTTCAAGATAATATGAGTTTAAGAAAGTGGTATTATTCTCACCAACAGAAATAAATACTGGTGTGTGTTTGTTTGGTTTGGTTTAGAGTTGTTTGTTTTGGTTTGGTTTTCCCCTTTATGGTACTTTTTAACATTATGTTGAAAAACATACTTGTGTTAACGACAACATTTAAAATTTTTTGTCCCAATACTAAACCCCATAAATTTTCACTTTTTATTCTAAGCATAGACAGATATTTGTTTAATTTGACATTGAATTTAACTACTTGCAAATTTCAGTATATTGGATGAGTCTGATTTTAGTTTGTGATTTCTATGCCTTTTTTCTATAAGTGAATAAAGATTATAATATGAAAATAAATCTTGGTTTCATCAATCCAGCTCAGAATTTCTTTTAAATTGAACTGAATTTGAGCAACGTGATAAAAGCAAAAGAAAATAATCTTCCTCCTCAAGTCCCTTCTGAATTTTATGCATGAGAAAAATAATTTTTTAATGTTTCTCTACTATGTCCTTGTCTCACTCTGTAATTTTATTCTCCCTTGGACTTCAACAAAACACAGCTGAAGTTTAACTGTAAAGCAAAGGATGTTGGCTTAAAAGCATAATTAGCTAGAAGGATTTAAAACAAAGAAGCATTATGCTGGTAGTTTTCAAAAACTAATGAAAGTTATAAAGTGCCTATAAGAAAGAACATACTATGTCTCCAAAAGTTAGTGAGAAGAGTTCTAATCAGACTGTAAAGACTGCGAATCTATTTGGTAAATCATAGAGTTCTTGGCTCTGGTAATTTCCTCTAGTGTTAAAATCTCCACATATATCTTGCTCTGAAAACCTTATCCCTATTAATCCCGTCGTATAGCAATATTGTAAATTCTATTATGAGTCATCCTAACTTCTTAATTAGAACATACTTTGAGGTTTTTTTAGCTGTAGGGCAATGGGTATTTCTGCAAGCTGTTTAGTATGATTTACCTGCAGGGAACAAAAGTCGAATTTAAAAATCATGAAACATGCAGACTAAACAAGTAAAAGTTCTTACAAGCTGCAGGATGTGAACCAATTTTAAATTGATTGTTCAGATAAAATAATTTATTTATTCATGGCTCTCTTACAAAATGTTGCTGAAAAAACTTCTAAAAATTTAGATACATGTTTACTGTTTAGATTTATTTTTGTTTCATTTGGTTTTGGCTTTTTTTAAAATTTGTTTGTTTGGGTTTTTTTCTTTGTTTGCTTGCTTTTTATTTTATTTTCTGATATTATAATTAAATTCAGTTGCATCTTTGCTTTTTTTCATTTCTCTCCACACTCTTAGAACTTTTACCAATATAACACAAAAATTCAGGCAACTACAGTTTCTTCATTCTCAGTTTTGGGGCAGTAATACGTTAAGAAAGTCAACTAATCTATTTTAGAAGGATAATCTCCATACCCCTGCCTTCAGAATGCAGTGGGAGTTACAGCCGGAGCCTTTAAAATTTTGAGAGATTTTCTGGACAAAAAGACTTAATTTAGAAATATCCAGGGTGTGTGTGGGGGTGGTGTTTGTTTGGTTTTGTTAGTTTGGTTGGCTTTTTATGTTTGTTTATTTTGTTTTGTTTTGTTTTCTTTCTTCTTTTTAACCATACATTTTTTGACTCAAAAGGCACAAAAGAAACTCAGAATACCCCTTAAATCAGTTTGGATTAGCTGTCCCAGACATGTTCTCTCCCAACCTTTGACCCAACCCCAGCCTACTGGCCTTCAGGGATGCAGATGGTTGGGAAGACATCCTTGATGCTTTGCGAGTGTTGCTCAGTCATAGCAAAAATGTTGGTGTGTTATCAACACTGCACCTGCAGGCTGAAAAGCACAAAGGCACAAGTCAACATCTTAGTAACAGAGAAAAAGATCACATGTTCAGAAGTGTAATTTAAAGAAATCTGAACCAATTTCACTCATTTGGTCAGAGAGTTAGCCATGTAAGAGTGATTATATTCTACTTACCTAAGTAAATTTTCAGATATGTGAAGCACTTACTTCTGCTTCCTACCCCAAGCTCTTTCATTAAATTTCCAAGTGGTGTTAAGCTTACCATGTATCAGTGGAAATGTGCGGTGTTACAGGAAATAACCATGTGGGGAAAATTAAATGACAGTATTCTGCTTAATTAACAATCGTGTATCTGCCGTGCGGTACGTAATTAGACAGTTGCTTTAATCTGTTTAACCACAAATGTTGATGTCAAGTATTAAACTGATTAGACATGACCAGTCAGGATTCCCAGGGTGTTACAAAAAAATAAACTTTTCCTTTTGCACTGTATGAACATGGTCCCACAGCTCTCTTGAAATGCATTATATGTGTTGGATTGTAACCTATGCCATGGTGAACTGAACTGACTGGGTTCTTTCGTATGACAATCCTCCTTCCCTGATGAGAGGCATGTCACCGTAAAGAAGGCCATCCTTTGGCTGTTTTCCTTCTGTACTAGATTTTTCCAGACTTGGATAATCATAACTGAGAGCCCTTCTGAATAACTTCCATGCCTATGACAGAATCACAGAATGGCTGGGGTTGGAAGGGACCTCTGGAGATCATCTAGTCCAACCCACCTGCTAAAGCAGGTTCACCCAGAGCAGATGGCACAGGGATGTGTCCAGGCGGGTCTTGAATGTCTCCGGAGAAGAAGACTCCACAACCTCTCTGGGCAGCCTGGCCTAGTGCTCTGTCACCCTCGAAGTAAAGAAGTTTCTCCTCATATTCTGATAGAACCTTCTATGTTTCAGTATGGGACTGTTGCCCCTCATCCTTTCATTAGGCATCACTGAAAAGAGTCTGGTCCCATCCTCTTGACACCCACACTTGAGATATTTATAAGCATTGATGAGATGTCCTCTCAGCTTCTCTTCTCCAGATTGAACAGACCTGGCCCTCTCAGTCTGTCTTCATGAGAAAGGTGCTGTAGGTGCCTAATCATCTTCGTAGCTCACTGCTGGACTCTGTCCAGTAGTTCCTTGTCCTTAAACTGGGGAGCCCAGAACTGGATGCAGTACTCCAGATCTGGCCTCATCAGGGCAGAATAGAGGGGGAGGATAACCTCCCTTGATCTGCTGCTCAGACTCTTCTTAATGCACCTCAGGATCCCGTTGGCCTTCTTGGCCACAAGGGCACATTGTTGATTTACGGTTGACCTGTTGTTGACTAGAACTCTAGAAGCCTTTTTGATGAGAAATGAGAACTGAGAAAAGACATTTTGTCCTTAAGAACAAGCACTTTTCAGCTCTTAAGCAAATTTTGCAGAATAATCCAGGTTCAGCTACCTCACTAAATCAAAAATAATCTGGAACAGCTGTTACTGCTTCTCTTCTAAAGTGGGCAGTAACTGCAGAGCAAGTTCCAATAGTATCTGGGTGCCTCACACTCAGCAAATCCACAGACAGTAAAAAGCAGAGAAGGTAGCACACACCTTCATGTTTTTCCACAGCTAGGCGGCTTGTGTTCCTGGATAACATAGCCAAGAGCTATTGTGAGTGCTTATTTGCCAGTCTGCGGGGTAGTCAGGCTCTGAGAGGTCAAAAAAGGAGAAGGGAGAAGTCTTTTCTTCACCCTGGATCCACCCACCTGAAATATTTACTTGCTCCCTCATTTTGGAAGACTGGCTAATCATCAAGTTTTGCAGTATCCCAGGCTGAATTTTTCATTTCTCTTTCAGAACTAGTTTCACCTTGTACAGAAAGTGCACAGTCACAGGAACGGAGAAATGCTACCTGACCTCCCCACATTTTACAGGGCTATGTTAATGCAGAATTAGTTTCCCTATTCCTGGACAAATAAGTTAATTTGCTTAATGTAAGGATGAGCAACTTCAAAAATGAAGAAACAGAAAGAGAATTTTCTCTTCTCCAGTGACCTCATGGCTACAGTGCCTTGTGGGGGTACAACAGCCAGAGTTCAAGTTCTTGCTGTTGGTTAGACAGAACAGAGATTCAACGGCCGTCCAGAGTGGCCTTCCCCAAAGCACTCTCTTTCCATGCTTGTTCTCCTCTCCCCAAAAACCTTCTGGCAAAATAACTAGCTTTAAGAATGACACTGGTGTTTAGTCGGAAGACCCTGGGATTATACATTTACTATATTTAATGAAATTAGTATATTTTGATGAAATATTGTTTTAAAACACTCTTGTTTATTCTGGTACTGAAAAAAAAAGCCTGAGAATTATGAGTGGAATCATGAGCCAGAGGTATTCATAAACCTGAATTAAGATTTTAAATACATTGATGGTCTGTATGTAATAATACCAGAAAGCTGTGACTCACCTTGAGCTCAGCAGTGAGGAGCAGGGCTAGCTTTACTCAGCACCTGAGGAAAGTTGTCTTTTCATAATCTTTCATATTGTTTCACAAATAGAATAGAGATTATTAAGTTAAACTGAAACACAGTTAAACAATTGTTGGTTGTCAAATCACAGAATCATAGAATCACAGAATGTTAGTGATTGGAAGAAACCTTGAAAGATCATCTAGTCCAATCACCCTGCCAGAGCAGGAACACACCTTGGTCTCCTAGAGCACATTTTATTAGTAGATTACAAAGGGATACAAAAGAAGTTGGAGTACATATTTAATTATATTACTTCATTTTAATACATTTACAATTTAATTTTGGAAAATGTTATTGAGTTCTGGATCCTAAAATCTCCAAAGTCAACTTCAGTCCCAGCCACTGTGTCTGCACTTCGCAGCCGTTTGTAGTAGCTTTGGATTGCACAAAAGCTGGTGGATAAGTCAAAACCTGGCTGTGAACAGAGGATTTTTTTTCTCCTTCAAACCACTGGCTCGTCTGCTGTGTTGCTGAGGGCAGTGCCAGCCCAATTTGTAGACACTTCAAGGGCTTCAAACGGCAGACACTGTGGCTAGAGCTGAAGGTGAAACAGGCAGTTTGAGAGAACCAAAGGATTGCAGGGCCTCCCAGTGCTTTTTCAGTGCATTTTAAAGCAGATTAAAATTGCTAAAAAATTGAAAAATAAAAGGGTATACATCTATCTCCCTTTTTCTTTGTGTGTGATCTGAGTTTTGCAAGGAAGAATGCCTGTCTGCCTTCAGATCTAAGTGAAGCTCTTCTCTGGCAAAAAGAGTGAAAAAATCTTCAGCAAATCAGCTTTACAAAACAAAATATCCAGTCTCACTGCTCACTTGGTTTTGTCAGTTTTATTGCTTTACTATTCAAGTTTCTGGTGATGGCAGAGAGCTCTTCACTTGAAGGCTGAAAGATCTAAATCCAGTTAAAAAGCACTGAATAATTCTCTGCACATTAAAAAAAAAATACAACAAAATAGTTATTATATTTAGATCTTATATTTCATACTTCCACCCATAATTTAAAAATTATTCTCAATATCTATTTCTGTTTCTCAATCAGATATGGAATGCGGTTGATGACAGCTGGAAAATAAACTAGGACTTGAAACTTCTGTGAATTTTAGTTATTGGGCTTTCTCTTCTAATACCTGTAAGCTGCAACACTTGTACATTCTAGGCTTTATTTCATAGTATTATTCCTCACTTGCATCTTATAGAGAAGATGTGAATTGTTTACTCTTAACTGTGTGGATTTACCTGCACTTTACTCATACACACTAAAGGCTGATTTAAATGTTAGTGGAGAAGTTGCTTGTTTATCATAATATAAATCTTGACAAGAAAATAAATAGGTGCATGTAAAACAATAATAAGAAAAATATGAGATTGGTCTGCTTGATACGAAGAGTCTTCTGTTTTAGCTGGTTTCTTTATCACAGCATCTTTCAAAGAGAGTAACTTTTCACCTCCATTAAACCAGTCTATAATCACATTGTTTAGCTATAGGTAAAAATCTCAGCAAGTCATTAGCAATATAATGAATTATATAGTTATGCTGTTCATTTGAAAATGAAGTTTACTTTTGGGCTAGATATGTTTATAAAATCTGGTTTTGGCATTTCTTAAGCTTACCCATGCAGGCCAGGTAAGTCATTCACACAGTGGATGCAGTGTGCTTTATACAAGTGCTCTGTCCAAACTAATCCCGTTAACACAGGACCTGAAGTTGCAGACCTTTGTCAGTAAGAACTGCCTTTATTTAAAGGGAAAGATGCCCCAGATCCCTAATCATCTTTGTGGCTCTCCACTGCACTCTCTCCAGTAATTCCTTCTCCTTCTTAAACATGGTAGCCCAGAACTAGACTCAGTTCTCCAGATGCAGCCCCACCAGGGCAGAGTAGAGGGCAAGAATAACCCCCCTCAACCTGCTGGTCAAACTTCCTAATGCACCTCAGGATACCATTGGCCTTCTTGGCCATAAGGGCACACTGCTGGCTCATGGTCAACCTGCTGTACACCAGGACTCCCGTGTCCTTCTCTGCAATGTTGCTTTCCATCAGATCTGTCTCAGACATGAGGAGGAACTGAATTCCAGGCTTTGTTTTGTCTAGGACTAAGCTAAAATGTCACATTGCTCAGGTCCAAGTCACTCTTTCATATTTCACAGACCACATTTATGCCCAGCTGTGAGTTCCTCTGAGCTGCAAGTAACGAGGAAAAGAAAGCATAGTTGGTGAAAATCTCTTGGGAAGAGTAGCTGGAGGCAGCAGAGCTGTATGTCCATCCTCCTGGTGTGGTTGGTCCACACTTGAAGAGCTGCAAGTAAGAGGCATCATTGCTATTTTCCCTGGGGTGCCAGTAACCACACCTCTGCTCCATGTAACTGTGCTAGCACTCAGCAACAGCATCCAGTGGCCCATCTGTTGTGAACTGGCAAGGCAAGAGGAAATTATTCTGGTTTCAGTGAGGCTCAGGCATAGTTTGCTTTGCTCTGGTTTGACTGGATTCAGCACCATGAATGGTGCTTGCAGTAATTTTTGGGGACAGGCCTGGTTCCAGGTTATCAGCTCATCTCAGGACACAATCCTCTGTCTGGAACTCGTAGAGGAAACAATGGGTCATGGAAATTGTGATTGTGCTGACACTGTCAAATTAACCCTTTTTTCATTAGTCCAAGTTGCCACCTTTTTCCTTTTCCTGAAACAAGAAACGGCTGAATTAATAGGTGTGGTTCCTGCATACTAGTGTTTCCTGAGGAAAAGATCAGTATCTTTTTCTCTTCTCACTAGTTTCTTATTAAGAATTTCCATAGATAAAACTAATAAGTGGAAAAGCAATGGTTATGAAAATTATATGGCTGCACTAGTTGGTTTGGAGGAAGGGTTTCAGTAAGTAGATGGTGCAGAATTATGTAATGAAAAGGCACAGATAGAATGAGGCAAAGGCAGCAATACTGCCATTGTGTGGGTGACAAGAAATGAACTTTTTCCCACCTGTCTATAGCAAAAAATATAAACATATTAAAAAAAAAAAAAGGAGCGGGGGGAGAAAACTTGCACTTCTACTACTTAATAGACTCTAGAGAAACACCTGCTTTTTGTTGTCTCTCCTTTGTACTGCATTACAGGTTTGTTCCACAGCAAGCTGTGTAGTGAGCAGTGAGATTAAATTTTAGAGATAAGGAACAGACAGAATAACGAATGTTTAACCCAAGTGTTCTGAATTTTTCTGTTCTCAGCTTGATTTTCTAAGAAAGCACATACGTAGCAGAAAAAGACCAATTACTGTCCTTACTCAAGAAAAGTCTACAGGTTGGTCTGAAGTGTTATTAGTCACCAAAGAAACCACATAGGAAAGTGTTAATATGAACAGTTACTACCATGAGAAAAGGATGGGGCAATATTCAGCCCTCATTCAATTCCAAGGGTCTCACTAAGACATGAAAGTTTGCTAGGAACCAAGCTGCAATCAACTACACAAATAATTAGTAGAGTGCTCCTTGGTCTAGGACTGATGTATGTGGAGACCAGTACTTTTTCAGACAGTCTACACTCCTTTACAAAGGTGAGAAAGCAGATGTTAAGAGAGTTAGAACATATATAAACTGTATGTGTTATTTGTTTTCACTGGGCATAATTTCTGGTGTAGACACGCAACATGCAGGTGTTCCTTTGGCTGCAACTTTAATAAGCAGTAAACTAATTATTAATAGACTATTTAACAGTTCAGGCTGCTGAGGCGCTAATCTATGAAAGAGAAACTGACCACCCTTCTGTTAATCCATGTGAAGCCAGAAAAAATACAAACCCTTCCCCCTCTTGTTCCAGTGCTGCAGACTGTATGGTTGGATTCAGTCCTTTGCTGAGGTGGGAAACTAATTTTATCTTTTTTCTCATTGAGCCTTTAACCTTCTTGAAATGAAAGCTGTAAAGACAGCAAACCATAATGGGGCATCTTGTTGAAACTAAAATTCTCAGTGGAATTAAGGTGAAAGTGTAGTTAAACTCTCCACTCAAGGACCTTAGTATTTACGGATATCAGACTAGAATAATATTTTACTGAGTGTTACAAATATGTTAGAGCCCCATCAATGGCAGATGACTGCTAGGGTCAGTAAATAATTACTTCATTTGAATGTGAATCTTAAATAACAGCATTAAAATGTTCAAGACTGTTTTAGTTCCCTTATTTGGTCCTATGGTTCCTTGCCTTCCTGACCAAACTGTCTGCTAGGCCTAATTGATGAGGTGTCTGGCTTTTCAGCAGTCATGGTATGAGCTGTGTTTGTGGCTGATGTTTTATTTCTAGACAGATATTCAGATGACTGGCACTTTCTGAATACCAGAGGGAGGAATTCTTCCCTAACCACCATGCTATACTGCTTTTGCTTCTCGTCCTTTCTGCCTTTTGAGGTCCATCATCATTACTGCTAATAGTGGTTGCAGAAGGGAACTTTCAAAACCTGTCCATATAAGTATGACTATTGGCAGAGGTGGTTAGAGATCTCCTTTGGAACAAACACAAAACTCCTTAGCCCACTGACTCATAAACACCCAGTAGTGGGAGAAAGGTCAAGATCTGTAAGAGAAATCCAGTGAACTGCTGATTACCATAAAGCATCTTAGATGTTGTCAAGCAGCAGAATTATCTTGATAAATCTTGTTCTGCATTTTTACAGTGTGATACTACAGGCCATTTGAATACTCTCATCACATCCTGACAAATAAATTAGCTCAAATACAGTATTCATAGCAGTCAGAATATTCTGCAAAGGCTACAGACTGACAGTTCTTTCAGCTATGCCTCAGTAGTTTGCTAGAAGCTAAAAATGAAAATTCTGACTATGACTGACTTCAGCCAGTAGCTCATTGCTTAACCTCATTCTTTGACCTCATTTTAGCTTAATTGACTGCTACGATCACTGTGGATGCTTGGATGGGGGAATCAAATGCATGTAACCCTTTTCTAATTAGAGGCAATCCTGGATTTTCCCTTTCTCCTTCCTATGACTTTTATTCACGAGGAATTAAGTTGTGAAGTACATTTTGTGGTAGCCTGGCCTTCCTCTCTCCCATTCACTGAGTCATTCCTAACAACATTTTGTTTTGAGCAGAAACTACCTCTTTTCTGAATCAACTTATTTTCCTCAGGTGAAATTTACTCAGTCCTGACTGACAAGTGAAGGAATCCTACCTGCCCACTTGAGCATGAACTTTCCCATGAAAGCACTGATATAAGTGCAGGTTGCTGAGATCCCACAGTCCATGGTGCACTGGCAGCTGATGTCCCATGCCCTCCATGTCCACCAAAGGGCTCTTCTGAGCTCAGAGTGAGATGAACCAGGCGATTGTGCGGGACACTTGTCTTACGTGTTCTTGCAGGTTCAGAAATATGCCAGCAGCAGCACAAGGATAGGAGCAGGCTTTCACAGAATGCGGTACATGCTATTCGTACTTCTCCGGTGAAAGTCTGTTGGTCATTTGTTTGATAAGTTTGATAACTTGATGAGACTTGACAAGTTGTGTTACAATGAAGATGACTTAGCATTACATTTAACGGAAAACAAAAGTATTACAGATAAAGAGTGTTGCATCCTGATGGATAAATTAAATCTGCCTAATTAAGGTTTAAAAGACCTGTAATTACAGAGCACAAATTTAATGTGATTTTTGCACAAGATACCTTAACTCTACTTGTAGAGCAGGAGAAATTAATGTTGTAGACATATTGTATGTGGATCGTTTGACAGCCTGTCCCTACAGCAAGATCAGAAGAAACAGTCATGTGTCTGCCTGAATTGCTGGAGAGAAAAAAAAAAAAAGAACCTGGATGCACTCCTGTGCAACCTACTCTAGGTGTGCCTGCTTTAGCAGGTGGGTTGGACCAGATGATCTCCAGATGTCCCTTCCAACCCCGACCACTCTGTGATTCTCTGATACTGTGAAGCACGTCTGATTACCTGTTCATTGTAAGAATGGTGTGAACCACATTTTTATGTGTTTGCCTGAACTCTTGAACTCAGCTGACCAGATGACACTTGCTACTCAGTCAAATCCAACAAACAGAGCTTTCACGCTTCAAAGAAACAAACAATCTAGGCCCACATTAAATTCCCCATTAGAATGTGCAGTCTATAATGAGGGCCACCTTGTTTGCAGTGTTAGTAGGACCCTCGATGAGGGAGAAGATTGGGCCTGAGATGTGCCTCCAAATCACAGTTGTCTCACTCAATAAAACACAACCTTCTGTGCAGATTGCTCACCTACAACAAAAAAATAAACGTTTGATACAATTAAAAAAAAAAAAAAACAAACAGCACATTTTCTAACTCCATTCTTATAGGTATGCTTTTTTTAGTCACATTGGACTTTTTCCTAGCTTAAATGGATTTCATTGTTCAGTTGTAGAATTTGGGAGCAGTTGTTCTGATTATTGGCCAGTTTAAGTTTTAGAGAGGAGGAAAGCTTTGGAGAAAAAAAAATGTATAATTTACGAGAGGTATTTACCCTGCAGGGAGAAGGTGATGGTACTTCCACTTGGTTTTTCTTGTTATTTTGAGGGGGTTGGAAAGTTCTTGGGGTTGTCACTTGAGAGTCTGAAGGAACCTCTTCAGGGATGTTTGCTGGAAGAACGTGATGAATAACGATCATTAGCATACAGCTTACATTTGTACACCTCAGAGCACTTCACCATGACTGAGTTACATCACGAAGTCACTTACCCTTTATCACATGGTGAGAAGGTGGCAGGTTTGTGAGAAAAGAAGTCACTATCATTTTCACCTTGTTAATCCATACTATTTCTGTCATTGTCCAGTGTGTTGTAGTTAAATCCTCCCTCAAAAAAAAATGCTGTACATTTTTGCAGTTTGTGTTAACGTACAAACCACTTATATTTTTCTCTCCTGCAGACTAGAACAGTAGAAACAGATAATGTCAGTGGTTAGTAGCAAGAAAATTTCTTGTGCATTCTTTGTGCAGCGAAGAACAGAACCTTTACCTACTTACTGCAACTCATCTACCAGGTTTTGTCAGGTCTTACATTTGTAGTGATTTCTTCATGACAAAGAAAAAAGAGCATGAAATGAAAAGGGATTTGACACAAATATGTCTGCAGCTAATATACCTTAGTTTTTGAGCATCAACAACATCAATATTTGCCTCTGAAAAGTAAGACCCTGGAGCTACTGTAGAGAAATCCTTTCATTTCTGCAGTTGCAGATTATGCGTTAAATAATTAATCCAGGTGTACAGCAGCAACACATTGGATTCCTCCTGCTTTGATAGTATAGCATATATTTCTTTCTCTGAAAGCGAGCATTTTTTCTCTTCTCTATCTTTCCTCCCCTCCTTCTCTGTCTTCAGACACTGACTAAATGTTGAAAAACTTCCAGAACATTTTTCCCTCCCTCTTCTCCCATTAGATCTTGTCTCTTGTCATAGTCAGGAGTGAGATTTTGATTTTCTAATAGACAGATTTTTCTCATGACTGAGATGGTACATGTTTGCGTGAGAAATGCCTCAATTGCATTCCCCATCTATCAACAGTTCCCTTGATTTGTGGCTGCGTCACCATCATAAGCAGAGCTGTAAGCATTGGAAGTTTAGACATGATGTGTCGCAGTGATGATATGCTGCAATGGGGAATATAATTCATATGGTGTTGCATCCTGCTTTATTATTAGGTTTCACTCCTGATGTTACAGGCATTCATTCGAATATTCCCTCATTGTTAATCAAGACTCCCAGCTAGAGGTTGTCACTAGGTTTCACATTTTTCAGTTAGATTTTTCACTTTCTGCTGAGAGCAGCATGGATCACCGTTACTCCACAAAGTAAGATTTGCACAAAACACAATGATTTTATTTCAGTGCTACAACATACATTATGACTTGAATGCGAAAGAGATCTTTATTTTCTATCACATGTGATGGGAACTGAAATGTTCTCAGTGTGAGGTCTGACTCCACTCTTCAATACACACGGTTTTGTTAAATACATGGAGATCTGTGAGCATCAACTTATTTTTAGTGCCAGTACCCTCTAGGTAACCCTGCTAACACTTGCCTGCTTTGATTGTTCCACTTCTTTCATAACATCTATACCATATGCTGCTATCTTGCTCTTTGAGGAAGATGTAAAAGAAGCAGAGGAGATGTGTCAGCTACATTTATTTGCTGTTATTTTTCTGTGCACTGTTACAATGTGTATTGAAATGGGTATGGTAGTTTTCTAGTCAGTAGGTCAGAAGACTTTTGACCCCAGCTAGGAGCAAGACTACTCTCAAAATGCACCATGGAGCTTGTGTAAGTTTTCTATAGTCATCTTAATAACTCTAGATTTAAATTAGGTCAGCAAATGGTGTTTAAAACATAATCCCTCTCCTGCTGCTGTTAGGCAATTGTCAGAATATGGTGTTGTTATAGCATGACTCTCCTCCTGTCTTGGCACCTTCCACACATGATTAGCAGAGTGCCTGCATGATCTTTCAGATATTTTCACTAAGCAGTCTCACAATCAAGAAAGACTTAACACCTTATTGCTTACTTTTCCATTCTGCAAGCATGCAGCTTTTACCATTTTCCATCTAAAGAGCTGCTTGGGAATTTGTTTTTTTGTTTGCCTTTTACTGGTTTGTTGCCATTCGTGTCAGGAAGCTCAGTAACAGCTGGTCGTTTGCAGAATTCTACAGCTAGTGGTAGCAGGAACAAAGACAAGAGTTTCATTTCCTTAAATACCTGGTTTTTTAGGAAGTCTTAAACATCTAGGGAGGATTTCAGCGCCTGACAAATACTGCAGTAATCTTCCCAAAATTTCTCCTGTGTTCCCTGATGGAGAAAATACGATGATCTGGTTTGCCTTTCTGGTATGAGAGCCAGGCCTCACTATCACATATGCAGATAATTTTTGTGATTGGGCTAGACAGGATTGTATAGTCCAGACCTCCATGAGACCTGTGTAGGTCACCTGCCAAGCCATCCTTGATATGAGGTAGACCTCCCTGATCCAGCTGCGTACAACCATGTTCAAAGAGTGATTAGTTCCCACTCGTTTGCTCAGTTGATGCCCATCTCTCTTTATGACGCTCAGTCACAGCTTTTGTGTGTTACTCAGTGCCAGATGCATCACAGAGATATTTCATATTTGTGTGTGTGACCAAGTGCAGAACTGCCGTATTTTCTTCCCAAGGAGCAGTGAAACTAAGAGAGTAATTTAAACTTTAAAGGAACTTCTTAAACAGCTAGTCTTTGCTGGCAGACATGTATGAAAGAAAGATCTGTGAAAAAGTTACAAAATACTGTACTGAAAACTTTCTGTCCAAGAGTCTTGTTCTGCTCCCCAGACACTTCCTTTTTTTGTCTTCTTACCTAGTCTTTCATTTTTCTCCGTTTCTTCTCTCAAAAAGACAGGAACAGAGTTTTCTTTACATAAATTCCAACTTCTCTCCACCACTTGACTCCCCTCAATGACTTCACAGAGTAGTTTGCACTCACTGCAATTATGAAACAAAATGAAATGGTGGTTGAATTCAGATACGCACCCACATTACTCTGACTCAGTAGACCATTAGCAACATCATTTTTTCCTTTTGAGAAAGAAAGCACAATAATTGGACAACTTTACCTAATATAACTGAATTGGTAAAATCTTTTCAATGCAAGGGGTCCTTTTAGTTGTGATGGTGACAGGAGCTGAACTTGATGTTTCCTAGGACTGTGAGAAAATACTAACACTTCCACAGAGATCCTTTTACCATTCAGAGCCTGCTGTTTGTCATCTCTGTTGTGCAATACTGGCATTTTAATGATATCCATCCTCCTCCAAGAAAGCAAAATTAATGGGACACATGTATTACCCTGAGCATCTTGTAACAGTATTAAGCAGGATGACTCAATGATAAGTTTCAAAAATCAAATATAGTAGCTGAATTAGCAAATAGAATAAGCAAGTTGAACTTTTTTGTTATATTTAATTCTGAAATAAAAGCTTCATTACAGCAAGCAAGTGGGAGATCTGTTGTCTTTGTTAAGACCTTCAAATCATTGGAGAAGACTTAAAATTAAAGAAAGAGGGAAACAAAAGAAATAAACTAATTGTATTGCCTTGCTCTTTCCTCTCTGTTTCTCAAGTGCTTCACTGAGTAAAGGGAAGCATACAAATTTATATGTACTGTTATTGACTCAGAAGCATTGTCCAACTATTTGACAATGAGATAACCCTTTTTCTGTGTTGAACCTTCAGTTGCATCTCAGACAAATCCTTCAGTGAGTTTAATGAAAAATCTGCTTTCAGTAGAGTTGCATTATACTGGCCTCCTTTTTCTCCTTATTTCATCACCACCTGCCCTCCCTTTTTTATTATCAAAAAGAGGAAGAAAACGTACTCCTGATGTGGCATAGACTTATTGAAACAGAATATTTTGCAATTATTGCAGGACAGTACAGTTAGAATTAAATAAACAGACATTGGTTCTATACAGAAAATTTCTGCTGTGCCCTCTGTGACTGGCATTGACCACCATTCTGAATACAGTGCCTCTCAAATTGTAGGGGACAGGTGAAGAAATCTGGTACTGCCCACCCTTGGAAATCATGCCTGACTGATGCTTACAGTGTCTTTAAGCAAGTCTTAGACTGTGTATTCAATAGAAGAAAAAAAGAAGGGTACATGGTTTTCAAATTTGCAAACAACTGCTGTAGAAACAAGGAGAATAGTTTGTACTTGGTGACCATAAGACAAGAATTAGTGGGTTTAAATTATACTAAGGAAGATCTAGGCTACATATCAAGGAAATATTCATTCCAATAAGGACAGAGATGTAGTTAGTACTGGGCAAGTGTGTGAAAAATATATCACAGAATGTCTTTACAAATATGTTAGATAAATGTCTGTCAAAGATGCTAAAATGATAATTGTTCCATGTGTGACATGTGAAAAGACCAGAAGACGTCTTCTAGTATTTTCCAGTTTTATGATTCTATCATTTTGACTATAGTCAATAGAGTTCAGTTTTACGTTACTCAGTCAGCTATTGATGATTTGAAATACAGAAAGATGGAGAGAGCCACCAGATTTCATTTGAGTGGCAGTTTCTAAATGGTGACTGAAAAGCAGCTGAGAATGTCAAGTGATAGCCTGCATTTTGGTCACACAATGCCTGCACAAATTCTATGAACCGTAAATTTTTATAAATAAATACTGAAGACTCATATTTTTGCTATTATGTTTATTTATGTTGTAATACAAGTACCACAAATCTTAGAGATTTTGTTCAAGTACTGGTGCTTTTCATTGATTTTTAAAGTACTTTGATTTATGAAATATTCTTTATGTTTCCCATTGTGATTTCACAAATTATGAAATATTTTTGCAGTATTCTCCTTTATCTCTGTTTGTTGTTGTTGTTGTTGTTTGTTTGTTGTGTTTTGGTTTTTTTTTACTTTGAGTAATGCTTTTACAAAGAGGACTTAAAAGGAAAAAGTTCTGGCTTATCTTTTAGTGATGATTTAAGGAACTGAGAGTAAATTATATTTGTGAATCATTTACTATTACAAAAATGTTAGTAGAGTCAGATTCTGGGTGACATATATTGCTGATAATTCTCTCAATTACAGGTTTTTTCTAATTCTTATATTGTACTTTCATTATTTGAGCACTGATTAAGTGAAAAATGCTGAATTTTATGTGTTACTGTTTGCTGCTTTTTTGCCCTGATGATCAATATGTATGTAGGTTTCCCTGTAAAACTTGAAAAATATAATGAGCAGCTTAGACAATGTTATTTGAAAAAGACTAAACAGTGCTCTGAATACTGCTCTGATCTCCTTGAAAATATTGACAATTTTGTTCTCACATTAATCTTTTTACTCAGTTGAAACTTTCAGTGAAATGGAAATAAGTTAGGATCAGGCTGGGAAATCTGGAGAGGGCTCTTTGCCCTCCCTTTGCCCCATTATATAATCACTTGCTGTGCTACCAGCAGCTCCTCACTCTTTGCTGCAGCTCAGAGTTCCACCTCTTCCCGTTCCTCCAAAACCAACAATGACCTGTCTCATTCCTGTCCTGCAGCAGCCCTGTGAGGCATAGTATGTATTCCTAGCCCCGACTTTCCATAGCATTTCAATATCAGGGTGCATTTGCTCCTCTTGCACTGTAAGCCCAGTAAGAACACAGCTCAAAGATTGTCTTGTTCCTCACTCCTAAATTAAAAGCTGTATTAATTCAAAACCCCCTGTCAAGCCAGAAAAGGTTTTGTTAAGACTTGAGCACTTCTTGCCTTAAGAGTCTGAACTTTGTACAAAAGGCTGAGAATGAGACATTAAGATGCCAAAAATTACTTGTAATACTAAGGTAAACTGATTAGCCATTTTCCATTGGCCACAGATGAGTAGTCATTCTTACAGAATATAGCGTATAATTCAGGTGGGATTTCCTTACTTGTTTGCAGCACCCAAGGCATAAGAAAAGAATCACATCTTAAAATCTGATTACAACCTGTGCTATGTATCCATTCTGGCATATCTCAGTTCAGGTTTATTTTGATGTTGCATCATAATCAAAGTTCTAAATTTAAATATTATCTGCCTTTTTCTCGGCCCCTCTCTCTGTCCCGCTTATGGCGTCAAACCTAAAACATTAAAAGTTAAAGGTATTTATCCAGAGCTTTGAAATAAATACTCCAGTTATGGTTGCATGTAATGAAGGGATCAGATCCACTCTGAACTCACGATCAGCACTCTATCCCAGACAAACATCACCATAGAGCCATCTGGTGCATTTTTCTTGCAACGCCACTGAAAAAGAAGCTATGCTACACAAATTAAGAATCCATTACAAAAAAAAAAGATTAATTCTTCACAGCAGTGAGTAGCATAGAAAACTGCTACTTCATGTTGTTGTGTTCAGGTTATGAAAAAGTCAAAATTATCTACTGGCTTTTAGATTTTAGGAAATGAAGATATCAAGAAGCCTTGCTCCAAAACATCTGACCTATGATTGTTCCCATACATTTCTCAGCTTTTGCAGCTATTGCTGATCTTAGGTGTTTGGCAGCTTATTCAGCTAGTAGTTCACATTTAGTAAGAATTCATGACACGGGAAGTGTATAATTCAAGTGGTAGTCATTTTGGTTTAGGCTGCCTTTTTTATCTAGTGCACAGAAAAAAAAAAACCTACAAGGATCACAGATTCAGAAAATATAAACCATACAAGCAGTTGTGCAAATGATCCACACAGTCATTACAGAGCCAGTCTCACTTGTATTATTGCCCTAAATCCACTGAGAGCCTGAAATCAGAAGAGACTGGCAAAAATATATGCTAGAGAAGAGGGGTTTGCCAAGGAAAAGCAGAAATAAATATTTTTTTATCATTAATTACATTTTTTGTTTAAGGTTCTGATTTCAGTGTAAAATTATGGAAAGTGTGTGTTTCTTCTAATACTGTTTGATACCATGTCTGGTCAATTTTGTTACTTTAACAAAAGAAGGGATGTTTCCTGTCAGTCTAATCTGAGTGGGCTGCTGCTATTCTCAGCTTTTGGAAGTTCATGGCATTCAGTATGAACCTCTTTTGCCATCTGCTGAAAATACGGGAGAAGATCAATTGGCTGCAGTTTATTTACGGATATGTCGTATTAGGCAAATGGGCTGCTGCTGCTTATGTGCCAAAGAATGCGTGTTTTGCAAAAAACAGTGTGGGTGAATGTGAAGAGTATACCAAAATAACGCAGCCCTTGTTGTCTGAGCACCATGCGGTGAAACAGAGCCATTCGGGCAATGCTTTGTGCTGAACTACTTCACTGGCAGGGCTGCAGCAGCTCACGTGCTTTATCTCCGTTTTGGGCTTTTGTGCATTCATTCTAAGAGGTTTGTGTAACTAGAAGACTGGACCTTTTGTTACTTCCAGCTTCAATTATCTGGCTACTTAAGCACCATTAACATAAACATAATAACAACAACAATAATAATTAATATTACTGCTACTATTGTTGTGGCTTTTGGTTTTGGTTTTGTCTTTAGTATTTTTCCCTTTTGAAAATTTCATTTAGCTTGAAAGTTCAGGAATTACACGACATTGGAGAGCTTGTAATAGACTGTAGACATGATTGTAGCAACATAGTGGGGATGGTTATGTTGGCACATATCTCTTAGATAACTTTAATATTTGTGCCAAACATAACATGTGGAGTAGTCTTATTATCCATGAAACTGATGCAGTATGAACAGCAGCAGTGCGAGTGCCTTCACACCCACATGCCAATGCTCTTCACACCGGAACTGGGCCACCCACCAGGAGAGTAGGACAGGTAGACAATTCATTTATGATCATTTACGAAATGGGGCATGCGCTTGGAGTGCACTATCCCCTGTGGTGGTGCCTTCTTACTGGCTATGTAACATGTGTGACAGCTATGGAATGCTCTTCCTCATGTTTAGTTCACTTTGTATTCTGAAAACGAGCAAGCAGCTGAGTAGAGGAAAGTCACAGGTGAAGCATAGTTAGGAGACCTTCCTAGCTTCATATAGGTATAAATACTGCAAAGGCCTTATCCGATCCTCAGAAAGGACAGGAAGACCTGACCAATATCAATAAATGCTTTTGACACTAGAAAATGGAATTTCTGATGAAAAAATAAGTTGGGTCACTGCTGTGCTGGACTAGATTGTAGTTGTCAATCTCCCAATGAAGGGGTAGGCAATCTGAAAGAGTATTCAGATACAGGGAGTGTTAATCTACACTGCAGGATGGACTTACTTTTTTTCCCTCTTTTAAAGGGGGTACTTGAAAGTTAACAGAGTGGTTAAATTTCTCATTGTCTTTGTGTAAGCAAAATGCAAATAAGAGGTGCACTGTAGTTTTATGTAGGTTTAATCCCTCTGGGACAAGAAGCACCAGTGCAGAAGGAAATTTTAAGAAACTAAATCTCAATGCTGAGCAACTGAAAAGTAGAAAAAATATTCTACATCTTCTTTAAACACAGCCCTTACGTATTGAATTTGACCCTTTAACTTGCCTGTCCTTATTGAAATCGATTTTAGGATAGGAGATTTTTTTATTTGTTTGATTTGGTTTGGTTTTTTTGAGTTTGAGGTTGGATTAGGTGACTTACTCAGTTTGTGTCATAAAATCATCAGATGAAGTCTGCATTGCGTCTTGTATTTCTCCACTTCCCACTTTCCATACTTCACTCCTCTTTCAAAATCTATTTTAGTCAATTTCTCTAGATGGATAGGTAATGCAGCAGAGGAAGTATCATCCTACATACTTTCACCTGGGAAATGAAAAACCATACTCTGTGCAACAGTATTACTAAAGGACAAAGCACCATCTTGTTTCAGTAAAAAAAGCCCTAAATATGGTAGTAAAAAGCACTAGTTAAAAGGGCATCAGAGTTTATTTATCACAACCTCTTCTTGGGACTGTCAGAGAAATGACAAATTCTTCACATTTTCATTCTTCATCTTTCTCACTGTATATTCATGTTACTAGAAATATTATTCAAACCATTAATTTCAGAGATTTGAACAGATTTTTGTCAAAAGACACCTGGAATAATAAAGACATGATAGTAAAAGAAGAGGAAGTGAACTAGTAGAAAAAATACGCTACCTGATAAATTTATGTTGTTGAGGGGTTTATAAATGCAGAATTAGAGAGAAGCAGGTTTATAATCCAAATGTATGTATCCTGCATCCTGGAGAAGGCCCTGTGTTGTTCTTTAACTATAAAATGAAACAATTTCTGAAATAAAAATTTCCAAGATATATGGGGAAAAAACCTGCATATTATCTAGCACCAGTGATTAGTGAGACTGTAAGAACATTCAGGCACAGAAAGGCAATATTTTACTTCTACCCTATCCACTGCTAGCTTTTTGACAACTCCACTATCTTTCAATCTGTTGTGATTTCCTTAATGGCACCTACTAACAAAGCAATGCTTTTTGACAGGATCTGGAAAACACTCAATGAAGAATACATTTTAACAAAGTGTAAAATTATTATTTTATAAAAGCAAGAATGTGATCCAAGTCACACATTCTCTTGCCATAATTTTGTAAATGATATTTCAAAAAGGACAGATTTTTTTTGGCAAAAATTGTGAAAGAAACACCAACCACTTTTTAGCATTTCAAGGCACGCTCATGCTAGTCCTCTCATATCCATTTACACCACTATTCCAAAATGTGGAGAGAGTCAATATGCTGAACCATACAGGACATAGTACTAATCCCTCGGGCTTAAAGGAAGCTTGACTCCAGATACAAATTTGGCGCCATCATCCTATCTCTAAACAAATCTCTCTATAACAAGACCTAGGGAGTGAATTTTGTGTCATCTAGTTATTAAATGCATGCA
Source organism: Nesoenas mayeri (assembly GCF_963082525.1). Taxonomy (NCBI): domain Eukaryota; kingdom Metazoa; phylum Chordata; class Aves; order Columbiformes; family Columbidae; genus Nesoenas; species Nesoenas mayeri. The sequence continues at coordinate 16,005,878 of NC_137542.1, read as the reverse complement.
TTCAAGTTAAGGTGTTTATTTGTGCTAAAATTTGTATGAACTTGCTAACAAGAAGATGAGACTCAAACCGTGATTTGCTGTAGGTGCTTAGGCTGCTTCCTCAAGTAGTCTCCAGATTTCATTTATCATCATATAAGATCTATAAGATAACAAAACCACTACACACAGGACCATATTTATATCGGTTTTGAAAAAGCTAATTAAATATTCAGCTATTTCTGATCTTTTTTTCCATGAACTTCTGTGCCAATAAATTCTGCCAGAAGAATCTGTACTTACAAATTCAAGGTCCTCCATTAGAGGGTCCCATAACACCAGTTTAAGCAGAATTTGGTACCACTGGTAAAATAGTTAAAATTACCATTAAAGTGCAGGTTAAGCATCTGGGATGAACATTGGTATTTTGGCTGTAATACGTAAGAGCAGATGTGAAGAAGCACGCACACATTAGAAAGCAATGCAGCCAAGTGACGCGACACAGATCTAAATTCAAAGTAGTCATGAGTAATCATAAATTATGAAAGTTTTAATTTGTTTTAGTGTAGGTGTTTACTTCTAGCATAAGTTATTGTTCAGCATGTCTTTGAGGCTATAAACTTCTTATCACATCATCATACTAATGTCATATATTAAAGGTCCTTTTTTTGAGTCTTATTATCTGTAGTTCAACATTTATTTCATGCCCTAAAATGCCCCTCTGCTCATTATATAATATAATCTTGAGTTTTGGAAAATGGCACTCTTTACACACCTAGTGATCTCTCATTCTTTATAATGTATTTCCTTTAGGAGTGCTAATATAGTATTATAAAATGTTTCTGCAGTGACTTAAAAATTGATTCAATTTTTGCAATCAAAGGACAGCAGAATTCACATAATGTAAGGTAAATTTATACAACATAGATACATTTTGAAATTGTGCCAGAATTTCACAAAAAAATATACCATTGTTAAGCAATTACTAATATTCAAATTAGTTCTTATCTTCTCTGTGTTTAGAAGAATTATGATATTTAGAGGCTCAATAGGAAGTAATTGTTCTTATAGCTTGTAATTAGATAATAATTTTACATATTATTAGTAAAACAAAACCCTTTGTAAGCTTTAATGGCTGCAAAGTTTATGTTTCATCAGGGAGAATTTCAATCAGGATAAGTATTTTATCCATAAAACTACGTCAATGAAAACTTTCACCTGGAAGGTCCCCTGGAAATAATCTGAAAATTAGAACATTATATTTTCTTTTAGCTTGATGCAAAGACTGCCATGAGTAGGATTCTGCTGGCTAACTGCCATAAATTTTTGTTCAAGCCTTGTAATTATTAACATACCTAGAACATTACATCACTTTTTCTGTGGAAAGGCAAAATTCCACTTTTATTTTTTTTTTTATCTATAATACAGCTCACCAACTTATATTCGCTCAGTTGACCATACCTTTTAGAAATACCATTGTAAGTGAATATTGATCCTATGAAGAAAGTAATATATTTGTTGTATGATTTGTGAGTTTAGCTTTTGTAAAGTAATTTAATTGCCAAAACTTTCAGGCACTAGATTGATAGAGAGGACACTGTAAGGTATTAATTTCTTGAAAGAAAGAAAGAAAATGGGAAAATATTATCTATAACTTGAAATTTCCATCATTCAGGATAAAATGTTCCTACTGGAAGACTGCTGTTCATTATCACAGTACTGACTAGATGTTAATCTCTGAAAATACTGCTAAATTAAGATTTTAAGACTACTGTTACACTATGTTCCACAGATTTTTTTTTTTTAAGATTAATTAAATTGGATTATAGAGGGCTCTAAAGGTTCCAACTTGCCAAATTTCTTGCCCTGTACATTTTTGAGGTGTGATGAAGATGCACAGATGACAGTATACTGCATCTATAAATCTTTGTATCTAATGCATAAGTCATTTAACTACTCAAATAGGAGTAATAACGTATGTTGAGCTGCCTCATTTTAGAAATGTTACCTGCTTGAATGGTCAGGCAGGAAATGCATCCATAACAATTTACTATTTCAGATTCCAAATGGAAATATAACAAATAGCCTGAAAGCTTGGTTAATGAAAAATTAAAAAACCTCACACAAGAACAAAGCGAAGATAGTGTAGCATAATGGACAGCCAGCACTACCGAAAATTTGGTCACAATTCCAAATGGTCCATGATACAGGTTTACAGGCATAACTTTATATATCCATCTTTGAAAGCCTTGGTGTACAGCTGCAAATTACGCCTGTTTCTTGAGGAGCTTAAGCGATCAGCTGTAACCTGGGGTCCTCCCTGTTAGTCTTTGTGGAAAATTTGGGCATGTGCTTTCAATGATTTGGTGATAACAGCTTTCATTGTATTTTCTCTATTTTTTTTTTACATAATTTTAAATTAACTCATTTTTTAGGAACTAAATAAATCTAATTGAAAAGGTTTAATTTGAAGGTTTAGGACATTTCCTGTGTATCTAATAGTTTCTCAAGTAAGGAGGAGAAGATCAACATGTCAAAACACATTTAGCAAAACCTAGCATTAGTAAACTTTTTGAACTATGCTACCAACAAATGCTGTCTTTGATTCTCATTAAATGAAATTTTAGATCAGGAAGAAGGATCTTCTGCTGCCTTGTAACAGGAAAAATAATTCTGCATATTTTTCAGATTGTAATCTTCTCTTGAGCTTCAACATCTAACCAAGAGCTCAGAAATATAAGATTTCTTGCAGGAGTTACTTTCTTCTCTTTAACAGCTGGAGGCCCAACACCACCTTACTGCATAGGAGGTATAACCATACCACTCTGAGTTGTAGATTCTGTGGGGACAAAGCCTGTTTACAAGTCTGATTTAAATATTAATATAAGTCTCTAAACTTGCAGTTTAGAGTCCATATCATATCAATTAGTTTCAGAGCTGATCATAATATATACCTATATGAGACTGAATAACAGCTTTCATTAGGTTTTCAATGACAGTTCTTCAACCTGTCTAGAGGCTAGTTACAAGATTAGCACTCTTTAGGATAAGAAATAAAAATCTAGTCAGTTACAGTATAGCATTACTTTTAAAGCAGAACTGCTGTATACCCTTTGCTTGAGTATGTCTTTTGTTTTGCAGTCTCTCATTGTGATTTTGGGGGTAAATGATCTGGAGTTCTTTAGCCCAGAAAAGAAAAAATGACACAGTTCATGGAGTAAAATATTTTTGTTACCTTAATTAGTTTTTTGTAATTTAGACAGGCAGAAACGTATTATACTAGCTGGTGTTAAGAAAAAAACCTGTTTTTCAAATGTCACAGGTGATGGTGACAAATAGTAGGAGGGAAGATGCTAAGAGTACCAAGAGAACGTAGTTTAACCCTGATCTCAATTAGGTACTTCTGAGAATGTTAAATGTGGCCTTTTATATGAAACAAACAAACAACAAAACAAACAAACAACCTAAACTGAACTAAACAAATGAACAAAACCAAACCAAAACACAAACCAAACCAACCAACCAAAAAATGACGCAAAACAAAGAAACAAACAAAATCACACACACACTGCCAAACAACCCCCTCCTTCCCCCTCAAAAAAAACCCCACCACAACAAGCAAACAAACAGACAAAACCACACCACAAACCCAAACCAAATCCCAGAAATATCAGACAAAATGGACAATTTCTGAGCTTGGTTATTATCTGGTGCTTTTCCTGTATGCATTTTAGCTGAAACCTATGGTAGAACAACAGTTAGCTCTTAGAATTGGAAGCTTGTGAAACCACTGCCTACGTACAAGGAGCTCCTTCTCAGCATAATCATATGCATTCTGGGACAGAGTTTAATGGGATGATATGTTTTCACCCTGATGTGTTCTTCTAGCCCCTCTGTAGCTCTTCCTAGCTGATGCGTTTTGTTCAGTTTGGAGAAAGAGACGGTTCAATGTGCATCTCTGGGCTGCTGTCATGCTTGGGCTGCAATGGTTTGCTGCTCTTCAGGACAGAACCAGTTTGAGTGGCATGGTAGAAAAATCAGAATTTATTTTTTTCAGGCTTCAAAATATCTGCTCATGTGCCCTCATTTTCTCAAAATTCTCTTTCCCTTCCCTGCTGCATGACTTTTTCCTTCAAGTGGCCTAAAGAAGGTGCTGAAGAACTAAGTTTTCAGAGTCAGATTTTTGAGATCTGTATTTACAGTTAATGTTAGCATATGGTTTGTATATCATAAGTGCTCTGTTCAAAAGGGTTACCCTAGGAGGTTTTGGGACCCAGTGGCCTCAAAGACACACTGTAGAGGAGCCCATGGGAGGGGAACACTGGCCAATAGGTAGTCAATGAATTTCTACATCTGCTCACAAACTCTGTTTTGTGCAAGTTTTTCCTGCATTTATATGTTCATTTGGCCCAGAGTTACTGCTCTAATTCTGATATACTTCTCTTATTCTCACAAAGAAGTATTTTACTGGAATTTTCTATGCTTTAGGTTTGCAACCTGCATTTATGAAATGATCCTGTTTAAAACAAAAGTCCTTTTTTGTCAGCTCAAAATAACCAGAATTCAGGAAAGGTCCTTGAAAATATTCATTTTCATGTTGTAAATTGTTTTTAACACTTTTTTGCCTCTTATGCTCACTAACTATTAAATATTTTTTCTGAACATTAATTAGTCTGAAAAGATCTAAATCTTGATCTTCAAAAACATAGGTATCATACGCCAATCTGATACTTTTGCTGAGGGCAGAGGAAGCTGATTTTATTCACTGCTTTGAGCATATTTCACAGAAATAAAGTGATCTGCTAACTGAGCATTGCAGTCAGGAACAGACTTAAAACTGTTAATGGTGCTAAGATTTGGTCTCTCTACCTTCTCTCTTTGGGAAGTAGTCCACAAATAGGTGGAGCTTCTCTGAGAGTTTTCTCTGAAGTTAGCCTAAATTGTAAGAAAAGAACTTTCACCATCATTTATTTCCTTTGAGAATCTTTTATGTGTTCCTTTGACACTACTATGTTTTGCATAGTTCGATTAAATTTTTTCTTAATATTTTATAGATAACAGAAGTAGCAGTATTCTTTGTGTGTTAAGTAGGTCTAGTACGTATAGTTGAAAAGTTAGTGCATTCCTACTATTTCTTTTCTAGCACTGATTTTAAAGGAAGTTTGTTTCCAGAGGTTTTGATAAATTCATTTTTATTTTTATTTTATATATAATTATATTTTAACTCCTGGTTTTGGTGCAGCTGACCTAATTGACCACTAAGGGGTGCTGTTTCATGTACTTTGGTGCAATCTGCCTCTCGCCTGCACACACACACACACACACACACGCACTCGTGCTAATTTAGGGTCTCTATAAGTTTATCTGCAAATTAAAAAAGACAACACGAAGTACAATCCGGTAAACTTTTTGGATCTGACATGTAAAGCCTGATTAGCATAGACTGAGGAAAATCATTATTTCTTTCAGGTATGCAACAAGAATCATGGTAGTTGTGAAGTTATTCAGCAAACAAAAAAGGGTAAATAGAGCTCCAGTATAAAACGCTGAAGGGGATGTGCTCACACCAGAAATCCAAAACTGCCCATATGTAATGACAGGGCAAAAGTATTTGAAATGAGGATCATCAATCTAAATTCACTGCAAAACACTGAATGAAATAGGCCATGGAAGAAAGCTTCAGTCATCAATACCTAAAACCTGTGTAGAATCATGTCTGTGAAAATATGTGTCAGTTTATGGTGGAACATGTAAAAATGGTGGTAGCTAAGTTATAAAGACCTTAAAAATTTCAGCTAACTAAAAAAATATTATCCCTTATGTACATTAAATATTTCTGTCAAATCATGGAAGAAAATATATTGACAAATTTTGTCAGAAATAATACGACAATGTCTTCTTCTTGAAAAATTACACATCCAAATTGTTTTGCTGTTTTGCACAGTCAGAATTAGTCAGGTGAGATAACCTACAGTACAGGAATCTAGTATGAAAGTTAGGTATTGGATGCATTTTAGTAGTAGCAGCAGATCTTTTGTGTTTCCTATTTATTTTGAACTAAAGCTCATAAAGGCACATGTTTTCCCTATTTTGACATTCTTTACATTAATCACATTCCCTAGCCAACAATACATCATGGATTGTGGCTTCACACAAAGTGAGTCAGGTTTTGTTCTGCAGAACCCTTCTCGGTTTTGGATTTATCACCTCTCTGAAAAGGGAATGCTGTTTTACATGTATATAGTAATTGATCATCAGAGCATTCTTACTGCCTACTCCTTTCCTAGCAATTCAGGAAACCCTGGCCCTGATTCTAAACCTGATGGTGAATCACAAATTGCATATAGCTTTTCCATCTCGCATCTGACTTGGAATTCTCTAAAATAAATATGTCTTGCCACTCCTTTGAATTTAAATAACCATTCATGTAAGTAACTCGGAATTTAAAAGTGACATCCACTTTCTATACCAGTTTTAAAAAGGAAAAACAGTGATTTTGTACCTAGCAATGATTCAGTAAGATACTGCAGCCCAATCGGATGACCTCACAGCTTCTGCTCTTGTATTTTATCTTTCCCACAAAGTTTTCAGTGATGAACATGCAACTTCCAGCCAAAGGAAACAATGCTTCTGAAGGCTTTCCATACTGCAGCTATGCTCTTCAAATTGCAGCATGTGACAAGCTGGACAGTTAAGAAGAAAGTAGGCCTTACCTGTCAGTCATTTTGGCCAGAAGGAAGAGTGATTTCATTGGCAGCTTCAGGGGCGACAAGTGCCTTGCTAGATATTCATTTTTTAGTTGTTCAAATGTAAGACAAAGTTTTTTGAGTTTGAGATCCTGTTTAGTTTTCTCCTGAAGGAGCCTGGATTTACTGTCTGAAAATCAGGTTTCTTTAAGGCATCTTAAATGGTGCCCTCAAAAACGTCAGTGAAGTTAGAAAAGCTTTAGCAGAAAAATTTGTGTTCTGGTTGCTGTTTATCTTTGGAAGCCAACTAGAGATCCATCTATGAAGAAAAGGAGGATCACCTCCCTTGGTCTGCTGGTAACTCTCTGCTCAATACAGCCCAGGAGGCTGCTGGTCGTCTTTGCCACAAGGGCGTGTTGTGGTTTAACCCCAGCCTGCTATTAGGAACATAGGACAACTTGCTCGGTCTCCTCCCCATGCTGTGGGAAGTGGAGGAGGACCAGAGGAAAAAAGGTAAAGTTAATGGGTTGGGATAAAAACAGTTTAACAAAACAGCAAAGTAAAAGATAAACAACAATAATAACAAAAGAGGATACAAAGCGTGTGATACACAATGCATTTGTTCACCACCTGGAAAAAACTATGCTCTGCAAGAGCAATTCCCTTCCCTGGCCAGCTCCCTCAGTTATATGCTGAGCATGATGTCAAATGGTATCAAATATCCATTTGGGTCAGTTGTTGTAGCTGTGTCCCCTCCCAGCTTCCTGTGAAAACTAGCTGTCTCAGCCAAACCCACGACAGGGCATTTTGCTGGTTCACGGGCAGCTTGGATCTCCAGAACATTTTTTGAGAAGGTGCCCTCTAGCCAGTGAGCCTGCAGCCTGTGCTGTTGCATGGGCTTATTCCTCCACTAGAGAACTGCATGCCATGTCCCTTTTGTTGAGCCTCATGAAGTTCCTGATGGCTGATCACTCCAGCCTGTCCCAGTCCTTCTGGATGGCAGCAAACGTATCTGGTGTAGCAACCACTCCCCCTGGTTTTGTATCACCTTGCTGAAACTGCATTCTGCTCCACTATCTAGATAATAATTCAGGAAAATATTAAATACTATCATCCGCAGTATCCACCCCTGGAGTATTGCACTGCAGACTCCAGACATCAGTTAGACTTTGTAGTGCTGGTCACAACCCTTTGAGCCCAGAAGTCTTCAGTTCATTTCACTGTCCACTTATCTCGCTTATAGCTAATATTTTTTCTGTGAGGATGTTCCAGGAAAAGAAGGCAACTGAGTTAAGGAGAGGCTTCCTGCTGTTTTTAGTGATGTGTTTTGCTTTACGCTTGGTAAGACTGTGCAATATATCATCTATTTTAGCGCCATCTTCTGAAACACGGACACTAGTAACAATTACTTTGTCATTTGAAGTCTGAATCTGCTAACACAGCAATCCCATTTCTGCACTACCCAAGGAATAGACGTTCCCATGTTCCTTGATATAGAAAATATGTAAAAGACGATTGGTAAAGTTTGGTAATTTTTGAGTAATTTTTGGTTTCCAACAAGGTTAAGATACAAAAAGTCTTGGTCCTCTTAACTGCTTGTTTCATCAACAGTTTTTCATTTTCTTTTCTTAAATTATTGGGCAGAAACAGCAGGCCAGCAGAAAAGTAAGAAAACTCAGACTGAAATGGGAAAAGCAGTATTTTAAAACAGTTGTTTATGGAAGCCAGGGTGTCTGTAGGCTCCAGAGATGTCTGCAACAAAGAAATGTGGCCTACAGTGCAGTTCATTACATGGCACGAGGGAAAATGCTTAAAATATCCGTTGTTTGGCAACTACTGAGGTGCCTTGTATGGCAAAATAGCTTCCAGGACACAGACTGAATAGACATAGGAATCCATAATCTGCCTTACATTTCACATGCAAAGATGTTTTGCACAGCTGTCTTACGTTTCAGTGAAGACTGTAAAAATATTATTTTCAGCATGTAGAAGTATATGCAAGCCTCCTAACATGTTTGTTATGTTGGTGCTAGGGGAGGAGGTTATCTATGCTCAAAATATTTCCGTTAACAGATAGCTACTTTTCTTTGTTCCTATCTGTTGGTTGCTGAGTTCATTTCTCTCCTGTGGACGGAGGAGCCATTTCAGATGCCTGCCTTCACCAAGGCCAAGCACTGGCATGGTCTAATTGCCAGTCTGGTTGTTTTCTTGTTGCCTTTGGAAGGCTGTGCTCTCACTGTGGCTTTTGTGGTTGTTTCCATCAGGCAGTGTGGTCCCTCTCAGAGGCACAAGCATGCCAGACCGGCCCTTTTGAATCTGTGCCAGCCCTCTTATTTGGGAGGTGAAGCCAAATATCATATATTTAAAACTAGTGCTTTGCTTGTCCACCTAGCTCCTGTCTCCTAAAGTCATTCGTTGTGGTTTTACTTCACTGTTAAAATACTCTTCGGTTTTTCCCTTTAAGCTCTAGATGTTTTCAACTCTCTGTTCAAGAGTATGTAGCTGTATGTAGGTAAAATATAGATAATCTGCTCTTCTACTTAAGATCTTCTATTATTTATTCTTTTTGTGTCATAAGGAAGTAGAATGTGTTTCTTATTAAATGTGAAACACTGTTTATATAATATTTAGAAGCTGTCTTAAATCAACAAAAGCCAGACTACTTAAACTTATTTTTGACATTCTATCTCTAGCAAGTGACTATACAGCAGAGTGAACAATGAAAACTAAACATTGCTGGTTAAGATATTTCTTCATATGATAAATTAATGTTACTTTCAAGATTTTCATCTTAATTTGCATAAAGTGTCTCCCTAATAAATAACACACCTCAATAATGGGCCATCAGGGAAGACCTGACTTTCCCGTTATCAAAACTGGTTGTATGAGATCAGAGCCCTGACTCTCAGCACTCATGCTCTAAATGCCCCAAAAGTGCTGGATTCTCACTTGCATAGCTTGGTCTGTCAAGAAATACACTCATCATTATATACCTAGTCAGTTAAAGGCCTTGTTCTTGCTATTGAAGATTCACAATCACAAAGGCTAAGTCATCTTCTTACATGACAGGTATAAAATGCTCCTGGTCAGGTGAGGACAACATATAGTCTGTCTTCATTTTCTCTTCAGTCTTTCTGCTCAGTTTTCAATAAATTGTCAGCCACACTTCACTGACACATTGTTAATTGACTGCAATCCACAGTCAGATTTAGACTGATCTTACATAGCATACTAGATATCAAGCAGAAATAGATGACATCAGTTTAACTCCAAATATGATTACTAAAGAAAATTTGACTTTCAAGACTGAAGTATTGAAACAGCTATAACAGAAGGAATGCCTTCAATTACAGTGAATCAACATTGTTTCATGTAATGCTGAGAAATTATTTTACTTCAGTAAGTCAAGTTATAGGAAAGAAATGAAGTCTCTTGCAATTTTCTTGAAACTTCTGATTACCTTAACAAATAAATTGAGAAAAACAAATCATTTATATTTATGTAATATGTTAATCAGAGTAATTTATTTCTGTTTATCTTTTGAATGGATATGTAGTGGATTTTTTTTTTTCTCAAATATTCACATGATGAATAAAAAAAAAAAAACAAAACCAGGCTTTTCTCATGCTATGCTGAGTGTGACACAGCTGAGTAATACTAAAAAGTGTCATGATTTATGATCTAACTTTGTTGAACATAAAGAACTCTGGCAGAGAAATCTGTGTACCAGTAGCAGTCTTTGATATTTCATAGAATTTGGTCCTACTTAATGTATTTTTTTTTAGTTACCAATGTCTTTCTTATGCTAACAAATAAAAAATATTCACCTACAGTATCTAGATATTCTCATACATACCATGTACTCTTGTAATAAACTACCATGAGAAATGAAAACTTTTTGAGACACTCAATAGACACAGAAGCAAAGACTACTGAAAAGGTCAAGAAAAAGTTAGTATAGTGTGCTGAAAAAATCCGTAATATGGAATTTATGTTTCTCTGTTGCAGAATACATATAAGTCTAGTATCAAGATAGGGTCACCAATCCTGCACTTTTGTTGTCATTGAGTCTGTGACTAGGACTGCTGTAATACTAGTGGTGAACAGAAAAGGCAAAAGGAAAGTACTAAATTAACTTCAAATAACTGTTATTGAAAAAATAATGATGGACAAATCTGGTGCATGGGATGTCATCAAGTGATACATAATTCAAGACTTACATCTAGTTTACTCATGTCATCTTATGTTTAATGATCAACAAATTTCAACTAAAGGAGGCTAGATTCTTGAATCTTTCTGGAATAGGGCCTGGAATTGCTTTTCTTAGTTTTGAATCCGGACAAAGACAAAAATCATGGAAGGTAATAAATATTTTCCTAACTGCTAGAATTACATGACTTTTGAAAACTTCAGAATAGTATTACATTAAAAGGAGTTTATTTTTACGTGGATATTTGATTTATACTGCAAATTCATTATATTTTTGTATTTCATGACAAATCAAAAATAGTACAGCATTAGTTGTAAAACACATTTTGCTATTGTTTAGCAAAGGTTTTGTTAGGAAGCTGAGACACTGCAACCTCAAGTCTGCAACTTCTGCCTCTTTTAGCTGCCTCACTATGTTCCTTACCCTCACCTGTCTCCAATTCAGAAACCTGAGAGATCTAGAAACTGTGTAAGACTTATGGACTGGTTTTTATATCATGAAATCTCTGTAATTCAATGAGCTTGTGAGAGAGGGACCCTTCCAATGATGTCAGAATTACACAGATAACAAGGGAAAGCAAGACAATAATACATATTTATTTGTATGTTTGTTTGTTTGTTTACCAAAGTAACCAGCTGTCAGGTTTGTGGTAAAATTTCCTGTACTGGACAATTTTACTGCATTTAATGTGATAATGACATCGATTGTGAACTGAATACTGGCTAAGTTGTATGCTAAATTCATCAGTGATGGCCACAGTTTTGAAAGATGGCAGCAACAACTCTGTGACAGGAACATTAAGAGCAACTCAGGTTAAGAAGATGTGTCCATTAGACAATTAAAAAATTAACAGTCTGGAAAAAGATGCCTCAGGCTATTGACATTTCACAGAGTTCCAGATTATATATCACAGAAGAAAAATAAGAGCAAGACAGTTCCAGCAAGCAGTTGCGAGTCTGAACCAATGAAAGAAATCTAGTGCAAACAGCTGATACATGAAGTATGACATTCTTATCAGTTCACATTTCCTCAAGTTTGTTTTTTTCCACAGCTACACATCCAAATCAATGAAGATTTATTGCTCTAGCAAATTACTTTCACTGGTTTTAGGCAATGACAGGGGAGATAGATATAGGGCTGGGATGCAGTTTGCCTACCAATAACTCCTTAAAACGTAGTAAAGAAATGTGGTAATGTATAGCTCTGTTCCTTAGTAACTTTAACCCAGCTAATCTCTAGAGAACAACCTTTGTGAATTGTTTAAGCAAGATAGAAGTTTTCACAGAATCACAGAATATCAGGGACTGGAAGGGACCTAGAAAGATCATTTAGTTCAATCCCCTGCTGGAGCAGGAACACCCAGATAAGGTTACACAGGAATGTGTCCTGGTGGGTTTTGAATGTCTCCAGAGTAGGAGACTCCACAACCTCCCTGGGCAGACTGTTGCAGTGCTCTGTCACTCTCACTGAGAAGAAGTTTCTTCTCAAATTTAAGTGGAACCTCCTATGTTCCAGTTTGTACCATTACCCCTTGTCCTGTCATTGGTTGTCACTGAGAGAGCCTGGCTCCATCCTCGTGACACTCACCCTTTATATATTTGTAAACATTAATGAGATCACCCCTCAGTCTCCTCTTTTCCACAGTAAAGAAACCCAGCTCCCCCCCTTTCAGCATTGCTTTTGGAAGAAGTATAAAATGCTTCCGTAGTCAGTCTTCTACACTATCTATTTGAGCAAACAAATTGTTTGATTTTTTTATTTACTCTTAATTTTTCCTAGTTTTCATATGGTTTAATTGATATTTTAAAAGAAATCTTTTTGACTTTATGGCCTGGAACAAAACTAAAAAGCGTTTTCAACTTTATTATTTTTTCTCCTTCTGACATCTGGTTTGAAGACCATACATTCAATGAATCTTTACACTGTCCTCCCATTTTCTCTTCCTTCTCTCTTAGTATCAGAACTGGTTTTTTGCTGAAGTTCATGAGAAACGAAGAGAAGAAGAAGATAGCTACAAAACTGTATTACATTACTGCAAAAGCATTTTTTTCCTAATAATGGATACTCTTGGCCCCTGATTATCAAACATCTGCGCAATGTTTACAGCAAATTGTTAGTTTGTAAGAAACTTTTAATGTGTGCATGGGAAATAAATGAAAGCTAAGGTATGTCACTGTACTTAGGTGATCTGGTGTACTTCTGAAAAGGCAAAGACTTCTATTTTAAAACTCAATGTAGACTTGTAATCAGTGGAATATTTGTGTCCATTCCAATTTTGAAGAGTCCTCTTTGCTGTCTTACACTCCTGTGAAACTACTCTGAGCACAGAGAGCTCAGCTAAAGGACACTTGCTTATACATGGAAATTTACATTACTTTGTATACTTACTGTAAGGCAGTAAGTAAGGCATCTGGCGAACCCAACTAGATGCCAAGTACTTACATTGTGACGTTCAATGAAAAATGTTACTGAAGATCAGGAAAGTACTTCGATAATAAAAATAATATATGATATATTAAAATCCATGGAAATATGTTGTAACTCAAGCGGTTAGCGTCCTTGTGGCTAAACCAGATTTTTTTTCTTGGACTGCCTACTATCCTATTTCAATGTGTTTCTTGTCTTATCCATGTGCTGATGCTCTTGTAGATACATGACTTTCAAGCATATCAATGTCAAATGTGTTCTTTATTGCATTCATATCAAAGGACAATCACAGGTCTGAGAGGTCAGACCATCTGCACAGCTCCTGTTGGGATCTTCTGTACGGTCTTTCATTTGCAGTTGGGGTAAGACAGATAAGATTCTAAGAAACAGAGGCTATGGCATTTAGGCGGTGATTTTTCGATGCTAATCAGGTTTATTAAAGACTGTTGGATCCTCCAGGGTGTGGAAAGCAGGTGAAAAATTACCAGAGGACACTGATGCCTCTCTGAGGCCAATGCATGGATTCAAAACTGTGTTAAAACAAGAGGAAGTGGTCCACTCTGTAAAGAAAAAAGAGATCCATGAACATGTATGTGCTTTATTTATCAAATAATGAGTCCATGTTTGCTGTCCACCAGCCTTTAGTGCTTGATAAAAACTTACTCCATGGTCAGTTGTATTTGACAGAAACTTCCATGGATTATCAAGTGCTTTATTCCTTCAAGAGCCTGTATTTGCTCATTTATGTAGCCAGGGGGAAGGAAGGCAAATATCATCTGTCCATAATAAAGGATAGTTTTGCCTGTAAATAGAAAGACTTTTTGAGGTCAATTATCGATATCTTCCAAACTAATTTTTCATGATGACCATATCGGACCACCTTGGCCTCCTCTGTATGGCAGATGCAAGCTCCTTCTTATTTCCCGATATTTAGAAGCTCTATAATTTTAGCCACCCTACTAATTCTGTCCTCCTTTGACTTTGAAGTTACTTCTGGAGTTTCCAGCTTACCTGAAGTGACTTCGAAGACTCAACTCATATGTTTTTCTGGCTTTCAGGTTTTCTGTGCTTCTATAGAGGGTAATTTCAAAGACACAGGATAATGAGACTTCTAGTGAATCTTCAGCCTTCACACAGAGTTTGTAATTCAATTTTATGTGTTTGGTTAATTAATCTGTAATAAGCATGTTAATCAGCCTCCCTGAATGCTCTAATAATATTAATATTTATTACTTTTTCTTATGAGAATGCTAAGGAAATCAGGTTCCCCTTGTCAAAGGCCCTATAATAGTTTTCAAAATGACCACAGAAATATTTTGTTCTTTTACATTGCAATGTGAGATTTACCCTTGCAATTATAGTAATACGTGGATTGAGTTAAATTAGCTTTAGAATTGCAATACTTGCATATTAAATGCTCTTTAAAGGTCTGTTAAAGAAGGGTGGGAATTCTTATATTTCAAGTCTTTTGAGTGACATATCAGATTTTATATTAGAAACAGAGCAATACGCAAGGTAATCACACTCATTTGATAAATTCTAAACTCTGTCTAAATTTTTTTCCCATATAACATGTCTTGTAAAGAACAAATAATAGCAGTGCATAAAGATTTTATTGTTGCTTCTTTGGGATCACCTGCACAGTCAGCTCATGACTCGACTCTTGGGAGCTCTTGTGAGCTTTTCCAAATCGTGCTGTGCCATCGTTTGCCTCTCTGTAATATTTATTTTTGCTATTTTATACTCTTGCATAAGGAACCTGCCAAAGAAAATCTGACCCACTACTTTATGTGGTTGCCTAACTGCCATGAATTAGTGTCAATAGTTTCTCTAGGGAGAACTATCTGACTGAGATGAACTCAGAACGTGCTTCTGATCTCATCCAGTGTGAACTTTCAGTTATCTGATGTCCCAGCTGCTTCTCAGTCTCTTGCATGCTGACCTGAACTATAAAAAATTTGAGTCTAGCCTTCCATTAGGTATGTTTTCATTACCTTGTGGATAAGTCTAAGTCCAAGGCATTCCCTCAAGACCTTGCTTTTCCTCAGCTTATGGTATGCTATAATCTGGCAAATCACTGAACACAGTTTCAAGTGTGTCCTCTGGAAGGTAGCGCTTCATTGTCATTGATTCTTTGAAGCCTCAAATGCTCAGAAGACAGGTTTGTAAAGTAAATGGACAACATTTGTATTGCTGTACTGCTAGCTTCTTATTAGAAATGCACATGCCGTCAGTAAAAGTAAGGCAAACGTCAGGGAATTTTAAAAACAAGGTTTTTCCATGCTTTAGTATGTGACTTGCAAAATCTCAGTTGCTTTAAACCCGGAGGCATTCCTGCTTAGGACCAAAATTTGCTTTCCAACCCTAAATCCAAATGTTCAAGGCTGAAAATACTTATCTCAAGGCACTGTAGGTGCCTTCTGAATGAGTGTTTTGCTTGGTTAAAAAAACAGTGGTTACTGTGGCAGGGCACTAGTGAAATAGTATTATGTAGGCAGCATTGTTTCAATGTAGATTTAGTGTTAGAGAAGTTCTATAATCTAATATTTTCCTTTTCCAGAAGGCACAAGAGCATTTTAAAATGTTTGTGAATTTTTTCAGTCTTTTTTCTGCCTAAAAGTTGAGGGAGACTGGGAGGGAAGTGGATAATTTTCTTTGAAAAAAGACATCTCTCTGTTAATTTACCATCTTGTTCCATAATTTGTGACTTTACTGCTATGATCTGCTCGTGCTCCTGGGAAGGCTTGTCAGCTGCCTGGTGTCTTAGGTGTGTCTCACAGAGCAGCTTACCCAGGTTAGGATGCTGTGGGTAGCACAAATGCTGTCTGTCCTGGTGCATCCAGGCGCATCTTGGTCTGTAGGCAGCAGCCGCTCTCTAGGCAGTCCACGTGCAATGTGCAAAGTCATGTCTCTTGCAACTGCTTATCAAGAACCAGCCAGGCCACAAGGTGACCTGCCTTTCTCTAGCATTTTATCCTCTTCCCTCTGTAAAGTATTTTCTGCCTAGGAAGGTTAATTTTTGCATCGAGGCCAGAGTCCTGTCGTCTGCAAAGTCAGACTGCTTGGAACAGGGTCAC
This sequence comes from Nesoenas mayeri, assembly GCF_963082525.1. Classification (NCBI taxonomy): domain Eukaryota; kingdom Metazoa; phylum Chordata; class Aves; order Columbiformes; family Columbidae; genus Nesoenas; species Nesoenas mayeri. The sequence goes on along the minus strand of NC_137542.1, from coordinate 15,989,502 downwards.
AGGGGCCTGTCAACAGCAGCTACATGCCAGGCAAGATATCATAACTAAAATCCTGTCTTGTAGGTGCAGATGACAGGAGCATAATTATGTTTGACATGCTACTAAAAGAGGAGGGAGTCAAGCCACAGAAACACTACTTTCCCTTCTCTCAGTGCTTTACTCCCCCCCTCACTGCTGCTAACGCGCTCTGTTAACTGATCATTTTAGGTTGCCGACATAATGGGAGCCCTGGGGAATTAGTCTGTGTGAGATGTAAGAGGCCGCTTCTTGGTAATGTATTAGTCATTTCAAAACACTTCAAGGAGGAAGCAGAAAAAAATGACAAGCTAATTCTCTGATATATTTCAGAGGTATTCAGGCCCCTGTGAAAACAATACCTCTATTCATGCCTAGGCACTGTTGGAAATTCATTTCTCCTTCATTTGAGAAAGCGGCCGCACCAGAAACAAAGAGAGAGAGGCAACATGCTCTTCCCTAATTCGTGATTTCTGCAACTATCAGAGGGAATAACTGGCAATGTTAATTGACTATATTAGGAGAAAAAGCCCCAGGATCCATTACCTTTACAAGATACTCTGCATAGTCTTTCCTACAGAAATCTTCCTTGTCTTGATATAGTGCATGCAGGAATTTGGCAAATGTGACAGCTTGCTTGCTTCAGAAATCTACAGTTTTGTATGTCAAGCAGTAAGTTTATGAGAACTGTATAACATTTGATTTAGTGGGAAAGTGCACATAAACCAGGATCATCTAACTTCCCATTCTATGAAGGAAATGGCAGTCAAAAGAAACAAGCTAAATAATGTCATAGCATGCTATGGGGATAAGGGTTGGCTCTTTTCCCAGCACTGTGTTAGCTTGTTCAAAATGAAGAGTTGTGACTTGTTAATAAAAAATTTGGAGACAGTTACAATATTTTGTTTATTGATGATTATTTAAAAAATGGGAGTGCAATTTTCATCTTCAACCAGTTGTACCCATGTAAAAAACTATTTCAGTTTACAATCAATCAGCTTCAAAGAGTAGTAAGCTGTATAAACACCATCTCTCTGAATAAGGGTATAGACAAGGCTCTGAAATTTTGGGTTGGGTTTCTTTCAAAATCCAAGGCTTCTAAACTTTTTCCAGAACTGTAAATAACCTGAATTGTTACCACAAACCAAAGTAGGAAACTCGATTGAGAGATAATTTCCTCTTTCTCTTAGTCTTTTATTATGCAACTAAACTATATATTTACCTCATTTTCACATGCTCTGTGTTGCATCACTATCTTGTGGCTTGAGAAACTCTTTTGCAAGTGGTAGAGACATTGCACAGTACACCTTATTACTTAGAGTTATGTCTCTTCTGGATTCTACTTCCCAGTTTTGCAAACCAAGTAAATTAATTAATGGAGCTATTAAAACCTATAGCTATGCATTCCCCATAATTTTTTCAAACTATTTCAGCAAAGGATTTAAGTAGTTATTATCAAATATAAGTCTTCAAATGTTTTGATAAGTGCAGATAAAAAAATGTGCGCCTACTTGAACCGAATCTTCTCTGGGACATAAAAAACGTGCCTGAGAAAGTAAGTGCTAATAAGAAAGCCTATTAAAATCAATATATCCTCTAAATAGCTCTAAATCGTCAGCAGCAAATAACTAAAATTATGTTCCTGAAGACCAAGTAACTTAGTGAGTTTTAATGAATTTATGTGGTTTGTTTACACAAATGTGTTCCTAATAAAAAGAAAAGAATATGGAGGAAATAGGGACAGGTAATCTAGGAGGAATATAGAGACACTCTGGGCATGCAGAGATGGGGCTAGGAAAGCCAAATCCCACATGGAGTTTGATCTAGTGAGGGGGGTGAAGGACAATAAGAAAGGTTTCTGCAGGTACATCAACTGCAAAAGGAAGACAAGGAAAAATTGAACCTGACACTGAATAGGGCAGAGGCCCTGGTGGACCCCTAAGAAAGGCAAGGTACTCAATGCCTTCTTCACCTCAGTCCTTACACCAGCTTCCATGAACACCCCAGCCCCTGATACCACTGTGAAAGTTCAGACCAAGGAAGAGTTACACTCACTGGAAAAGGAACAGGTTAGGAAATATTTAAACAAACTGGCCACAGCCAGGTCCATTTGGCCTGATAGGACATACCCGTAGGTGCTGAGGTAGCTGGCCCACATAATTGTGAAGTTATTCTCGGTTATCTTCAGGTGGTCATAGCAATTGAGACAGCAAATATCATTCCTATCTTGAAGAAGTGAAAGAGGAGGATCTGAAAAACTAGAGGCAGGTGAAACTCACCTCACTCTATAAGATGACAGAGCAAATAGTCCTGGAAACCATTTCCTAAAACATGACAGATAAGAAAGTGACTGGAAGTAGACACGGATTTGCAAAGCATGAAGTCATGCTTGACCATATGAGAGCCTTCTAAGATGAAACAACTTACTCAGTGGATGAGAGGAGAAAAATAGTTGTTGTTATGTCAACTTTAGTAAGGCTTTGCACACTGGTTCACATTTATAAGCTGATGAAGTATGTCCTAGATAACTGGTCATTGAGGTGGGCTGAGAACTAAGTGAAATAGTGAGGGTTATGATCAATACTAGAAAGTCCAGTTGGAGGCTGGTATGCAGTGTAGTAGCCCAGGGGTGGATACTGGTGCCAACAGTTTTTAATATCCTCCTCAATGACCTCCTAGATGGTGGGCCAGAGTCCACTCTTAGCAAGTTTGCAGGTGATACAAAATTGGGAGGAGTGGTTGATATACCAGGTAGATTTGCTGCCATCCAGAGGGACCTGGACAGGCTGGAGTGATCAGCCAACAAGGACTTCATGGAGCTCATCAAAAGGGGAGGCATGAGCCCATGCACCAGCACAGGCTGGAGGCTGATTGTCTTGAAAGCAGTATGTCAGAAAACGCCCTGGAGATCCCAGTGGAGACTGTGTTGTCCCTAAGTTAGTCATGTGGCTTTGTGGCAAAGAATGCCAGCAGCCCCCTGGGTTGCATTAGGCAGAGTTTTTAACTTTGAGAGAAGGCTCAGAGGGACTTTACCAGTGTTTATTAATATAATATGGTGGTGTGTGGGAAGAAGGCAGAGGCAGATTCTTCTTGATGGTGCTCAGCTGCAAGACAACAGGCAATGGGCACAAATTGAAATACTGAAAATTCCATTTAAACTTAGAGAAAAAAAATACAACAACAACACAAACATTTCTACTGTGAATGTGATCAAACACTGGTACAGGTTGCTCTGAGAAGCTGTGAAGTCTCCCTCATTGGAGATGCTGAAACCGGCATCACCATGATGCTGAGCAGCCTGCTCCACCTGACCCTACTTGAGCAGACATGGGACAAGCCAGTTTCCAGAGATGCTGACCAGTCTCAGCCACCCTGTGGTTCTGTGATTCCATTCTGACTTGGTGAGAATACTGATAAATTCTATTCAGTACACTGAAAACCTGTGGGATGTAAAACATGTTTGGTGACCCTTAATTTGGAGTGATGTTGCAATGCAACATGAAATTTTAAAGCCTTCATTCATTTAATTGTGCAGTAATGGAGTTTATGCTTCTGCATATGCAATATTAGGTATTGTTACTGTATAGAAATCATAGCAGAGCAAACATTAGAGTGTTACGTGATTTTTACAAACCAGAATGCCATCTTGGTGTGGTGTGGATGTACCGAATTAGATTTGCAGAGCTGCTTACCCATCACAACAAGTGGTACAGAGCAGAGCACACACCTGTAGTGGCTTTGTTTCTGTCATTTCAAGGTGTCTACATGGTGCTGTGGTGGTAGAAGTTACAACAGAATAAGAACTGAAAGAACTGACTTCCAGTTCTAACCCCAGAGCTGAAAAATATGGAAAGGGAAAGGTTTTTTTATAATAACAAAAGTTCAGAGGAATAGGCTAATTTCTGTTTCAAAAACCATTTTGTGATGAAGAAACACAATTTATACATAATTCATCTTGCTAACTTTCATAGACTTTGAAACAGGTGAATGTGAAATCTTGTGTCCAAATAAATAGTAAGTGCATTCAGAATTATTTCTGAAGTAGAGTACAGTAGAGTGCTGTAATGAATGGTGCCCACGGTGATCCTTTCCTTTCCATAGTCTTAACTCATTTGCCATTTCCTGGTGGGTTGATTTGTTTGTTCATTTGTTTATTTTCCCCATGGATATCATTACTTTCTTTCTTTCTTACTGAAATATACTGAGGAAGCTGCTGGTTTCCTCAACTGTGCTTTCTGAGATGCAAAGCATCTAAGAATCTTTTCCAGCACTGCATATACTCAGTTCTCTCCTAGAGTACGTCTGTAGCTATTTGGGTATTGTATAAAACCCACAATGTTAACATTTAAATTGCACTGTCTGAAGTATTTGCCACTATTTATTTAAAGCATTCTCACCTCAGCCTCTGTGAGACATCTCATTCTGCAGATATCCAAAAGGGACAGAGAGATCGTAAACCAGATCCAACAAAGGGCAGAAGATTCTTTTGCCTTAAATAGAATCATAAATTACAGAGCTGCACGGCCTGTCCTCTGCATAAAAGATCCATTTCAGATCAAAAAATTATGAGTTTACCAGCCAAGATGACAGGCATCCCCCAGTGCTAAAGGCTTTAAATTAACATTTTGGAATATCCTTTGCTCACCACATACGGTGACAAAAGTGTGTGTCCTCAATCTTGCCTCCATGACAGGCTGCTACGACAAACTCCCATCCATTCAAGACATAATTTGGATATCCCATTCCTGAAGACAAGTGCCTGTGGCCTTCTTTTAAGAAGCTGAAGAAAGCACAGATTTTTTTCTCTTGTTACTGGGAAATGCAAAGGAATTTGAGCATCTGTTGCCTGAATGAACATTAGAAATACTGAAGTGTCACCCTATTCACAGTGGAGACATTTTCACCTTCTGTTGTGCCTCAGTGCAGAAAATGGGGATAGGATTCCTTAGCACTAATTTAGCACAGAGGCAGGCTGGAGTCTTCCTCCAAGGAACGTTTCAATTTTTTTTCTCTGATGATACAGAATCACAGAATGGCTGGGGTTGGAATGGACCTCTGGAGATCATCTAGTCCAGCCCACCTGCTAAAGCAGGTTCACCTAGAGTACAATCTAAAAGTCTGGAGGAGTCACAGAGCCTCTAGGTCACAAGGTTTGGTGCTATATGGTATGCTCAATGCCCAGCTTTCCACAGCAACTTCTGTGAGCACAGAGTTGGTTTCAGACCCATTCCTTCTGTCTGGTGTGGGGATGTCTTGCTGATACCAGTATGGTCCTCATGCAGCAGAGGCAATCACACTTGAGTTCAGACAACCTTCTCGTCTCATAACTCTACTGGCAGTTTTCATTTTAAAGCTGAAGACACTGAGCACAGACAAGTAATTTTCATCCCTGCCTTTTTACTGAATTTGATGACATTGATACCAAACCCTTGGTTTTGTGCATTTCTTTTAAACGAACACTCACTTATTTTCCAATATATGGTATTCTGTCCTTCTTTATGTTTCTTTTTCTCCTGTTCTTTAACCAATATGCCCACAGAGGTGTAGGCATTGCAAGAGGGGAAAATGAAGGAGTAAGCAATGAAAAGGGGAGAGAGGCGGGACAGCAGTTTGTCTAGGGTCACAGGGCAATTTTAAACCAAAGGTAAGGAAAAAAAATGTGACACCATTCCTATAAAGCATTTATTTTTGAAACACACCAAGGTGTTGCATGCTTGTCCTTGAAGAGATGAAATTCACTTATTTTTGCCATTTACCACACCTGTATGTCAAGATTTCATTTTAAGTCCTGTTTGATGAACTCAGATTTCCACAGTGAATTTCACATTATAAAACCCAAAACCTGAGACATTTTCCCTTCCTATAACAGGTTTTTCTGTTAAATACTAGTATGGAATACTTAAGAGTATTTAAGTCCTGGAGCTAGTAAGTAGTAATAATAAAAATATTTTACTTTCATTATGTTAGTGGGCTCATATTTATAAGGAACAAAAAATTATATGCATCTACTACACAAAATATGTTCTGAAGCAAGAAGGACTGTATGGACATAAGACAAAGTGTGATTTTGCTCCTGTGGGGTAAACTGTGAAGAGAAGTGCAAGAGAAACATGGGTCAGGTTTTGTCCCAGGCTAAAACTAGTAGCTAATTCTGTATAGCAAAGATAGGGATTTGGGCTGTTTATCTGCTCTCCTGTTTTTTTCACATGAATCCTGAGAAACTCTGGGAAAGTTATCTTAGAAATGAAGACTAGATGTTTAGTAAGTGGATTATTTTTAAAATAATGGAGAAAGATTAAATGTGATTTCTAGGGTTTTTTTTTTTTCAGATAATTTCTGTCAAGTAGGAGCTTCTATAAATTATCTATGGAAACCCTGCAAAATATTGGAAAAAGATTTTCCAAAAGATGCATGCTATCATCGGATGGAGTTACTGAGACCTAGAACATCCTGATTGATTTTTATGTTTTCTGCTGTTGTAAATAAATTTTTAATTTCATGTGCAGTCAACATGTCTTTTTTTTTTTTTTAACAACATGACTTCTTAGATGAAGTTTACTAACAAAACCAATAAATGTTACTCATTCTAAGACTAATGTTTGAAGAACTATACTGATGTCTCTCAAACACTGTGACTTTATTTTAGTCCTGGACCATTGTAGATGTTATACTAATATAGCATCACAATGAAATAATAACTTCTTTTCACTTAAGCATACTATAACAAGGAGAAATTAGAAGTTTTTGACATTTCACAGATATATTTTTAAATGCATGCAAGAAATACTGTGTTTGGACTAGGAAATTAAATTCTTCTGACTACAGAGAATAAATAAATGTCTCTGTGTTGTATCTCTCTGTGGTCCTGAAAACTTGTTAAACATTTTAGAAACAAGTTAGTGTAAATTCTGTACTACATACAAGTAAAATGGTTGGTCAAAGGCTTTACTGGTAGCAGGTACTTTGCCTTTGCCTGCACTGCTTATAAATATAGAACTGTATTTGTTTATTGCAAGGCAGTTCTTGATGTGTTTATTCTTTGGCTTTTTATTTCATGCTTAGTAGTATTTTATTTACAGAATAACTAACTAACTAAATAAAATTGTATTTTATAACAAAAAGTAATCTGCCATTCTACTGTTGTGCATAGGGGCTGGTTTTGTGTATTTCACTGGGAGTAACTCAGACATTATCTGTCACACAGGAAGAAAAATTGGAGTTTTATCTTAGTGAAAGATGTTGTTCTTGGAAGAACTTTAAACAGACTTTTATAAAACTGAAAATATGAAACCCCAGGATACTGATGTCCTGAGACTATAAGCGTCTGAACATTATTCTAGGGAACTTGTCTTTAAATACAGATAAAACATCCATTTTTAAATAGTAGATGGATATTGAAAAGTCAAAGTTGTTTTAATTAAGCAGATAAGTTTTGGAGTAATTTTTTAAATATTACTAAAGAAAAATATTAATTCAATGAACCATTTCTCATGTAGTGCAATGTGCTGCATGAAAGTAGCAATTTCATAATTGTATTTTGAGTTTGTGGGATGTTCTGCACTTCAGAAACCCACAAAACATGTGTATTCACACACTGGTGATGAATCATCTCCAAACGAGTGAAAGGAATGTGAGAGAAAACAGCAATCGGAAGATTTCTTGGTTTCAGAATTCCCATGGATTCACAATTCTCCTCTTGATCACTTGTCATTAATGCTTCATTATAGCTATAAACGTGGTAAACCAAACAAGTTTAAATTGCTTGCTGTGACTTTATTGGAACCGCAGTAGATGCAAAGTACACTGAATCTGGTGAGATCTATTGCACAGATATCAGGCAAAATCCTTATCAATCTACAGCAATGCTTTTCTGCGTTTGCCCAAGGACTATTTCAGTGAATTACAAAATGCTTGTTACCAGAAACATAAACAGGAGTATGATTTTGTTACTTCAATAGTTACAAAATTATGTATTAAAAAGGAAAAGATAAAAGGCATCTGAAGATTTTGTTTCCAGTAACTCAGATTATCTAGATCTGTGCTAGACGTGCACTTACTCTGAGTTACCAAACGCTGTTCCTGCTGAATTGTTTGAAGTATAGGGAGCAAAAGCAACTTTTTAAAATTTTAAAACAAAGGACTTGATGTTTGTTAAGTATGTACAATTCTACTTAAAATATATTATTTAGGGAAATTGGTGTTATTTCAAGAGCTGCATGCTGTCAATTGTTATGCACGTTCATATAATTTCATTTAAAAATACTTATTTCCTGATAATGACTCAGTGGTGAAAGTAAGTAGGAAATAAGAAAGAAAGTAAAATAAGTAACTTTCAAAATTAATCTTTAAAAGGTTCCACATAGCATTCTACCTAGAGCACACAATGCTACTGTGTATCTATACACAAAAAACATTAGTTACTTTGTGTTTATTCACAAACGCACTATGAGCAAACAATTATTTGCCTTTCTGAGGTGTTTTGCTGAAAACTGTAGAAATTCAGAAATCAATCAGTAACTGTGGGTAGTGATATGACTCATCATTGCTGCAGATCTATGATCATAAAGTAAATAAATAAACTCATCTCAAAAAAACTATTCTGGTTTGTTTTTACAGTCTTATTCATTTATAATCATGCATGCAGAGCCATCTGTCTCTGTCAGCTGTTCTCCGCGAGGCTTTTTTCTATCAATAAAAACCCCTACATTTGCTAATACCATTTGTGTCTGTGCTAAAACAGGTTGTACAGGGGATTCAAGATTTCCATTTGAAGCTCCTGAAATTGGCTCTATGTTCTTTCAAAGGAGAAAAGAGTGTTCTCATTTGAAAAATGTAAACCATGAGTCAAAAGAAGCTGCATTGTGAGCTTTATGGGTTTTGGGGGTTTTGTGGTTTTTGTTGTTGTTTCGATACTTTTGTTTGTTTACCTGGGTTTGGGTTTGTTTGGTTTGGTTTGTTGTGTTGGGTTTTGTTTGATTGTTTTATTTTAGCAGGTGTCAGATGTTAACTCCTATATGAAGTCATTTAATGTGTTTGGATTTGAATAATTACCATGTCTAATCAGATACAGTCTTTCTGTTTTTTAAAAGCTACCTCTGCGGATTCCTGGTATAGCAAGTTTGGCCAAATGCTTCATGAGAGTGTTTTTTTTTCACTGACATTTCTGTAATGATCACTGACAAAGGATTTGATGCCTTGCAGTGCCCTGTTCAGAGAGAGTGCTGCACTGCTGTTGACTTTATGTAAAGGTGAATTTTGAGACCAAGTGCAATAAGTGATTTACCAAAGGTTGCATGGCCAGGAAGAGGGAACAGAACTCCAATGTCAGGATTCTCAGCCCTGTGCTTTAAGCGTAGACCCATATTACTCCTAAGAATGATCTATGCCGAACATAATAACAAGGAATTCTCTGTGCTTCAGTTTACCTGAAGGAGAAGAGACATGGCTGAAGACAGAAACTGGTGTTGTCAAGAGTTTGAAAAATGCATTGCTTTTTTATTTGGGTCATGATCAGCTCTTTTCTGAGTAAGGATATATCAAATGTGCAAAGGATATCGGTCCTGTGTATGTAATTTTGTTCATAAATCAGGGTTTCAAAACCTATTTTTTGTATGTTGTTCTTCAAAGTGTTTAGTGAAATTGGCTACCAATAGTCTTCCACAGCTTAATTTTAATACACTTACTACTCTGCTCTTTGTCATCTTAACTTAGAAACTAAAAGACTTTGGGCAATTTTTTAGAAATTAACAGCCACAAGCATTGTCTTGACAATTTACCACAGAACAGTATAAATAAGTGTCATTTTGGAGAATGGGAAATCAAGTAATAGCCAAGTGAATTATAATAAAATACAACTCTGTGGTACAATTCTTTCACGAAGCAGTCAATGTTGAATTTCTTATAAATAGATTCAAAATAGTATCAACATGGCTTTAAATCTCAAACAGGGTAATAATTAAGAGGTGTGACAGTGTATGCAAAGAACAATACTAGCCCATGCATGTTTGCCATTTAGGAATTTAGTTTTCTAGTAAGCTATTCTAAACACCCCTAAAAAGTGCAGTTCAGTCCAAATTAGCATATATCTGGACTACCATGCTAACGTGTTTATGAGACCCAGAAACCTAAACGAGAGTCTTAAGGCTGAAAACAATGGCTTTGTACTCAGCTAGGTATTTTGTATGATGCAACTGAACACCAGTATCAACTTAGAAATCAAGAATAAATTATAAGATTTATTCCAGCCATATAGTAAGCTAGCAACAAGGAGATACTGTGGAGTTAATGATTAAAGGCAACAACTACAAATTAATGTAACTACTTAACTACTTTTTTTTTTTTTTAATTATTATTTTCTTTGTTAGCTCTAGGCCTAAAGCAGTAATATCTGGCTAGAGAGCTATGTTATGTTTGCAATATGAGGGTATTTACTGCATAAGAAGTAATTGCTTGTTCATGCTGTGAAGCACTTTTTGGTAATGTACCCCCTACTACCCCAGAAGAGGTGAGATGAATAGAGTACGTGTTTAGTTTTATGCTTATTCACAAAGGCATAGCCTGTGTGTTTTTTTTCCTGGGACTCATTTTAGCATTAAATTTCATAGCAACTTTAAATTTCCTAACCCCATATTTTAATAGCCAGGTTCAACCCAAGTGTACTGTATAAGGTGCTAGAAATATTTCACAACATCAGTGGAGGAAGAAACCCAGGATGTCTTAACTCAGCTTTTCCTTTTGTGTATTTTTCTGTTATACTGTAGGTTATAGGGTAAGGGAAATGGCTTGAATCTGGTACCCTTTGTTCAAGCTCTTGATTTTCCTCCTCTTCTTTCCCTTATTTGTGTTTTATTGTCCCCTGGTTAACAGAGAAAGGACAGGCTGTAATACTGGGAGCAAGAAGGAGAAGGGAGAATGGGAAGTTCTTGCTCATATAGGAATGGAGTAAATACAGGGATGACAGATATTATGAAATTTAGAAAGGAAATGTGATCTGGGACTAGCTCTTTGGAAAACGTTACTGTACCTTTGAAGAAAGCTCCCTTTTCCTAAGCCTCCTAAATTTTGTTTCATCTTCTCTTCCGATTGTTCTTAATTTCTAACCAATGAAACCTCCTGAAAAATCCAAGAGCAGCCCAGTGTGGTCCCTCAAAATTCTTCTGTTCTAAACCGCTTTTTGCCCTTCATAGTGGTATTTGAATGCCTGACAGAGTCACAGACATCAGTAATAATTCCATAATCTAATTAGTTTCCTTTCCACACTTCATCTGTTTAGTGTTTCCTCATCTTGTAGAGCATACACTCAGGGTAAAGACTTGCTTTCCAACTGCTCCTCAGCTGTTCTGGATGGCTGGGCAGGCCCCTGAGAACTTTCAATAAATTTTTAAGTAGTTAAGTAGAATTGAATACATAATAATTTTACAAAGAAAAATTTGCAAAAGAGTTAATTTCTGCCATTGTCTTAATTTCTGTCTTTTTATCTGATACCTGAATTATTATCAGTAGTTACACTCCACTGTGCAGAACACTGCAATTTCTATGATAAAAATATATCTTTCTGTCTTCAAAGTCTTTAAAGTTTTTCCCTTCTTCACCTTCCAAATGATGAACCTTTCATGTAGTACCTAGACAATGGAACTGCTTGGTCACATTGTAAGAAAATAAGATCTTGGTTTTTTCATTTCTTACTACATATTATATTTTCTTCTCTATTAAGTTGTTGCCGCTATGACTAATCTATGATTGGCACTGGCAAGTCTGAAGTGAACCCTGAAGGAAGAACTATTGATAAGAGGGAAATACCAGATTCCTAGCATTTCCTCACACTGGAGAAAACCATAGAAGGACCATAAAAAAGGGGAGGTGGAAGAAAATTTACTGCTTTCTGTTACCATACAGAAAAGACAGGTAAAAAAAATGATCATGTAGAGATCTTGTGGCATCTTAAATCTGAATTGTATGGGCTTGAATTACGAGAAAACCACAAATTGATGAGGAGAGAGAGAGGAGAGAGGAGAGGAGAGGAAGAGGAGGGGAGAGGAGAGGAGAGGAGGGGAGAGGAGAGAGAGGAGAGGAGGGGAGAGGAGAGGAGAGGAGAGGAGAGGAGAGGAGAGGAGAGGAGAGAGAGGAGAGGAGAAGGAGAGGGAGAGAGAGAGGGAGAGGGAGAGGGAGAGGGAGAGGGAGAGGGAGAGGGAGAGGGGAAGAGAGAAGAGAAGAGAAGAGAAGAGAGAGAAGAGAGAGAAGAGAAGAGAAGAGAAGAGGAAGAGAAGAGAAGAGAAGAGAAGAGAAGAGAAGATGAGAAGAGAAGAGAAGAGAAGAGAGAGAAGAGAAGAGAAGAGAAGAGAAGAGAGAGGAGAGGAGAGGAGAGGAGAGGAGAGGAGAGGAGAGGAGAGGAGAGGAGAGGAGAGGAGAGGAGAGGAGAGGAGAGGAGAGGAGAGGAGAGGAGAGGAGAGGAGAGGAGAGGAGAGGAGAGGAGAGGAGAGAAGAGGAAGAGGAGAGGAGAGGAGAGGAGAGAAGAGGAAGAGGAGAGGAGAGGAGAGGAGAGGAGAGGAGGAGAGGAGAGGAGAGGAGAGGAGAGAGAGGAGAGGAGAGGAGAGGAGAGGATGAGGAGAGGAGGAGAGGTGAGGAGAGGAGAGGAGAGGAGAGGAGAGGAGAGGAGAGGAGAGGAGAGGAGAGGAGAGGAGAGGAGAGGAGAGGAGAGGAGAGGAGAGGAGAGGAGAGGAGAGGAGAGGAGAGGAGGAGAGGAGAGGAGAGGAGAGGAGAGGGAGAGAAGAGAGAGAAGAGCAGGAAGAGAGAAGAGAAGAGAAGAGAAGAGAAGAGAGAGAAGAGAAGAGAAGAGAAGAGAAGAGAAGAGAAGAGAAGAGAAAGAGAAGATAAGAATTGTCCTACATGCTTTAGTTTAAAGAATGGTCTTTGTAAGCCCTCCAGTTTGGGACAACTCAGCCATATTAGTGTAAACATAGTACTATTGAGGTCTATTCCCTCCTTATTATGTGCTTACAATTCCTATTGCAAATAATGAGAGATGCATCTGTTGACTGGAGAATAAGGTGCCATTACCTCTGGCAGAGCAATTATTTCTGCAATTTCCCCAGAAATTTTAACAAATATTTCCTTTGCATGTTTGCTTATGGATTTCAGGAACATACAAATGAGTTTATGGCAATACTGCATACCTTTTAATAAAGATCAAATATTTCCCTTTAGTATTTGCCTATGAAGGACAAAGGCCTCTCCTTGCCCTTAGGAATCCTGCAGTATCAAAGGGCTGTAACATTCCTACACTCCTGGAAAGCCCATGGTCAATGACAATGGCGGCTTAATGAGCTACAAGCAAGAACGGAGAGTCACACATTCAATTCTGCCATTATTTACAATAAATGTGTCCAGTTGTTCCCTTTGTAAAATCATGCATGTCTGAGTGAGCACTTTCACATCCAGAAACATTGATTAAAGTTTCAAGAAACACAGAGATGTGCATATCTGCAAATGCTGAACAGTGAAACCAGGAAAGGAACTAGGGAAATATTCCTGCTTTACACAGTATTTCAAGACTAGCAGTAATGTCATTATTTTGACCACTTTCTCATACCCACAAAAAAGGCTGTAAAAATACTGTAGACGTTTTTTGACTGTTATAATTATCATTCTATATAGTAGCTTGCATCTAGAAGAAAGTTATGCTTTTTCATTTAGCTTAAAACAAGATCAGTATAAAGTGTCTTTCAGCTATTCTTGAAGTAGCCATGGGCAACCTGCTTCCTCTCCACTATAGGTCACAGTTCACTGTCCATACATCTTCAGCTCTTTGAACTGGACCTTTACACATGTTGCACCTGAAATAATTTTACCAGTCCTATAACAAGACAAAAAGCCTAGTTAAATCATGGTAGCTGCTGGTTGTTTTCTTAAATTACAGCTATTAATAAGGTTATTTAATAAAAGTATTGGGCTGTATCTATGTGCCTTGTAGTAAAAGACAACAGAGTCCAGCTACCAAAATATGTTAAATGCTAATGTATTTTTCTGTGTGGATAGTAAGAGATAATGAATAATATAAAGTAAGAGAAGCACAATATATCTCTCCTATGAGGAAAGGCTGAGAGAGTTAGGACTGTTCAGCCTGCAGAAAAGCAGACTCAGGCACATCTTATCAATGTGCACAAATATCTGGAGGGAGGGTGCAAAGAGGATGGAGCCAGATGCTTTTCAGTGGTGTCCCATGACAGGATCAAAGGCAATGGGCACAAACTGAAACACAGGAGGCTCTTCCGGAATGGCATGAAACACTGTTGCACTGTGAGGGTGACTGAGCACTGGCATGGGCTTCCCAGGGAGGTTGTGGAGTCTCCATGCTTGGAGCAACCAACTCTAACTGACCCTGCTTGAACAGGACACTTGGACAAGATGACTTCCAGAGGTCCCTTGCAACATTAGTCACACTGTGAAATTGTTTATGATCAGTTATGGCTTCCATGGGAAAGAGAATTTAAATATTTTTATACACAGATTTTGAATTGATCACTACAGGGCCCTGCAACACAAATAGATAGAGGAGGAAGAAAATGCAAAGCCAGAATTAACTGCAGAGTGTCTGTAGCTGTCCTACATAACAGATCCGTGACAAAACCAGCTTCCTTTACAGGACATTAAGTTCATTAGCTCTATAAAATATTCAGCTAAATAGTACTTAATCAGATGGCTTTGTGATAAAGCAGTTGAGTGTCAGTGGCCCCAGCATCACCTGGACCCTTCGGAAATTCACCAGTTGAACTGAAATGAAAATAAGATTAAAGCTTGGCAGATTTCTTGTCTCATAACACTTTTATTATATTAGTTGCCTAGACAGAAGGGGAGTGTATGGTAGCATCAACTTGCAATAGTCTCGCCTGTAATTATATTTTTGTAAGACACTGGCAAGCAGCCCAACAAAATATTGATGTGAAATCTGATCTGCCAGCACTGTGGAATTTCTTCTGTGTTGGAACTAAGATGGGAGGTTTGAAAGTGTTTGGCAGCTGTTGTAAATTCAGGAGCTGGAGGCAAGGAACAATTCCTCTGGAGCAAACCAGAAGTTAATATATTATATGGTTTTAAAAACTGTACTATCTTCTGCATATGCATGCATATATGACCAGTACATTTTCCTCACTGTTTCACATTCACATTCATTTCATTTGCTACCTTAAGTCAATACAATTCACCTTTCTTCTGTTAATTTTAATGAGACTTTGCCGTGATGACATGTAATATCCCAAAATAGAATAACCCAGTAAGACACAAAATTGTACTGTTAAATCCAATTATTCACCACTTCTCCCAAAGAAGCATACAAGCACAGAGAGTTTTACCATATGTTGTAGTCATTAACACCTTCAGTCTCTAGCAGATCACTGGAATATTTAACTTACAAAGCATGGGATACATCTCTGTAGCACTCTACCAACAGCTCACCTTTCAGCAAGAGCGACACTTAGCTGATGTGGTTCATCTGATCTCAGCTGCATGTGGAAGAATGAGACAGAGTTCTCAAAATGTACAACCTCTGAAGTTTTAAACTTGTATCCTCACTTGCTGCAGGCAATGCTTAGCCTTCAGAAGCATATAGTGTGTGTCCGCAACAGTCACTCCATAAGCCGAAAGTTGCCAGAGCAATGAACATTGCATTTATCTAAAAGGACCTTAAATAAAACATTGTGTACAGAAGTTCAGTCATCCATCAGCACTTAAAGAGACTTCCTCAAAATTAAAAAAGTCATCTAATTCCATTAAATCTAGTCCATACTACCTGACAGCAGGCAGCATCTGTACAGTCTAATGGCATTAGTCATTTTCTACATAACATAGTAGACACCGGAATCTGGTAGACCTGACAGAAGTCCTGTAGCCTTTTTTAGTGTAAAGGGAGATTTGAGGTGGAGCAACACACGGTAATACATGGTAGTACGCGGTAAACCATGCTAAGAGTAAAAGCTTAGCAATCACTTCCTTGCAGAAAGTGGGAACATTGCTTTCCTAGAAAGGGACGTGAGATTTTCATCCAGGCACCAAGATACCAACTGTCATGTATTCTTCCAGCCACGTAAAAAGCTGTGTTTTGTGATGCTACCTGGATGGCTATTTACATCTCTAGAAAATTGTCCAGTGCTAGCTGCTAAAAACCTGGTTTAGAATGAGCATTTTTCAGGTCTAGTTTTCAGAAAAAAATGATCTGTTACTTAAGGGTTTATCAGCAAGACATTGATGTAGATGGGGTTGCACTAAAACTCTGGTTAGATTTCTGAAGAAGCATCAACTAAAATTTCAATTATAGTAATATAGCAGGGAAAACTACTAGTGTTTAATCACAGAGTCATGGAATCATAGAATGATAGAATCGTTTTGGTTGGAAGAGACTCTAAAAAATCATCGAATCCAAACACTAGCACTAAACCATGTCCCTAAGAACCTCATCAATATGTCTTTTAAACAACTCCAGAGATGGCGACTCAACCACTTTCCCGGGCAGCCTATTCTACTGTTTGACACCCCTTTCCATTAAGAAATTTTTCCTGATATCCAATCTAAACCTCCCCTGAGGCCATTTCCTCTCATCAGTTGCTACTTGGGAGAAGAGACCTACACCCTCCATGCTACAATCTCCTTTCAGGTAGTTGTAGACAGCGATAAGGTTTCCCCTCAGCCTCCTTTTCTCCAAGCTAAACAGACCCAGTTCCCTCAAATGCTCCCAACCCTGAACTCTCTCCAGTACCTCAATGTCTTAATCACCACCTGCTTAGTGTGATTGTGTGCTTACAATCAGTGAAACCATCATTAAACTGAGGAAATTTTTGCATACAAAAAGCAAAGGATTCCTCTCTTTATTGTGCTTTCTTTTCCTTTCCCTTTCCCTTTCCCTTTCCTTTTCCTTTTCCTTTTCCTTTTCCTTTTCCTTTTCCTTTTCCTTTCCCTTTCCCTTTCCCTTTCCCTTTCCCTTTCCCTTTCCCTTTCCCTTTCTCTTTCCCTTTTTCTTTCTTCCCCCTTCCACATTTTCTGGAGTTCACTTCCATTGGAAACACTACAACTGATCTGGGTGGCAATGAATGACGTTTGTACGTTCAGCAAAGTCTTATAATGTGCTGTGAATTACCAGCAAGAATTGTAATATCTGGATAATGAATTCTTGAAGTCACGATTTCATTGCCTAGTGTTCTGGATAAAAATTGTGTTGATCAATAATTTCAATGTAGTACTTCCATTTTTCTTATAATAGCAAAGAATACTTAGCTTGTAAGCATAAAAAAAGTCAAAGTTAAATAAACTGCATGAAGTGACACTGATGAATTCATGTTAACAGAAAGCAGTTTGTATACTCTCTCCATTTTATCACCAGTCAAATGTGGACTCTGAAAGCATACGTGTTAATAGTGCATCTCTGTCCTGCTTGTCTGAATTATCAGTAGGATATTCTCTTTCTCATTTGCTTAGGGTCTTTTTCTTGTACAGAACTATGTTTCATATTTGTCTCCATCTGCTAGAGCTTGGTCCCAACATGGTTGCTGTAAACCTGTGTGGACTTCCCAGCAAACTGACTACAAATGACTGAAGTCTAGAAGGGTATTTTATAGGATGCGGTCAGAGACTCTGACATACAGAAGATAGCTGGAAATCAGAGGGAAAAGGTGAGATTTAAATAAGAGACAGAACAAAACAGAAAACAAAA